>NC_092872.1:733966050-734311883 GCF_028372415.1 Notamacropus eugenii | reverse complement strand
AAGAAGAGATATGAGAACCACTCCCTTCACCCAATCTTTTGCATAGCTGGATGATTTTTAGATCTGAAATATTTTTTTTTCAGACTTTGTTTTAACTTATTAGTCAGTTTTGCTAGGTGTTTTTCTCCTGATATTTTTCTTTCAAAAATATATTATATACACACACACGCACTCACATGCACACACACACACACATGCACACATGCATTTGTTTGTTTTTGAGAAAGGGAGGGGAAGGGACACCAGGAGAAATTTAGGCAATATTAAAAAAAAAATCAATAAAATTATTTTTAAAAGAGAAAATGACCACAGCTAAAGTTTTGTGGGAAAGGCTAACAACTCATTTATTTTGTGGTTTAAATAGGGCTTTCTGTACATGAGTTAGCATTGTAATAATTATTATCCCAGTAATAGAAATCAGGAAACCAAAGCTAATAGGATGAATGACTTGCCTAAGGACACATAGGTGACAAAGAGTAGAACAGGGATTGGACAGAGTTGGTGATACAGGAAAATGTTAGAGAAGCTAAAAGGACATAAAATCATTGTGGGCTTGAGTAGTTTGGTGGAGTCATCATTCAGAACATTTGGATCTGAGTCCCATCTCCATCACTAATTAGTGAGGTGGCCTTAGGCAAGTTGCATCATCTCTCTGAATCTCAGTTTCCTCTTTTGTAAAATGAGGTCAGTGAAAATTATACCACACAGTATCTGAAGGTTTGGAATTACAGGAAGTAACTGAATAACTGATATTTCTATGAAATTGCTTTCATCTTCCAAAAGCAAGACACACACACATACACACACATATACACACGTGGGTGTGTTTATATATACATACAACCAATAAGCGTGTGGCATATCTCACAGTTTCCTATGAGAATATATGTATATATGTACACATACATGCATGTCTTTCAATGCAAATATGCACATACACACATAAATGCAGCAATAGGCATGCAAGTTCATACATGTACATGCATATGTGTGGATGCATGCGCATGTGCGTTGTCACACATATTGTGTGCATACATATATATGGACATATATACTCATAGTAATCCTGAAAGATAGATGTCATGTATATAGGCACACAATACATAATTTATACACATAGATGTGTATATACACATACAATAATGTATTGTGTACATGTACATTTATACATAATTATGTGAATATGTGTAATGTGTGCATGCACATGTACACTGTATAGACACAAACACACATATATATGTATATATGAATATATATATGTTTGTCTATGGGTATGTGTGAACACACATGCATATATACATATATACACACATGCATATACTCATAACAATCCCATGAGACAGGTATCCCAGGTACAATTAAATCCATTTGACCCTTAGGCTTGGAGTAGTTAATCATTCTGTCTAAGTCAAACAGTGACTAGATACAGGATTGAAATGCAGGGTCTGTCTGGTTCTGCTCGGAATCAGGCCCACTGATTCTCTGTAAACCATCTATCCTTTAGCAAGGGAAGTCATTAAGAAAAAGGAGACATTTGTGCACTGCTTTCTGCTTTATGTATATTATTTCTTGATCTCACAAAAGCCCTGTGAAGATGTTAGTAAAACAACAACAGATCTGTGATTTCCCTCATGTAGAGTTAGGAAGCTTACTGTCCTGATGCTCATGGAAAAATGTTTCCAGAGTTGCCTAAGACACAAATAGTCACCAAGTGTTTCTTAAGCACTTAATATTTGCCAGGTGCCAGACACTGTCCTAAGTCTAGGGATCCAGCAAAACTCAAAAGAGACCATTCTTGCTCCAAAGGAGCTCACAATCTAAGCTTAAGAGAGTAAGTTAAGGGACTCAGGGTCCCGCAATTAGCATGCAAATGAAGCAATATTTTCATCAAAGTCTTCACTGACACCAGGGGCCAGATCTATTCACTTCTGCTTCATCATAGCTGTCTCTCTCAGTATTATTCTCCATTTTATAATTGAATAAGTTGAGGCTCAGAGATGTTGTTCTCTTCCAGAAAATGTAGTTGCTTTGTTACCATGGACAGAGCACTAGCTCTGGCGTCAAAAGACTAGGTTTGAAATCTGGCCTTTGACGGTTGACCTTGAACTTAGCCATCACTAACCTCAGTTTATTTCCCTGTAAAATGAGGGGGGCTAGAAATAGAAGGTACCTGAGATTCCTTCCAGCTCCAAATCTATAATCTTATAAGGTAAGATTGATAGAGGCGACCTAATTGATAGAGTGACAGATGAGGAAACTCTCTATACCAAAGCAGCTCAGCATTTTCCCTGCAACTTATGGATTTAAAGTATCGCCCAGAGCGCTGTGAGACTGATCAGTCCCACAGACAGCATGTCAAAGGCAGGATGTGAACCCAGGTTTGCCCACTTCCAAGGCAGCTCCCTCCACTATACCACCCTGTTTCCTTGAGCTAGATTTCGCTAAAATATCAAGACACTTTCTGGGAAATGTATACAAGTCCCCCATTTTAGTCAGTCCCGCAAGGCAACACGTTTTATACTTTTCCTCTTCATCGTCAGTCAGTAAGCATTTATAAAGCACCTACTATGTTCCAGCTTCTTGAGGGCAGTAAAGGTGTGTTGATTAATGAGTAACTCATTCCCCTCATCCCTCTCCCATAGCTAGTAAGGGACGCGATTCTCTCAAAATCAATCATCCAGGGTGTATATGGGGGTCTACTCTGTACCAGTCTTCTATCTACTCCATTAGGTTGTCTCAGGCACAGATCTGCTGTGTGACTCTGGGCCAGTGACAATCTCTCACCTCTCTGATTGGAAATTGCAGACAAGGCGCTGGCGGGCACTGGTAGAGGGAGTTTCCTGTACCAATGAAATGAGAGGCACAGTGCCAGCGTCCTGTGTGCCTAGAACTGTGCTGGGAGCCCAGAGGACCATGACATCAAGGTGATGACATGACTTGTAGCTGGCTTGGCTTTGAGGGAGGGAGGGCTGTGCCAGGTCGCCAGGCTCCCTTTCTCCTCCTGAGCCACCTGGGTCCAGGGGGCTGGTATTCATCAGGACTGGGGATGCCCAGGACGCACTGGGAGACCCTGGCCGTTCAGGCTCAGTCTCATCAGATCCTCACTTTGTGTGAGATGCCCGCCTTCAGTGAACAGGCTTCTTTCAGTGGCCACTCAAGCGATGGCCCCTTTAATAAAAAAAAAAATCAGACTGGGAGGGGATCCTCAGGGTCCCTGTCCCTGGCCTGCGAGCTTTGCGTCCTGAGATCTGGGCTGCGCAGCCCCGCTTCCGTCCTCCCCCTCCTCCCCCTCCTCCCCGCCCGCTTAGTAACGCCGTTGCCATGGCCACAGCGCCTGCGCCCTGCAGAGGCGTCCCCTCCCCCCTCCACCTGCGGCAGCCCCGCCCCTTGCGCTCCGCCCGGCCTCCAGTGCGCCAGCGCGCCGCCGCGCGGACAAGCCTAGGTCCCAGGGCAGGCCGGCGCCTGCGCCGTGGCTCCGCCCCGCGCTCCCCCTGGCGGCGGCGCTTGGCGCGGCAGCTGCTGCTCCCAGGTTGAGCGGCGGCCCCGGCTCGGCTGGGCAGGGAGTGAGGGCGGGGGGTGGGGAGGGGGGAGAGAGCGCTTCGTGCCCAGCCCCGTGTGTGTGCGTGCGGCGGGGAGGCGGGGAGCCCGCAGCCCCAGGAGCAGCAGCGGCAGCGGCAGCGGCAGCGGCAGCCCCGGCAGCCCCGCCACCATCACCGCCGCCCGCCCGCAGGTGCCCGCTCGCCGTCCCTGCCGCCGGGCCGGCCGAGGAGCAGCGCAGGAGGACGCGGGGCACTCTCCCCCACCCCGAAGGTGAGCCTGGGCGCAGCCTCCTCCGCCGCCCGCATCCCCCCCTCCTTCCCAACATCCCCCTCTCCTGCCTTCTCCTGTCTTCATCCATCCCTCCTGCCCGTCTCTCCGCGCCTTCCCCCGGACCCGGGCACCATCCTGCTCCCTGGCATCCCCCCCCCATCCCTCTGTCCTCCGGGAGCATCCCTGCCCTCCGCTGCCCGGCCCGGAGCCGTGCGCCCCAGCCCGCTGGCACGCGGAGCGGTGCCCACCTGCTCCCGGGTCATCGGGGCGGCTGCGGCGGCAACTTGGGGTGGCCGGGCAAGGGCCGGGGCCGGGGCCGCTCTGCCCCCCCGCTCCCCCACCCCGGGCCGGGGAGGGCGGAATCGCCCGGGCTGGTGGGCGGCAGCCCCCTCCCAGGTATTGTCTGTCAGCCGGACCCCCGCCCCTCCCCGGGATGAACGGACCCCTTCGGGCGAGCGCAGACGGGGCTCGCCAGGCTTTCCGCCTCCCGACGCTGGTTGTCTGGGCGAGGAAGCCTCGGGAGAGGGGAGAAAGGGAGAGTCTGGGGGGAGTGACGGGGGGCGGAGAGGAAGGGTGGTGACAGCTGAGGGCTGGCTGTCGCGCTCCCCTAGGCCTCTTTGGCTGGGGATTTCAAACCACCCGCCTAATATTTGGCTTGGAACGGAACATGGGTGTTCCTGGGTTCTGTCACACCGTCTACTTCAGACAGAAACTCTCCAAACTTTAATCTGTGCCTATGGTGCAACCGCAACCTTGTTCTTTGTGGACCGTTGGATGGTGCGAAAACACAAAATCCGGGAAAAAAGGGTTCGGAAATTACAGAAATTTATACGTCTCTACAAATGTACATATCTATATAAAACTTACTAACATAGAATATACCTTTGATTTTCACTTCATAGAGAAAATAGTGGTTAAACAGGTGAGGGGGGGATAGAGTTGTACCCCCTATGCTTTGTAATGAGCCATTAATTTGATTGTTTTTAACAATGGTTGTATCCGCTAAAAGGGGTCTGAGATGCCTTTCATTTCCCCTTTTTGTCACCTTAAAGGAAAAAAAAAGAGGAAAATCATTCTGCACCTGCCAGTGGTTTGTACTGGTTGAAAGGGCTACCTGTATGGCGGGCAGAGTTTTGTTTGCTCTGTGGATAGAATGTCTCTTCAAAGCAGAGTTTTTCTTCAACATTTCCCCTTAAAATCCATACTTCACCCCATAACTCACAGTGGTCTGGCCAATTTCCCTTTTTCTAGCACCGAGCTCAGAAGTTTATTTATATTTTGGCACCGCAGACACATCACAGAATGCTCACTGTCTACGGTAGAGTAAAGAGTGAAATATCAGGAGCAGTATATTGAGAAATATTTACTTATATACTTTTTGGTTTCAACTTTGTATCACTGAAAAAGCTTAAGGTCAGTTTCACTTGTCAATTACAAATATGGCTACAGTGGTTGAGAAGGGGAGGGGGCTATAAAGGTGGATCAGCATGCATGACAGGCTCATTAAAACTTCTCATAAAAAGAGATTTGTGGAATAAATTATTGATTCTTTTTGTTTTTGTATTTAGTAACTGTTATATGACATTATGACCTATATTTTTATGAGAACATAAAACAGCAGTCCAAAAAAATATCCACCACAAAAGAATTTCCTCCCAGAGGGACTCACTGTTTTATAAAGAGCTTATACAATTAAGCAAGTGGGTATTTGGGGAACATTTACTATATGCAGGGGTTCCCCTCCCCCCAGTGTACATAGTAAAATTGCAATCATAATTATGGCTTTGCTGACATCATAGCCCATGAGACAGAAGCTCAGGTGGTCATCCAACACTACTTGAATCATAACGTACAATTCTGGGCTGTCTAACGTGTTGTGCTTTGGAGATTTTATTAATTAATATTACAATTGGCAATAAAAAAATGTTTTCCTTCTCCCTCTATCAAGTCTCCCCAAAAGCTTTTGGATTCAGTCAAATACTTTATTACTATTTTAAAATTAGTTCAGACAGTGCCAAATAAATTTTAAGTCAATTTACTAAAACTCAGAGGCCCCCCCTCCAACTCTGAGATGCTGTTTACTCCAAATCCTTTTCCCTGTGCATGTTTTTGGAAAGGGCTGCATGTCCTTTCATGAACAGCTGCTCTGCCTCCACTGCTCATTCTTTGGCAGAGGTTTTGAAGAACATATCTGTATTCCCTCAGGTATTTTTGGTGTCCTGATTCTTTATATTGTATTTTCTATGGAAAGACATGTTTTCTTTATTTCTCTCGTTTAAAAATTGCTCTTCATTTAAAAAATCAAAATAAATTTCTTTTTCAAACTTGAAAAGTTTTGTTAATGTTAAGATTTACAGTAGTAATTGAATACAATAAGACTTATCCAGGAGAGAAAACAGTAATGATAATGTGTGGATTTGATTATAATGTAAATTATAGTATGACTGAGTGATCTCTTAAAATTCTGTCTTTGGTTACATGGTGTTTTACATACTGACAGTGCTTACTTACCTATATTTCCAGTGTCAGCTTTAGAATTTTAGGAAAGTTAAGATTCTTCCATTCATTCATTCATCCATACACAGACACAGACACAGAAACACACACACACATATTTAATCATCTACTATGTTTGAGACTCTCTAGTGGATAGAAAACACTTTGCCATTTATCTCACAATGCTTTTAGTACAGTCCTGAAGTTAAGACATACAGATGTGAAATATAGGGAAAAAAAATATGAAATTACGTGGTTCACTCCTCCTGTGGGAGATAAAGACAGTAAGCTCTGCCCAGATTCACAGGCAGATCTCAATGAGGGCTAGGGTTTCTAGGGAAAAAGGAGGATGGAACTAAGCCTTGAAGGATGCATAAGCTTTCAAATAACCAATTAGCTAGATGAAGAGGAGTGTATTTGAGGTGAGAGATGTAGCCTGAGCAAAAGTGCCCAAGCTAGAATGACAGGGTATTGAGACACTTCCTTGAAGTCTGGCCTTGTTGTTGTGTATACTTTTAATATACTATACTATATTGTCTGATACAATTGGTACAGTGGATGGCACACTGGGTCTGGAGTCAGGAAGATCGCAGTTCAAAACTGGCCTCTAGAACCCTGGGCAAGTCATTTAACTTCTTGCAGCCTCAGTTTCCTCAACTGTCTAATGGGGATAATAATTGTACCTACCTCCTACAGTTGTGGAGGATTAAATGAGATATTTGTAAAGTGCTTAGCATAGTGCCTCACACATAATAGGTACTTAATGGATTTTTGTTTCCTTCCTCCCTTCCTGTATTCTTTTCTTGATAAGGATATTTTTGTACGTTCACACTGGCTGTCCTTCTGCCTGCAATCTTCTTTCCCTTCTCCCTTCAGCCTTTTAAAATCTTTCCCTTTCTTAAAGACTCAGCTTAAACGGCACCTTCTATAGGAGGCTGTTCTAGATCCTTGCCCTCCCAGGGTTATTTTCTTTTTTATATGTTGTGTATGCCTATTTATATATGTTTTGTCTTTTCTTTTAGAATTCAGCTTCTTGAGGTCAGAGACTATTTTTGCCCCTCTTTATGTCTCTAGTACTTAATTCCCATCCTGGCACATAACAAGAATATGAAAAATGCTTATTTGTTGACATTTTTTTTTTCGAGCAAGAGATTTTAACCCCTGTGATACTTAGATGTTGGCAAGTAATGATGGATAAAAATCTATTGCTCTGCGGTCCTCTTGATACATTAAGGTCCTTTTTGTCCTAATGGTATTTTTAGATGGCAGGATCATTTCCATGCATCAGTCATGTATGAAGAGGACGTTAATGAAAGATACCTTCAATATATTGAAAAAGACTACATTAATGCATTTATCCATTGATGGATCTGTGCCGACATTGATTCAGACACTTCTTCCAGTGGTTCAGTTCTGAACCTCTCCAGACCTTTTTATTCTTTGTGGCATTTTTCTGTGCTTTTGGATAAAGCCTTAGTCTGCTCATTGCATTGGAGCACCTCATCTAAAACTTCTAACATTATTTGAATGGACCCAATGGAGCCCATGGATTGGGCCATTGGTTGTTGAACCCATGGGTTAGTAGTGTACTTATTTTTATAGATCTTACAATTCTCTGACAAATTTTTGTGCTACTTCTCAGTATTTCTTAATTAGTAAAATAAATCAGTGAATGAAAAAGCATTGATTTAGTACTTCATAGTACCAGGAGCTGTGTTAGTTGATGGAGATACAAAGACAAAAAGAAGAAGTCCCTACCCCCAAGGAAATTATATTCTTTGGAAAAGATATTAATGTCCATAAATAATAGGTATGTATAGAATATATGCAAAGTACATTTATCAGGAGACACTAGGAATAAGATGGCAGGGAGATTAGGAAAACCTTCTTTTAGAAGGTATTATCTGAATACCATTGAGGAAACCAGGGACTATGAGAGGTAGAGATGTGTTGGGAGTGTATTTCTGAAATGGGAAAGAGTCAGTGTAAAGAGATGGAGAGTGGAGGTGAAGGGTGAGAAAGTTCAGTTTGGAACATGGAAGGGGTTGGTCCAAGCTGTGATGAACTTTAAAAACTAAACCTAGGTATTGTCTTTCCTAGAGGCACTGAGCATCCATTAGTTCACTGAGAAGGCGATTTATATGATCTGGTTGGTGTTTTTAGGAAAATCACTTTGACAGTTTTGTATAGGATGGATATGTAAGGAGAGAGATTTGATTCAAGAAAACCAATGAGAAGTGTATTTCAATAGCTGAGGTAGGAGGAGATGAGGGTCTGAACTAGAGGTGGTAGCTATGTGAATGGAAGGAAGAGGATAGACTCTAGAGATATTGTGACAGGTAGAGCAATAGATTAAATATGGAATTAAAAGTCACATATGAGCTTTCAAGGAAATAAATGCAAAGGAAATCAATAATATAGAATGGAGGTTGTAAACTTCATCAAAGAGATAGATGTCCTGAGAATTCAGATAAACCAAACAAAATCCAATGACTCCCCAAGACAACAATAAATTTTATGATATAATTAAAGGATTGAAACATAGAAGACAATATGGGTATTCTATTAGCAAAAAAAAAAAAAATCTCTTCTGTAATACAAGTCAAGGGATAATTTAAGAAACACTGGTTTCCCTGAAAATGATGACAAAAAATGTGTAACTACCATATTTAAAGAAGTTATAATAATAGTTAATATTTACATAGTACCTCAAGGTTTGTGAAGTGCTTTACAAATGTCTCATTTTATATTTGAAATGACTGTAGAAAGTGGGTTCCTATTTTAGATATGAGGAAACTAAATCTAAGAAAAGTTAAGTGAATTGCCCAGGTTTATACAGTCTAATAATTGTGTGAGTCTGGATTGGAACTCAGATCCTTATGACTCTAAGTCCAGTGTTCTAGCTATTCTGCCATCAAGCCTGAAGAAATATTTCTTGTCGACTACAAAATCCAGAGAGCATTTCCTCCTGAAAGAAGCCACCAAATGAAAACCCCCAGGAATGTCATAGCCAAAACTCAAAAGTTCTTGATTAAAGAAAAGAATACTTCAAGAAACCAGAAAGGAAGAATTCAATTCCAAAGGGCCCTCTGTCAGGATCACAAAAGACTGGACGTCAAATGCTATTAAGTAGAGCACATCTTATGTTTGCTTGGATCTGGCAACATTCCAAAAAGCAAACCATAAAGATTGATATAATATTTTTTCCAGTTTCCAGCCTCCTTCTAATTTTAGCTGCATTGTTTTTGTTAGTACAAATCCTTTTTCATTTATGTATTCAAAACGATCTGTTTCGTATCATTTAATATTCTTCTTTCTTTGTCAAAAATTCTTCCTTTATTCATAAATCTGACAGGTAAAATATTTCATTTGTTCTTAATTTGCTTATGAGATCACCCATTATGTCTAAATAATACAACCATTTTGACCTTTTCTTGGTTTACAGTGTGAGATGTTGATCTATACCTAGTTTCTTCCAAACTGCTTTCTAGTTTTCCCAGTAGTTTTTGTCAAATAGTGAATTCTTGCCCCCAAATCTGGGATTTTGGACTCTATCAAACTCTGGATTACTATGATCATTTACTGCTGTGTATTGTGTACCTGACCTGTTCTGCTGATTCACCACTCTGTTTCTTAGTCAGTGCCAGGTTGTTTAGATGATGACCAATTTCTAGTACAGTTTGAGATCTGGTACTGCTAAACCACATTCCTTTACATTTTTTCCCATTAATTCCCTTGATATCCTTGACATTCAGTTCTTCCAGATGAATTTTGCTATTTTTTCTCACTCTATGTTTTTTTGGCAATTTGATTGCTATGGAATTGAATAAATAAATTAATGTAGGTAGAGTTGTCATTTATCTCATATGGGTTCAGCTTACCTATAAGCAATTCATATTTCTCTGGTTATTTAGATCTGATTTTATTTGTGTGAGAAGTGTTTCGTAATTGTGTTTATATAATTCCTGGGTTTCTCTTACAGGTAGAATCCTAATATTTTATGTTGTCTAAATTTAGTTTAAATGGATTTCTCTTTCTATCTCTTGCTGCTGGACTTTGCTGGTAAAATAAAGAGTGTGGATGATTTATGTGGGTTTATTTTATATCCTGCAAATTTACTGATGTTGTTTATTCTAACTACTGTTTTAGCTGATTCTCCAGAATTCTCTAAGTATGCCATCACATTGTCTTTATAGAGTGATCGTTTTGCTTCTTCGTTGCCCACTCTAGTTCTTTCAATTTCTTTTTTGTCTTATTTCTATAACTACCATTGCAAGGACAATGTTGTATAATAATGGTTGTGATGGGCATCCTTGCTTCACTTCTAGGTTATCCCCATTACAAATAGTGCTTGCTGATGGTTTTAGATAGATTTGTTGCTGCTGTTTAATCATTTTCCAATTATTTCTTACTCTTTGTAACCCTATTTGGGATTTTCTTGACAAAGACACAGTTATGGCTTTCCATTTCCTTCTCCAGCTCATTTTACAGATGAGGAAACTGAGGCAAACTGGGTTAACATATCTAGTAAGTGTCTAAGGCCAGATTTGAACTCAGGAAGACTCTTGTTGACTACAGGCTTGGCACCCCATCCACTGTGCCACCTTGCTGACTATACCTCTTAGCTGCCTTGTCAATAGATACTATGTATCATTTTGAAGAAAGCTCCATTTATTCCTATGCTTTTTAGTGTTGTCAGTAGGAATGAGCTTTGTATTTTGTCAAAAGTTTTTTTTTCATCTATTGAGGTAATCATATTCTATTGGTTTTGCTATTGTTTTGGAATTAATTGTTCCTTAAATATTTGACAGAATTCACTTGTATATCCATCTGATCCTACAGATTTTTCTTGAGATCATTGATAGCTTGTTAAATTTCTTTTTCTAAGATAGGGTTACTTATATAGCTATTTCCGTTTCTATTAAAATAGGAAATTTATTGTTTCATAAATGTTCATCCATTTCACTTAGTAAGATATAGTGACATCTAATTGGGTAAAATAGTTCCTAATAATTGCTTTAATTTCATTTTTGTATAGGTGTTGAATTTCATTCTTTTCATTTTTAATACTGGTGATTTGGTTTTCTTCTTCCTAATGAACTCAACCAATAGTTTACTTCATTGATTTTTCCCCATAAAGCTAGAACCTAATTGTATTTATTAGTTCAATGGTTTTGTTACTTTCAATTTTATTAATCTGTACTTTGATTTTCAGGATTTCCAGGTTGGTATTCAGTTGGGAATTTTTAATTTGTTCTTTTTCTAGTTTTTTTTTTTTTAGTTGTATGCCCAATTCATTGATTTACTCTTTCTCTATTTTATTGATATAAACATTTAGAAATACAAAATTTCCCCTAAGTACTGCTTTGGATGCATCCCATAAATTTTGTTATGTTGTCTCATTGTTGTCTCATTCTCTTTAATGAAATTATTGAAAGTTTCTACGATTTGTTCTTAGATCCACTAATTCTTTAGGAACAGATTATTTAGTTTCCAATTAATTTTTAACCTCCATTTCCACAGCCTTTTTTGGAATATCACTTTTATTCCATTATGGTCTGGAAAGGATGCATTTACTATTTCTGCTTTTCTGCATTTGATTGTCAGGTTTTTATGCCCTAATATGTGGTCAGTTTTTGTGAAGGTACCATGCATGTATGAGAAAATGGTAAACTCCTTTCTACTTTTCTAAAATTCTATTTACCTCCTTAGCTTCTCTCTTGTTTATTTTTTGCTAGTTTTATTTAGTTTTGAGTTACACCACCAGTATAATTTTACTCTTTCCTGCTAGAACTCATTTAACTTTTTCTTTACAATTTGGATACTATACAATTTGATGCATATGTTTTTAGTATTGATTTTAATTCATTGTCCATTGTATCTTTTATCAAAATATATTTTCCCTGCTTATCTCTTTTATGTCTATTTTTGCTTTTGCTTTATATGAGATCATAATTCTTACACCTGCTTTTTTTGCCTTAGCTGAAACATAATGTGTTCTGCTCGAAAACCTTCTTTTTACTCTCTCTGTGTGTCTATGTTTCAAGTGAGTCTTTTAGACAGCATATTCTTGGATTCTAGCTTTCAACCCATTCTGCTGTCCACTTACATTTTATGGGTGAATTCATCCTATTCACATTCACAGTTATTATGATTAACTTTATATTTTCCTCATCCTTCTCTCTTTTACCCTGTCCCTCCTCAGAAGTCTTTTTCCTTCTGACCACTACTTCCCTTAACCTGCCCTTCTTTCTATCAGCACTGCTCCCCTTTTCTTGTCCTCCTCCCTGCCTGCTTCCCTGTAGGGTGAGAGATTTCTATACCCAACTGACAGTATGTTATTCCCTCTTTTAGCCAATTCTGATGAGAGAAATGTTCAAGCATTGCTTGCCACCACCACCTCTGTCTTCTCCCCCATAGTTAAAACTCTTCCTTTCATACTTCTTTTATGTAAGATAAATTTTCTGTTCCTTCTTCTCCCTTCCCCCTTATCCTAATTCATCCTTCTTTCTTATCCCTTACTTTTATTTTTTTAATCATCCTATCATAGTCAATTCACACATGTGTGCTCTATGTATATTTCTTCTAACTTTTCTAATAAGGATAAAGTTCTTAGGAGATACGATCATCACCTTCCTGTACAGGAATGTGAATATTTTAACCATCTTGATTCCCTTATGATTTCTCTTTCGTATTTACGTTTTTTTGCTTCTCTTGAGTCTTCTGCTGAAAGGCAGATTTCCCATTCAGCTCTGGTGTTTTCATTGGGCATGCTTGAAAATCCTCTGTTTCAATAAATGTCCATTTTTTTCCCCACTGAAAGATTATTCTCGGTTTTGGTGACTAGGTTATTCTTGATTATAATCCTAGCTCCATTGTCTTCTGAAACATAGTATTCCAAGCCCTCTGATCCTTAATTGTGGAAGGTTGTAAGTCCTGTGTGATCCTGACTGTGACTCCATGGTATTTAAGTTGTTTCTTTCTGGATGATTGCAGTGTTTTCTTCTTGACCTGGGAGCTCTGAAACAGGACCATAATACTCCGGGAGTGTTCATATCGGAATTTTTTTGGAGGTGATTCTTTTATTTCAATTATATATTCTGGTTCTAACACCAGGTCAGTTTTACTTGATATTTCATGAAAGGTGATGTCTAGGCCCTTTTTCGGATGATGGTTCTCTGGTAGACTAATAATTCTTAAATGACCTTTTCTGATCTATTTGCCAGGTCAGTTGTTTTTCCAATGAAATATCTCACATTTTCTTTTGTTTTTTTCATTCTTTTGATTTTTGGGGGGGTTGGTTTGTTTCTTGGTCTTGTGGAGTCATTAGCTTTCACTTGTCAAATTATTTTCTTTAGTGGGTTTAGTACTTCTTAGTCTCTTTATCTAGTTCTACTTTTAAAGATATTCTTATCAGTGGATTTCTATACCTCTTCTCTGATTTGAACAATTCTATTTTTTTCTTCAGTATCTTTTTTTTGTATCTCTCTTACCTAGCTGTTGATTCTGTTTTCATAATTTTATCGTACCATCCTTATTTCTTTCCTCAAATTTTTCCTCTGCTTTTCTTGTTTGATCTTTAATATCTTTTTAAAGTTCTTCCAGGAATTCATATTGGAATTTTATCCAATTCACATTTTTCTTTTAGACTTTCCTTGTAGCTACTTTGACATCATATTCTTCTTCTGATTTTATGTCTTGATCTTCCTTTTCATCATAGTAGCTTGTTATGGTCTGATTTTTTTTTGGTTATTTGCTCATTTTACAACCCACTTCTTGACTTCTCACTTTTGTTAAGATTGGGCTCTGCTTCTGGGATGGAGAGGGCACTGTCCCAAGCTTCAGGACTTTTTTGCTGTTATTTTCAGAGCTAGCAATGAGTGTCTGTAGGTTTTGGGTGCTTCCCAGCTGGTATGATCTGAGGAGATGTGTGACCACTGCTCTTCTGGTCCATATTCTTGTCTTTACCCAGAAATGGACCTTGTTGTCCTGTAACTATCAGTGCTAGCACTCTTCTTGGCCCTGAAACTGTGACTAGGGTCCCCACTTTTCTGGAGCCACAATTACTAGTGCTTTTCTTTGTCTTACAATTGAAATTAGGCCCTTATTGACCTATGAGTGACCACAGGCACTCCTGTCTACCTTGAATGGAAACCAGGGCCCTGGCTTTCCTTTGGCAACCATTACTACCATCCTTTTAACCCTAGGACTATAATCCAGAATTGTGCATTAGCAATGCAAGAGGGTTCTGAATCCAGTGACTTCCAAGGTTACATGACAGTCTCCTTTCCCCAGTTATTCTATCCTCCCATCATCCATGGACTGAGACCTTAGAAGCTGCTGCTGCCACCAACGTAGTCACCTCCAGGGTCTGCTGCTGGTGCCTCTTTTGTGGCCTGCATTGCATGGTCTGCTTTGTTTTCCAGTTTGACCATCATCGCATTTTGCCCACCTTCTAAGTTGTCTTGGGCTGGAAAATTGCTTCAATTGAACTTTCGTTAGTTCTGCTGCTCCAAAATTTGATTAGAGGCATTATTTTAGAGTTGTTTGGGGGGGCCAGATTTGGGAGGGCTCAGCTCAGTATTTCTCTGCTTTGCCATCTTGGTTTTACCTTGCCTTCTAAGAAACGTTCAAATAACAATTACATTATTTGGAGAATTGTTTACAAAAAGAGAAAAAGTTTCAACAGGCAATCACAACTTCATGAACCTTATTTGCAAAATTTATCACAAGAGAAATGAAAATGATGTGAAACCCTAAGCATATGTAAAGTGTTCACCATACAAACAGAAGCTCGCATGTTTATGACATTCCAATGAGGAGAGGAGGAGAAACAGAAATCTTCACTTAAGTGGGAGTGTCAGGGGAAGAGAATCATGAATAATTAAGATGGCAAAAGCAGTATTCTTTTCCCTTGAGAATTGTTAGACTTGAAGATATGATGATCTGCTTATCTGCAAGGGTCTCAGCCGTCCAAGCAATTTCCCAGTCTAGTGTAGATTGACTCCTGGCTGTTTTCACTTCTAAGTACACTCAGAGAGTCCAGTTTGAGGTACAAGCAAGAAATAATCTTAGCTCAGGGTGGAGAGGACCTCTATCGCTGACACATTAAGGGCCTCTTGTGTATTTTGAGACCTGTGTTTCTAGAATATATGACGCTCAGAAGGACAAGATCAGGGGACTACCAATGGAAGGGATCCGATGAAATTATTTCTTTGATACAAGTATGGTCCGTATGTTTAAATCAGGGAGAGACAAAGCAGTGAGGGTAAACTATAGATTAATACCCCTAGTGAATATCAACATAAAAACGTTGAATAAAATATTAGCACAGAGGAGATAGTAAAATGTTAATAACATTATTCATCATAACATGTTTGGATATATAACAAGAAATCAAAATTATTTCAATATTGGGAAACTACAAACTTAATGTACCCTATTAATAAAAAACATTATATCAGTAGATGATAAAAATGATTTTGACCAATTACAAAACCTGCTTCTGATAATATCTTTAAAATCGATAGGAATAAAGAAAATTTTCCTTAGTATGATATGTAACATCTGTATAAAATCAAGAGCTAGCATTATCTTTGGAGAAATTCTAGAAGGACTTTACACAACATTAGGAATATTGTACGGTTATCTACTATAATGACTATTGTTTGGAACAGTTACAGGAATCCCAGCAAAACAAATAAAAACAAAAACAAAGATATCAAGGGAATAGTGTAGGCAAATAGGAAACAGAATTATTGCTTTTTTTGCACATAATATGATGGTCTGCTTAGAGAACTCTTGCTATTTAATTAAAAATTGAAACAACTTAATCCAAATAGCAGAATATAAATTAAAACCCACACAGATAATCAGCTCTTCAGTGCATTGCCAACAAAATCCAGTGGAAATTGGAAGAGAAATTCCATTCAAAATTACTAGAGATAGCATAAATTGTTTGAAAAGTATCCTTACCACAGTATATATAAAGTTGTGAACATGCCTACAAAATACTCTTAACAGAAACAAAGGCTGACTCATATAATTAGAGAAAGATTCTTTACTTATGACTGGGCCATGTCAATATAATTTTTAAAAATATTACCTAAACCAATTTATTTGTTTAGAGTTATATGAATTAAGCTGCCAAAATGTTACACTATAGAAGAGGGAAAAAAATTAGAAAATTTGCCTGGAGGAACAAAAGATGAAGAATTGTAAGGGAAAAGATAAAAAATGGCAAGGCAGTAGACCTATAGTTTGTAGACTTCAAAATGTAAAACAAATTAATTGTCATCAAAACTATTAGTAGTAGTCAGAAAGTAAAAGTAAAATTGTTTTTCAAATACTCAGTCTTCACCCCAGTCGTTACAACTGGGGTGAAGACTGAGAATTTGAAAAAAACTACTGAAAAATTGGTTAATACCCTGGCAAAAATGAGAAATTAGATTCACACCAACTACTCAGAGCCTAATGGTTACATGACCTGGTTATAAAAGGTCATTTCAAAAGGTAGAGTAAGAGGGAAAGAAATATCTTTAACTGTGGATAAAGAGTTCTTTCTAAATAGACAGATGGAATCACAAGAGATTGAATGAGTTTGATTACATAAAACCAAAAAGCATTCACACCAATAAAAACAATGCACCTAACATTAAAAGAGAAATTATTAGCTAGGGAAAAACAACTGAAGCTCGGAGGATCATCAAGCAATATTATCTCTGTTCACTTTTCATGGAATTTCATATGGTTTTTACATCTGCATAGGAGATGTCATACTGAAGAAAGAGTCCCTAAGGGAGCATTTAACTTTTGACTCCATTGAATCAAATATTTTTCTTCGTAGTAAAACGATAAAGAAAGCAAAGTCTTGCAGTTGCTGTACCTGTCAGTCTATATGACTATAATAATATGATCTTCAAGAGAATGTTCTTTATTGCTGATTTCTTATACCTTGATCATGTATATATATTTGACCAGGTGACCTCCTCCTGGGATTATTGAGTTTTTTCAGGGGCCTCCATGTTGAGGCAGCACCAGGTCAACCATTCTTACTCCTTCACTTCTCTCTTGGTCCCTCCTCTCCCCTCTTCAATTTACATTTAGATGTTGTTTTATCCCATTAAAATGGAAGTGTTTTGAGGGCAGGGACTTGCTTTTGCTTGCATTTGTATTTTCAGTATTTGGAACATAGTAAACATTTAATAAATGCTTATTGACTTGAAAACAATTGAGAAATGCCAGTTTAAGTACTTATGGATTGGATGAATCTGAATTCCAATCCAGTGTAAATCTGCGGTCCTACAATAGCGCTTTTTGAACTGTGGGTCATGACCCACAGTTTAAGAAGTGCTGAAGGGGTCACAAGTGGAAAAAGTTTAAGAAACCCTGAATGGATAAACTTTCCTACTTAGCCATGAGGGTCAGTTGGGTGGGAAAGTAGATAGAGCACCAGACCTGGGGTCAGGAAGACCTGAATTCAAATCTAGCCCTAGATACTTGTGACCTATGACCCTCAACAAGACACTTAGCCCTATTTGCCTCAGTTTCATCATCTATAAAGGAACTAGAGAAGGTAATGGCAAACTACTCTAGTGTCTTTGCCAAGAAGTCCCCAGGTGGGATCACGAAGAATTGGACGTGACTGAAATGACTAAACAACAATAAACAGCTATATTGGTCAAAAGACAATTAGCTTTCAAAATTTGACACCAAATAATGGAATGTTTTCCACTCCTAAATTTGAGATTGTCAGATTGCTTTGTGTTTTAAGGGAAAAAAAAACTCTCAGATAAAATATATAACTTTTTTCATGTTGCATCCAAAGGAATCATATACAGAAAACTTGCTTTCTGTTTCTAACATGAATTTAAATTTGAAGCTTATTCTGGCCTTACCAGTCTTCTTTAACTAAAGGTCGGGTAAAAATGTATTCAGATGGTCTGGCCTTTTGGAGAATAACCTAGTCTTAAATACTTGTGAAAGTAATATTTTGATTAAAGTAGAATCTACAAACAGCATATTATATATAGCAATGAATTCCCAGAAATATTAAATAATTTTTTTACAAAAAAAAAATTTGTTGACAAATTTCACTAACAGGAAACAAATAAATGAATGCATTGCTCATAAGTGGTTTTGGCTGAACAGAAAAAGCTAAGCAAGGAAGACCTGACAAGTGATTTAATTCTGTGTAACCTAGTGAGGCCAAATAATTTATAATAGTTCAATTAGGAGTTTTGTTTAATTGTACTACCATGCTGATCTAACCTTTGTTTTAGTCCTGGTCAAGGATGTTTTCTCTGTAGTGGCAGTTAATTTTGTTTTTTTAGCTAAGGACGTTGATTTTTAATGTCAGAGCAGTGGGAGACGGTAGGGAGTCTACAAAAATACCAGAAGAGAAAGCTCTTACCATAGACTGGATTTTCACAATCTCCCTTTTTTGACGCACCCTTTGCTTTTTAAAAATTTCACTTTGAATGAAGCAATGTTAGGTTTCTAGGAGGTGAGTATGTAAAATGATGATTTATTCAGCAGTTAGAATTCTGCTTTCCTTGACCTCTTACAGTTTCATATAAGGCAAACTCCAGAAGTGTGTCTAAAAAGAATACAATTTGTCCCAATACATAAGTTTATAATATAATATGAGATGCAGTATAATGAAATAATACGTATATATTTACACATATATATATGCATATGGGTATTTGTGTATATGTATGGACCTATATGCTTACATAAATGTTTTACATACACGCATGTCTCTGAGAAATTTGGATCAAATGAGCACATTAACAAATTCTTTAAGTGACACCATGGTGGAGAGGTAAGATAATTGGTCTCAGAATCAGCAAGACTGATTTTAAGTCCCACATCTGCCACCTGCTGGGTGTATGACCATGGACAAGTTACCTAACCTTCCAACGGCCTTGGTAATTCTAGCAGTAACAACCTCGATGAGTTGCCAAGGTTTTGCTCTGTATTGGAAGAAGGGGTTTGTTCCTCTAGATTGCCCCTATTCTGATGAAATCACAGGTTTATAGCTCTTCTCGTCAGTGCACAACCTAAGAAAACTCCGAAAGACTCATGATAGAAAATGCTGTCCATCTCCAGAGAAAGCACTTTGGAGTCTGACTGCAGATGGACACATACTGTTTGCTCTCCTTTGCTTTTGTTCTTTTGTTTCTTCTTTCCACGGTTCCTCCCATTAGTTCTTATTCTTTACATCATGACTAATGTGAAAATATGTTTAATATGAATGTATAAGTAGAGCCGATATCAAATTGCATGACATCTTGAGGAGGGGGGAGGACAGGAAGGGAGAGAAAATTTTAAACTCAAAATCTTATGGAAGTGAATATTGAAAACTAAAAATAAATTTTATTTGTGTGTGTGTGTGTGTGTGTGTGTGTGTGTGTGTGTGTAAAAGAAATCACAGGTCTAGTCTCAATCCCTAGTATACTAGTATTATAATTTTCACTTAGTATAGATTACATCTACCTTTGTTCTTTGGTTATATATCTGAAATGTCTATGATCCAGTTTCCTGGTGGGTATTAAGCTAAAGTGTCCTTTCTGATATTTGCATTGGAAAGGCCAATGGATGGTTGGATATGGGGTCAGGAACAGTGGAGCATAGTGGAAAGAGACATTGGAATTCCTGTCTCTTTTACTTGCCATAACTCTGTTACCTTGGACCTAGTCACTTAACTGCATTTTCCTCAGCTTCTCCTAAAAAATGGGGATAATCATTTCCTTGATACTTACATCATTTGGGTTGTGAAAAAAAAGTGCTTTGTAACCTATTAAGTCCTTTGTAAATTTGAACAATTATTTTTATTGCTGGGCTATGTATTATCACCAGTTTGCCTGTTAGTATTATACTCAGTCGATAACTAGATGGTTCAGTGGATAGATCACTAGGCTGGGAGTCAGGGAGACCTGAGTTCATATCTGGACTCAGATACTTACTGGCTATGTGACCCTGAGCAAGTCATTTAACCTCTATTTGCCTTAGTCCATTGAGAAGGAAATTGTACACTGCTCCAGTATCTTCGCAAAGAAACCCTATGGACAGTGTGGTCTGTGGGATCACAAAGATTCACAATGGCAGCAACAGTTTTATTCAGTAGAGTCTGATAGGACAACAAAGTTTATCGAGGAATCTGAGGTTTCGATCATTTTTGCCCGGTGATTTCAGGGACTTGTGTTTTACATAAGTTGACGTGCCAATATCCATGTGTTTATCTAAGACTCTGAGTGTAAGGATAGGAGCATCTGTGGGGAGTTGTTAATCTCTCCTTCACCCTGCAGTCTGAAATGCCCCGTCGTCATCTCAAAGTGTCCCTCCCATATTTGAACAAACACGCTCTAGAAGATAACATTCCTTAATTCCCAGAGTACCTTGTAACCACTTCCCCTGCTGCTGTCTATTACTAGGTATATAACTGTATCACTGGCATCTTAGTTAGGAGTAACTGCATGCAATACATTTATTGTTGATGGTTTTAAAGTATCTTTGGTTTTTGCATCACCTACATTTTCCAGTATAGCTCTTCTGCTCCATGGGGTTTCTTTGCGAAGATACTGGAGCGGTGTACAATTTCCTTCTCAATGGACTAAGGCAAATAGAGGTTAAATGACTTGCTCAGCTAGTAAGTGTTTGAGTCCAGATATGAACTCAGGTCTCTCTGACTCCCAGCCTAGTGATCTATCCACTGAACCATCTAGTTATCAATTGAGTATAATACTAATAGGCAAACTGGCCAAAGTCATCCCTTTAAAAAAAAAAAAAAGAATAACGAAAAACAAAGTCTGACAAAATCAGCATATCAAAGATGTCTGACATTGTTCCATCAGTATTCCATGCCCATAGATCCTCACCTCTGCAAAGACTGGGCATGTGAAAAAGATGCTTTCTGGTATTTCTTCTTGGGGGATCAAGACTGGTTATTGTAATTTTGTAGCAGTCACAAAATCTTAATATTACAGAATTTTAGAGTTGTAATGGCCATCTTTTGAGTTTGTAGTTCAACATATTTGTGAATGAAGTGACAAGGGGTCATCCATATTCTGCTTGAAGACCTCTAATAAAGGAAGTGTCTAAAGACAGTTCATCCCATTTTAGGACTTTCAAGTAGTTAGTTTTGCTCTAATTATTGGGAAGTTTTTCTTGACATTGTGGTGTTTAAGAAGATTTGAGAGACAATTTCTGGGTACCTTAATCATTTTATTAATAAGGCCAGCATTTTAATAAAAGGAAGGGCATTTGGTTGTCTTTCATAGACCAAAGATGCTTCATGGTGGTGGGCTAACAGTTTATATGCCCTGGGAAGAGCATGGTAATCAACATGCATTGTTTAACATTTAATGAGAAAGTGAATATTACAGTGAGAGGATGGGCTGTATTACAGCGAAGATCTTGGGACACATGACTTGGACCATCCAAATCTTGGTCAAAGGGACTTACCAACCTCTGTATCACCTCACCTGCCTGACAGAAGGGCGTCTCAGCACTTCCCAGACCTGTCTGAGCAAACACAATAAACAGGAATGCACCCATTAGCTCAAACTTAGAATTTATTGTGCTGTCTGATTAGATCTCGTCCTGGGTAAATCTTTAAGAGATTTCCCACACTGGCTGATTTCTAGATGAGGAAGTAGAAAAGGGGAAAAACCTAATACAATAATTACTTACTAAATACAAGAGAGAAGTAATCATTTCTCACAGTATCAAGCCTAAATGTACGTCTTTACTGTTTCTACCCATTGCTTCTGGCTCTGCTCTAAAGGGACAAAAAAGATGACAGCTCTTTAAATACTTCAAGACATCTGTGTCCCCCTTCCCCCAAGTCTGTTCTTCTACAGGTTAAGCGTACCCTTTTCCTTCAAATGATCCCCATATGATGTGGACAGAAAGGCCTAAACTTTTCTGCCTACTCTCCTCTGGATACTCTCCAGCTTCTCAACGTCCTCCTTAAACTGTGACTCCCAGAACTGAACCTAATACTCCAGATGAGGTCTGAGGAGGACAGATTATGGTGAAACCCTCATCTGCCTATCCTTGGAAGCTACTTACTCAGTGCACTGTTTATTGCCTGTCACATTGCTGATTCATTGACTGAGTTTGAAATACACTAGAACCCTCAAACCTTTAATTGAGATATTCTGTTATCTTACAGCTTCTATAAGCCATACTTTTCTCATCTTACACTTCCAAAGTTGATTTTTTATTCTATTGTACAAGTTTGTAATAACAATATTGAATTTTATCCTATTTAATTCAATCCGAAGTTCATGCTTTTCATGATCTTCCTAGATCCTGACTCTATGACCTAGGGTGGCCACCTTGCCTCCCAGATTCTCGTGATATGATGCACCTACAACCTAGGCAGGGGTGGGGTCTCAAGGCCACAGGTTTCCCACCCCTGACTAGACCTCTATACAAGTCACTGATTAAAATGTGAAACAGCTAAAGATCAACCATAGATTCCTGAGGTTTTCCATTGGAGTTTTTCAGCAGCTATTCCTGAAGAGTGGCCATTTAAATTGTTTATAATAATTTATTAGCAAATAATCCGTATTTTGTTGGCCTTCATATATCTTAAAGTTTATTCAGGTCTAGCTAAACTATCCATAGCATTTCCCTAATCTTCTAGCTTAGGAAAGGAAATGAGGTTGGTCTGGTAAGACCTACCTTTGATGGGGCCAAGCTTTGTAATCTTTGAAACTTTCTAATTACTGCTTCTCTTTCTAGGTATCCATCTACATTAATAATCTCTTCTGAAACTCGGGTTTTTGTATTATTCTGTTTTGTTATTCATTCCATTTTCATCCTCTTGTTTTCCTTATTCCGTTTACTTCACATTGTATCAATTCTTCTAAATCTTCCCCAGGACCTCTCTGTTAATCACATCTATAACTTCTTACGAAGCAGTGTTATTCCAGTACATGTGTGTACTCCAACTTGTTCATTATCTCTAATTTCTTTTGATTTCATTTCCAGGTCTTTGCTACTATAAATAACACTACTATCAATATTTCAATGGATATGGGCCCATTTTTTCTCCGTAGTGGTAGGATCTCAGGGTCAAAGGTTATGGACATTTAATTTCTACCTTAGCACAATTTAAAATTGCTTTTTCGAGTGACTAGACCAGTTTGTAGCTGTACTAATATTGCATCAATCAACCAACCATTAAGGATTTATCTAGTGTTGACTATGTGCCAGGTACTGACCTAGGCACTTAGGGTAAAAGTGCAAAGAGCTAAGCCATCCCTACTTGTAGTGAGTTTACATTCTAATGGTGGAAAAAATAAGTTTATATGAAATTATAGATAGTATATATAAAAAACCAGTGATTACAAATATGAAAAAGTGATTAAATATGTTATAATTTGGCATAGATGATGCTAGCATTTGCAAAGATCAGGAAAACTTTCATGCAGAAGATGAGACCCTAGCTGCACATTAAAGGAAGAGAAGGGTCTTTTTAAGGAGAAGGTGAAAAAGGAGTATATTGCAGGCACTGAGGATACATAGTTAAAGTAATGGAGAAGGAAGACGGAATGTTATGTGTATGAAACAGAGCAGTTTGTCTAGATCTCACAGGATGTAGAGGTAGTGTTGTTCATTAAGGCTGCTAAGATGTACTAGGACCAAGTAGTGGTGGATTTTAAAAGCTAAACATGGGGAATTTATATTATATTTTATTGTTGTTGTTCAGTTGTTTTTCAGTTGTGTCTGATTCTTTGTGACCCCATTTGGGATTTTCTTGGCAGAGATACTGGAATGGTTTGCCATTTCCTTCTCCAGCCCATTTTACAGATGAAGAAACTAAGGCAAACAAGGTAACATGATTTGTCCAGTGTCACACAGCTAGTAAAGTATCTGGGGCTGAAATGGAACTCAGGAAGATGAGTCTTCCTGACTGCAGGTCCAGAATTCGATCCCTGTACCAATTAGCTGCCACATTATATTCTGTTACCTGGAGGTGATTATGATCCACTGGAGTTGCTTGAATAGGGGAGAAACATAGTGAGATCTACACTTAAGGAAAATTACTCTGACACATAGGATGGACAAGTCACTAGATTAATGGGGGGATTTGAGACAGATCAATTTAAATGCTATTGCAATAATCTAGGCAAGAGGTGATTAGGGCTTAAACAAAGATGGCATCTGTGTAAGTGGAAAGAAGGGGTTGGATTCAAGAAATGTTATAAATGGAGAAATGTCAGAATTGTATGGTTGACTGGATATTTTGGATGAGTGAAAGTGAGGAGCTGAGGTTATGAATGTGGGAGACTGGCAGTGTTGGTGCCCTCACTAGAGATGAGAGAGTTCAGAAGATAGGAGCATTTTTGTAGAGGAAAAAACAATGACTTCTGGTTTATTGTGTTAAATGGAAGATATCTTTAATATAGCTAGTTTGAAATGTCCAAAAGGCAATTGATGACTGAAGTTCAAGGAAAAGACTGGAGCTGGTTAGATAGATCTGGGGATCTTTTTGTAACCCCTCCAATATTTGGTATTCCTAACTTATCTTTTATTCATGCCTGCTATTCTAATTATTCAAATGAATGACACAATTTTGAATATGTACCATATTTAGAAAATTATTTCATATATGCAAATCCTGACAACTTTCTCCTTTTCCATAGGAATAGCTATCCTTGCTGCTAAGATTTCCCAATACTGTATGAAATCCCCCAAGATATATACTTTCATCATGGTCTTTACCAAGTATGCTCCCCAAATATTCTTTCACCATCTTTAATATATGGCTTAGGTATTTCATATGTATAAATTATGCAACAATATTCCTAGGTGGGGGGAAAGACATGCATACAACTAATTATGACATTTAACTGAACATGAAAATTGTTATGCAGCAAAATGAGAACAAACAAACATGAGAAATTTTAGGAGTGAGAAATAAAGACTTTTTTATGGAAATGAAGGGTCTAAAATGGAAGCTGTGAGGCCATTCCAGTTATGTTGCAAGCAGTGGACCAGGGCATGGGAATGACAATATGATGCTCAGAGAGGAAAAGTGGTTCAATATTTTTCTTTATTTTTTAATTTATTTTTTCAATAAAAAAATCTTATTTTTCATGTTTTCTTACTCTCTTCCATTAGAATAGTGGTATTCTTTTTTGAAAAAAAAAATTTTTAGCTTTCATTTAAAAGTGTTTCCAAATTCTTTCCCTCCTTTTTGTCTCATGGTTAATATTGAGAAGATAGGTAATATGGTAGCAGTTATACGTGAAGTCATGTAAAACCTTTTCTTTTTAGCCGTGTTGAAAAAAAACACAACAAAAAGCACAAAACATATAGAAAGTGAAAAAAATATGCTTCAGTGATCACCAAGAGTCCATAAGTTCTCTCTGAAGTTGGGTAACATTTTTTCATCATGGGCCCTTTGGAATTGTCTTGGATCATTTTCTTGATCAGAGTATCGAAGTCTTTCACAATTGATCATCCTTACAATACTGCTGTTACTATATACTATGTACAATATGCTGTTACTATGTACAAGGTTCAGCTCCTTTTACTTTACATCTAGGTCTTCCCAGACTTTTCTGAGAGCATCCTGCTCATCATTTTTATAGCACAGGAATATTCCATCACATTCATATACAACAACTTGTTCAACCATTCCCCAAGTGATGGACATCAAGGGGGTGTTCATTATAACATATAGAGTAGAGCAAAATAAATCCCTGCATTGACCATGCCCTATTTCTATCTATTTCTGTCTCTACATCTGTCTCAATCTGTACCTGAGATCACCACTTCCCTTGCAGGAAGTGAGTAGCATATTTCATCATGAGTCCTCACGGCTCATGGTTGGTCATTGTGTTGATCACAGATCTTAGTCTTTCAGAGTTTTTTGTCTTTACAATGTTGTTATTATGTAAATGTTCTTCTGCTTCTTCTAACTTTAATCTGAATCATTTGTTATAGCACAATAATATTATGTCACATTTTAATACCATAATTTGTCTGTCCATTCCTCAATTGGAGGAAACCCACTGATTTTCAGTTCTTTACCACAAAAAACAAACCAAACTAACACAACAGCATTTATAAATATTTTGTACATATTGTTCCTTTTATCTTCTTGAAGGGTATGGAATTAGTAGTAGCATTATTGATCCAAAGAGTGTATGCACTTCAATAATTTAGTATTTCCACCGTATTTATAAGGTAGCTGTTGGTATTGTGGTCGAGCTCTGGTCTTAGAATTAGGAAGGCCTGAGTTCAAATTCAGACTCAGTCGTTTACTAGCTACGTATTTTATCTAGTAACATGGGAGACAATGGAGGGCTTCTCTCTCCGTCTCTGTCTCTCTTTCTCATCAAAGTATGACTTAATTCTCCATCTTTGCCTTAAGGCTACTTAATGGTATGAAGAATGGTTTGGATTGGCAGTGTGAGGCAGGAAGACTTTCAAAGCATCTCTTGCAATAACTTAGCTGAGAAACTATGAAGGCTAGACCAAAAATGGTTGGACTGAGGTGCCTTAGGTGGTATATAATATAGAGTTCTAGGCTTGGAGTTAGGAAGACCCAAGCTTGAATCTTGCCTCTGACACTAGCTGTGAGACTTTGTTTACCTAAACTCTGTCAACCTCAGTTTCCTCATGTGTAAAATGAGTATAATAATGTCATCTTACTCTGTAGGGTTGTCAAAATCGAGACCATATATATAAAGTGCTTCACGAACATTGAAGTGCTGCGTACATTCTATTATTATTGAGAATTAAAAGAGGAGAAAAATGCAGGAGTTATTGTGGAGTTGCAAACAGTTGTTATAGCTGAATGCGGATATTTACATGTTGCTTTGCTTTGCTTAATTTCATTTGAGACTCACTATAACCCTATGGGCAGCTAGGTGGCACCATGGATAGAGTGCTGGGCCTGGAGTCATGAAGACTCATCTTCCTGATCAAATCCACCCGCAGACACTTCCTAATTGTGTGACCCTGTGTAAGTCACTTACCTCTGCCTCAGTTTCTCATCTGTAAAATGAGCTGAAGAAGGAAATGATAAACCACTCCAGTATCTCTGCCAAGAAAACCCTCAGAGGGGGCCATAAAGAGTCAGGCAAAACTGAAAAGACTCAACAACAATGACAACATAGCCCCATGAGGTAGATAGATGCTGCAGGCACTCTCGGTCACCATGGAGAGAATTGTTTCATTCAAGTTTAGGGGACAGAAATCAATTGTAAAGGGTTGAGAAATGATTCAGTAGCAAGAAAGTGGAGGTAAGCAATGTAGACATTCTGAGATTTCATAGTGAGTGGGAATGAGATGGGAAAGCAGCTCGAGGAAGTAGTAAGGTCAGAGGAAGATGCTTTGTTTATTTTTAGTTTGGAGGCACTAGCATGTTTATAGACTTAGCAGAAAGAGCCAGTAGAAAGAAAAAGAATGAAGATGTAAAAGAGATGGAGGATGATTGATGAAACTAAGTCACACTATAGAAAGGTGGGGTAGAACTGATGATGGAGGCAGAGACAGTTAGCTTTGGCAAGGTGGGATCCTTCTTCTTTTGAAGCTGGAAAGATGAAAAAAGAGAATGAGGCATATGAGAGGACAGTGAGATGTTATGGGTGGCAGAAGGGAGTTCTAGGACTATTTTGGCTGACTTCACTTGTTTCAGTAAAGTGATCAGGTGAGGTCATCTGGAAAACAGGGTTGTGGTGGTGAGTTTGTCATACAAAGCTGAATGGGACAAATGGTCTCTGAGAGGTAAAAGCAGTATTATTGGAGTCTAGCAGAGGGAGAGAATGCCCACTTTTGATGAAGATTGATGGGGATGGCTTCTTTGTTTCCTGCATACCAGTTTGCTTTGTGTCTCCCAACTTGTGTCTTGATAATTCTCATCTCCATATCTTTGCTGCTACCACCTTCCTTCCTAAAATGCCCTTCTCTCTCCACTAGTTTATTTAACACTTTCTTTCAGATAGAACACCAGACTTGGAGTCAGGAAGACCTGGGTTAAAATCTGACCTCAGAAACTTATCAGTCGTGTGTGTTCATCCTTTGTTGCCAAAGAAGACCATGCCATCAGAGAAATAATGACATGATTAGCACTTGACTTTGTTTTGAGTGAGTGAGGGCTGTGCAGGTCACCTGTCTCACTTCTCCTACAGGGCCATCTGAATCCAGTGACCGGATATTCATCAGAATGACTGGAGATGACTCAGGATGAGGCAGTTGGGGTTAAGTGACTTGCCCAAGGTCACACAGCTAGTGAGTGTCAAGTGTCTGAGGTGAGACTTGAACTCAGGTCCTCCTGACTCTTGCACTGGTGCTCTATCCACTGCACCACCTCGCTGCCCTATCAGTCGTGTACCCCTGGGATAATCACCTCTGCCCTGTTTGCCTCAGTTTCCTTATGTATAAAGTGTGGATAATAATAGCATTCATGTCCCATGGGGTCATTGTGAGGATCGGATGAGCCAGTATTGTCAAACACTCAGCACAGTGTCCAGCACATAGCAGGTATCATATAAATTTTAGTTTTAGCAATGATAATTGTTATTATTCAAGATTTGCAAACTTCTCTCAAAAAATAATCTCCAGATAATCGTACCCTATCCCACCCTGATTTACTTCCATGCTTCACATCCTTCTTTCATCTGTTGAAGTTTTGTGTGTCATGGGAACCGTCCATGTCTTTACCTTTATCTATTCCTCAGTTTTAAGCATCAAAATCTTCTTTGAATTGGGCAGTTTGGAACTGTGGCAATTAACCTGAACTAACCCTGAAGGTGGGCTGAGGGAGACCATCCTTGGCTTTTTCTTGGGAATAGACTGGGGCTTTTGGCTATAGGCGTAGAAGGCCCAGCCTGCAGTTGGAAAAATCAGACAATTCCTGTTGCCCAGTGGTGATGCCTTCCCAACTCAACATTACTTCAATCCGTTTGTATAAACTAGGGGTCAGTACTATTTTGTCAAATTTCATTTATTATCCAAGATTTGTGCTTTTTAAAAAATAAGTTATTTTAAGGAAAGTTGCTTTTATTGTATTAATCATTCATGAGTTGCATTGGTAAGTAAGTGACCCATCAGACATAACACTGGTACTGGAATTAGGAAGTTGTGGTTGAGTAATTTCAGTTTCTTCGACTCTTTGTGACCTTGTTTGGGATTTTCTTGGCAAAGACACTGTAGTAGTTTAGCTATTTCCTTGTCTAGCTCATTTTACAGATGAGGAAACTGAGATAAACAGGGTCAAATGACTTGCCCAGGATCATGTAGCTACTGTCTGAATCCAGATTTGAACTCAGGTCCTCCCAGCTGCCAGGCCAACACTGTATCCACTGTGCCACCTGACTGGCCTGGAGTTACGAAGACCTGAGATTCAATGTTTCTCAGACAGTGTCTGAGTGACCCTGAGAAGATCACTTAACCTGCTCTCAGCCTCAGGTTCCTCATCTGTAAAATGGAAATAATAATAGCAACTGCCTTCCAGGTTTATTGTGAGGATAAAATGAGATGCTATATGTGAAATACTTTCTAAACTTTAAAACATTATTATTAATGCACTGCATTTCAATAATAAACCTGAAGCAGTCTAATGACCTGTCATAGACTAGGTCCAGAATAATAACATACCACTTACTCTGACAATGGCAAATCTTTCCACAGGGTACAATCCCTAAAGCAGCAAAGCAGGACAGAAAAAAAGCGTGATTGCCACTGAAAAGCAAATTGCAACCTTACACTTAAGGAGTCTGTCATGTGTTAGAAGAAGGAAACTCAAATTTAACGTTAGCACTAATGTTCTTTATATTTGATCTAAATTTTGTTGCTGTTTAAATATGTTCTTACTCTTCTTTAAGAAAAGATTTTAATATATAGGCAAGCATGTTACATTATATTTTAATTCATTCTGAGCTGTATTTTCCAATTCTCCCCGAGCCCCCCCCCCCACACTTCTGTCCCCTCTTTACAACTGATTTCACTGGAGGTCAGAGTATATGTTGGATTGTTTTAGAGCACTCTTTCATGTTCTTTAGAGAATTTTTCTACATCTTCGTCCATTATAGTAGGTGTTGAAGATCACGCAGGATTTATCGTATTAAGACATCGTTTAAATCATGATTCTATTACTTATTTTGTGTGACTTCTTGTAACATCACAGTTTCCTCATCTGTGAAAAAATGAAGGTGGTAGACTAGCTGATCTCCCCTGTGGCTGTCCATTTTGACACTGTGAGCCGCAGTAACCCTCTATGGGAGTTTTTGCTTATGTTCATCGTGACAACCAAATAAATAGTCTTCATGATTCATGGTTCATGAAATGATTCTTCATTTTGCCTTTGGGTAAAAAATGAAACCTCTTGTTTTTAATTTGCTGCATCTGCATCTTTAATTAGAGCCAGTTCACCAAATTGCCATTTTTGTTTATTTATGGAAATCATATATGTTGATAACTGTTCATTTCTTCTAGTAGTATGTTGATGGGTTTGTAGCGTACCACGTTGACCACCCCAGTGATTAAGTTGATATTTATCAATCAAACTTTGCTATTCTTATCTTGTTAAGCTTCTAGATCTACTCCTCTCACCATCAGTGCTGAGGTAGAAGGGGATGCATAGGACTGAGGGATATTTTGCATTTTTCTGGGTTTAATGGATTCCCATGACCAGTAAATTCACGCCCCCCCTCCTCCCTGGCCACCATGTTGGGTGGTTATCTGCCCTGTATGTTGTCTGTTCCTCAGAGAGCAGGTCAATTCTGATTCCAGGAATGAACTTGAAACCTTTCCATCATCTAGACCTTAGCAGAGATCAAACTTTAATGACATAGTCTTCCAGAGCCTGGAATCATCATCCCACCATGGTGAGGCATTACAGAAGAGTTTTGGCAAGGTCTCTTTTCTTTATTAGCCTGCTTAGCCTGACGTTAACACCATTGCTCTGAAATGGGCAATAGATAGTTTAGCTGAGAATGGTGAGTTGACTTTTTGGAAAGCACAGTGACCAGATTAGTGAGGTGAAGAGTGGAGAGCACTCAGCAGAGAACAAAGAACAGTAGGCAGTCCAGGGATGCCTGGAGAACATCAAAGAATTACTCTGAGAGTGGCTCATTCAGTCAGTCAGTCAACAAACATTTATTAAAAATTTTTATGTGCCATGCACCAGATTAAACACTAGTACGGAGAGGAAAAGCCAAAAACAAACAGGCCAAAAACATGATTATTTGGTGACTGAGGATTTATTGGTTTTTTTGTTGGAGATATTCTGAAGAAGAGTCCTAATCGAAGGAATCAAATACAAATTTTACCTGCTTTCCAATTTTTCCTGGAGCCCTGTCTACACGTACACTCAATCTTGTAAGAGCTACAGCCACCCCTTGCCATACTAAGGAAGGCAGGGTACCATGAGTGTTAAGACATCTTGAACAGGAGAAGAGATAGACACCGCTGCTGGTGGTAAACTAGAATTGAGGGCCTGGAACTGGAAGAACAGCGGATGTATTGCATGTTCAAGCATCAACCATCAGAATCATAGGGGGTGTATTTCAGCAGTCCAGGCAGCTAGATAAGGCACGTGGGTAAGACAGAGGCACGTGTTAGAGCCACCATTGCATTGTCAAGATGCAGGGAATCAGGAAGTCAGGCAAGAAAGATGAGCAGTAGAGCAGCCAGAATCCAGATGGAGGGTCTGGACATAAGGGAGTCAGTACTGAGACTGACAGAAATGAATGAAAAGGAGGGCAGAGCTGGATGTCAAAGATCAGACCAAATGAGGGCAGGAGCCAGGAGGACTAAAGAGGACCAGGTGAGTGTCAAGGGGGCATTATTAATCTAGGTAAATGAGCAAGAATTAGGAAATCTAATGATTTCTAGTCCTATATGTCTGGGCACATTGCTCTTTATGCACATTTACACAGCTCCTTTCTATTGCGTGTATTAAAGTGAAAACTATAGTGAAAAGGGAGGAATATTATATCCATAGGGCTATTATTCTCATTCATGTGTGCATGGTCCTTCAACATTTTTGCCTGTTTTTAAGCTTGACAGTTTTGTTAGGTAGACAGAGCAAGTATTAGCAGATGTGAACACCTGATTATGACTGAAGAAATAGATGCTGGGAGAGTTTAAGTTACTTGAGGTCACAGCTTATAATGTGTGAAAGTGGAACTCCATTGCAAGTCCTCTGATTCCAAATCCACAGCTCTTACCACTATGTAGCTTCTTAATTGATTTGCAGAGATATCTTAGAAGCCTTATCCACCCTCCCTTTAAAAAATTAAATATAGGTATGCATAAATTTCAGTTCCCATAACTGATTTAATAAAGTCTAGGGAGAGCCCACCTTATTCTCAGTGTCATCATGACATTCTTAATGCTTGGTACATTCATCCAGTTTCGGTACATCACAATATTTTGTCCTTTCTTGTGAAATGGATCTCATGGTTCACGATGAACTCAAATTCAAACTTTCCCCCCATCTTAGCATATATATTGGCTCCTCCTCCTTTGCCTTATCAGCACACACACTTTTCTTATCATTACACTATACATATATAATGTATATGCATATATATGTATATATGTAATATTATTTCTCTTTAGAAGATCTTAGATTTAGAAGATTTTATGCCATCAAAAGGGCATAAAAATGTGTTTTAATAATATTAGCTCATATTTTAAATTAATTGTGTTCATATAAACCATCAGCAACAAAACAATCGTAATGACATTTATGTAGCAGTTTCAGCTCTAGGTGTTCTCTACACATTCTCATTTGGTCCTCCTAACAGCCTAGTGAGATCAAGTGCTGTAGCGAGTGAGGAAACTGAGGCTGAAAATGCCCCAAAGGTTTGGGGTCTGCCCAAGGACATGCAGTTACTAAGTTGTTGAGGTGGGACTTGAACCTTTGTCTTCGTGACTCCAAGATGAACTCTCTTTGTACTCTGATTGGCACTTTTTGTTGCCAGTGTCTCAGGGAATCTCTGCCCATAGCGAAGATGTCTATTTTCATACTGCATTCAATGTTTCAAAATTATTTCAATGAATTTCTTTCTTTGGATACAAGATGCCATTGCTCTTTTTGCCATCTTTTCCATACTGGTTGCAGCTTACTTGTAACTGTTTTCTTCCTGCATTCAGTCTGCTTTGCTAGAAATATGTTACTGTTTACACAAATCCAGGACCATGAAGATCATTAATTTTGATCATGCAGAGTGTTTCCTTTGGCAGCGAGGCTTCTTTTCACTAGGCTCAGGGGAAACCATTTCTCCCACTGTATGCTTCTTTTCTGTGTCTCTGCATTTCCCTGTAGAAGAGACATCGGGGTGCTCTCACCAGAGCTGTAGACGGAAAGCCTGTGTATGCAGACCCCAACACTAGATGGCTATCCTTGGGTTAGCAATATAACCGACTACTCAGGTCCTTTGACCATAAAATGAGGTTACGACTATTTAGGCTATCTACCTCATTGAGCCATGAGCACTATAAAATATGGGCTGTGATTATGATTTTTTAAAGTGCCTCAGACAGAAGAAATCTCCCACTATTTCCCAAAGTGAAGAAGACGGCTAATAGCTTTAATATGTAATACTCCATCTGGACTGTAATGCGTGTATGGTCATCAGGATTGTTGTCTCATGAATAAATGTCTCCTTAAAAATTGCCTGTTAACTCTATTAAAGTGTTATTAATAGATGGCATGATTTAACCATTTAAAATACATTTGGGGAGAAATGTTCATTATAAATGAACACTAAGCTTGTGGCAAGTGATGAGTGAAAAATCTTCTAAGAGCTTTATGTTCACAGGGAGTCATTCTGTCTAGTTCACAAGAAAACATAATATTTTTCCTTTCTTCTAAAGGAATCACATATATACATAGATCATAAAAAAATCTATCAGACAGCAGTATGTAAATAAATAGTTTCAACCCTAGCTCACTTGAATAATTGGAGACAGATCGGGTTATCTGATGAGATTTTTTTCCCCTCAATGCTTGGCTGCCTTTGAAAAGGTGATTGTGTTGTTTGCTGTTAGGATGAGATCCTTTGAAATGCAGAGGTACAACTAACTGAAGCTCAACATTTTATGTTGGAGTTGTATAAATAAATCTACAATCAAGGCAATTTTCTGTGTGGAAGAATATTTCTTGATTCGTAGGGATTCGCAAAACACCTTTTCAATTTTAATATATCAATAGATTGTCCCTGGAAGAATTGTCTGCCCTAGTCTTTAGCAACATATCTAATCAAAATAGTAATGCCTAAAGCTACATGTCTTTATCCCAGAACATTTTAATTCCCATAAGGGAAGGATTCAAGGTCTAATGCACAGTCTCCTGGGACAAGGATATAGTGAACCTGGGCCACACGGCAAGGAAATTACCAGAATTGTTGTGGGAACCTGTAGTATGCTTGTTGTAGCAGATAACATGAGAGGGAAAGGCAGTCACCAGATACAAAACAACTCATCTTCTTCCTTGTTTCTCCTTTTCTTTAGGTAGCTAGCAGGTATAGTGGATTATAGTGGATTATGGGTGGGGAACCTGTGGTCTCAAGTTTGGATTCAGTTCAAAGGGCTGCACTTGAGGACCTCAAGGGCCACATGTGGCCTTGAGGATGCAAGTTCCCCACCCCTGGGCTTGATCATGCCCCCCTTCCCCAATCAATAAACTCCAGTGGCTCCTTGTTATTTCTAGGAAGTAGGGAGAAGGAATAAGTATTTATATTTTGTTGTGTTGCTTAGTCATTTCAGTTGTGTCCAACCGTTCACGATCCCACTTGGAGTTTTGTTGTTACAAATATTGGAGTGGTTTGCCATTTCCTTTTCCAGGTCATTTTACAGATGAGGAAACTGAGACAAACAAGGTTAAGAGTCTTGACCTGAGTCACACAGCTGGTAAGTGTCTGAGACCAGATTTAAACTCAGGGAGATGAGTCTTTTTGACTCCAGGCCTGGCACTCTACCCACTGTGCCACCTAACTGCTCTAAAGCCTTTATATAACACTTACTATGTAGCACCTGTATAGTATGCCAGACACTGTGTGCTCTACAAATATTATCCCATTTAATTCTTACAACAACCTTGTGAGGTAAATTCTGTTATTTCCATTTTATAGTTGAGAAAATTGGGGCCAAAAGAGGTTAAGTGACTTTCTCAAGGTCACAAAGGTAATTAGTGTCTTCTGGCCAGATTTGTGCTCAATTCTTCCTGACTCCAGGCCCAGTGCTCTATCCCCTACACCACCTGGCTGCCTCAAATACCAAATCCTGTGTTTGGCTTTTAAATCTTCCCATAACCTTTTCACTTCATACCTTTCATGTCTTCTTCCACCCTAATTCCTTCCATTTATTCTGATCAGGTGACACTGGCCTCCTTGCTAGTCCTCCAAGAAGGTACTCCATCTCCTGACTCATGTCTTTTCACTGGCTGTCCCCTTTGCCTTCAGGCCTCTTCCTCCTTGTCTCTGTCTCCAAGCTTTCCTGGCCTTCTTCAAGATTCAGCTCAAATCTCACCCTGTTCCAAAAACGCACCCCACGTTGCTCATGGCTTCTTTCTGGGATGACCTCCCATTTGTTCTGTACATATGTTTTATGTACATAGTTATTCATAGATCATCTCTCCCATTAGAATGTGATCTCAGGGAGGGAAGCAGCCTTGTTTTTGCCTGTATCTAAATCCATTTGACGTAGTCCTAGTCCATAATAAACCTAATAAAGGCTTGTTGAATGAGCAAATCCTTTGGAGAGGGGTTTTTAGACTGGGTACAACCACCTGATCCACTCTATCCCTTGTCCCTATACATGGTATAAGATTCCTGGATTGCAATGACTTTTGAACCCTGGTCGTTCACTAAGAAAGTCAATCGATGCTCATGGATTTTATGGGGAAGACATGGGTTCCCTTTCATGCAAGGCTCGTTGGTTTCCTAGCTCTGGTGTCATTAGGAGAGATAAACTAGGTATTGGCCAATTGAATAAAATTGAGTACAAGAGAGGATAGAAATTTCCAGAAATGGAAGAGAAAGTGCACACCTCACATTCAGAGCAGAGGAGCATCCAGCCTCCAGAGAGCCTCATGTGACTCAGGCACATTGGGGCCAGGTGTTTTAGATTATCACGTATTGTCTATTATTTAGACTAGCATTTAACTATGTTCTGTGGGGCTCTGGTGTCTACCCCAAATGAATAGGGATTCTTTGAGAAAATATCAGTGCTAGTGATATTTTCTCTCTAAAATATTAAATATGTGGGGGAAAAAGATGGTTTGGCCATCTGGTAAGAGAGAAGGATTGCTGATTTGTTTCCATGGTTCATTTTCTTAGGGAGGTGAGGTTAAGAGAACAGGAGGAAGGAAGGCCTTCATACATTGATTAAAACTCCTAGGGCAAATTGAGGAGGGAACAGATCATAGCCACATTAAATGGACAAACATGAATGTATTCCATTCTTCATTGCTAGAGGAAATATGTGAACAGAATTCATTATCTTTCCTCCCCAAACCTCCTCTTCCTTCTAATTTCCCTGTTACTTTAAAGAGCAACATCATCCTCCAAGGGACTACTTTCTTTTGGCTGTTTTTGTGTCCCTGGCGCTTAGCACAGTGCTTAGTTCACAGTAGGTACTATATCAGTATTTTTTGGTTCATTGATTAAGGCAAATTTTTGTATAAAAATATTTATGCATTGCTTAGAGGACAAAATAGCATTTATTTCCTTAATTTTGTTGCAGTGTTACCCTGATATCTCTTTTATCCAAAAGTGTTTACAAAACCCCTACCAGGCCTTCTTGACCAGGACTTATTATTTCTGTCATTATTTCTCAAAGTTTCCAGAGTCACTGAGAATTATAATATTGAAGTTTTTTCACTGCTTATATTATTGTTATCAAACTGTCTAGAACGATGTGCTTCTTCGAAACCTTGTAGCTGAAAAAGTGGAAGTGCTTCGTCAGGAAGGGGAATTTGATGCATTGTGGCCCTAATTAGGGAGCTGTGACCTCTGATCTCCATGACTTCTGTTAAGTCTCAGCTAAAATCCCTTCTACAGGAAGCCTTTCCCAACTCCTCTTAATTCCAGTGCCTTCCCTCTGTTAATTATTTCCTTTTTTTCTGCATATAGCTTACCATTTAAAGAAATTGATTTGCAAATAGTTACCCTGTACTGTATCGTTTTGTTAATTTAAGTCATAGTTTTCACCCACTTGGTGCCCAGTTTCATGCCAAGACCTGAGAGAATACAGCAAGAAGTAGCTCATGCATCCTGAACCTCAAAAGGAGCCTCCAACTGATATTTTGATATATCTTTTACATTTTGAAACTGGGTCTCCCTATCTCATAGCAGGCTGGAAGTGTGGCTACTTCGTGTGGGCCTGATCTCACCACTGATTGGTTTTGAAGACTTATTATACTGTTTCTGAGCTGGATTGAGTCACCTCCTCTATAGGCAACCTGAGTCCTCCTGCCCCTGGTGTTTTACTGTATTGGTTTCAGACTTTGCATAGGTAACTGATCGCCTTTAATCATATTGTAGGTCAGAACTCCTGAGCTGAAGCAATCCAAAAGTCTCAGTCTCCCCTGTAGCAAGGATTATGCTTCCTTACCTGCCTTCTTACGTCTTGTTCAAGGAAGTAGTCAGCTCAACTGAGCAAACATTAAATGCCTTCTCTATGTAACTTATTAAGCTAGGTGAGGTAAAAAAATATTAATGATAACAATAACAAAAGATGTGGTGCCTATCCCAATGGAATTTGTAACTTAGTAGACAGAAATGTATGCATACACATGTACATAAATATATATGAATGTATATATGTGTGTGTATATTTACACATTTATATGTTCCTGTGTATTCATACATATAATGGATCTGGGACCTCATCAAAATATGTATTCTCTCCAGTGATACATATTGCCATCTATTCATACTGGCCCATTCTGTACCATTCTTGTACATGTCTTCCCATAGTTGGCCACAGTGGGGTCAACTCTAAGGGTTGGGAGTTTATCATGATATGAACATAGCTTCCATGGTAGAGATAGTGTAAGTTAAGGTTGGAGGATGGAAAGGTCTCTCCAATGAGTGGTTAAGGTTTCATAGTAGACATGGCATTTAATATGGGTCTTGAGGAGCAGATAGGCTTATAGGTGCATAGGATTTAGAATTCAAAAGAACTTTTGGATTTTAGCTCATGAATATGGAACTGGGAAAGGACATATGAGAAATTAGAAATGACTTATGTAGAGATACAGTGACAGGGTAACAGCCTGTATCTGGGAGATGCTAAGTAGAATAAATGGAAAGAAATTGTCTGAAAAGAAGCCTGGAAAAAAAGTACTGGATCTCCATTTAGAGGTTATTGTTCAGTCATATCAGACTCTTCATGACCTGGTATGAGGTTTTCTTAGCAAAGATATTGGAGTGGTTTGCCCTTTGCTTCTCCAGCAGATTAAGGCAAACAAAGGTCAAGTGACTTGCATAAGGTCACACAGCTAGTAAATATCTAAGACTAGATTTGAACTCAGGTCTTCCTGTCTCCAGGCGCAGTGGATCTATCACTGACTCTCACATTCAGAGGACCCGAGGCTCCTCCATTATTGCTTATGTCCGTGAAGATGAGTCAGAACCCAAGGATTTCTGGGCCTCACCACTGCTACAACATGAGCCTTTTGGGGTTTTCTCTCTGCCCTGATGCTGAGCTTTCTTTTATGCCTTGTCTTCCCTAACGAGAACCTCAGTTCCTTGAGAGCTGGGGGTGGGACACACTTTATCTTTAATCCCTTGTGTACAGCTCCATGCTGGGAGCACAGGAAGCGAGTAATAATTGCTTTTCACTCACTCATTCATTCATTGCAAGTGCCTCAGTTTCTTTATCTTCAAAGTGAGAGAATCAGAACCAGAGGATCCATCTCCAAGGCCCCTCATAAAGCTCAAATTCTAATCTCTTCTTGTTTTATGTATTAGGTGATAGGTAAGAGCTACGAATCAGAAAGGAGAAAGAACTGCAAATCATTTTCACTTTGAATAACACTATGGAGGAGTAATGGAGATAGTGTTGATGTCTGAATAATACAGTTATCTTTTAAAAACACCTCAATTAATGAAATGGGACAATTTTGAATTTGTATACATTAAACAGGAAATTAAATTATATTTCTATAGAAACTATAGTGCAATTCCTTTATAGAAGCATTGAAGCGCAATACAGCGTCCAAGAACATTGGCCAAGAGTCAGAAGATAGCTACATGTGTAGATATTGACAAATGAACCAGTGTCCAAGAGTGTTATTGGACTTGGAAATTGACTTTCCAAGGAACTAAAATCATATTAGTAAAGACTTTTAAGTGTTAATCTTCCAAATTCATAATATAAATTGGCAAGAATATATGGTTTCATTGAGACTTGTCTCAGGAAAAGATGGTGATTTCTGTGAATAATTTTCCCAGTTTGAAGAAGTGACTAGTCATCGTCCTTGAGGACATGCTGCACTGAGTTTGCTGCTTTCAGTTCCACTTAGCTTCTAATAGACAGGGAGAATGGATAAACTCTTTTCACTCTTTCATATTAGTTGAATATGGTGAAAAGAGGTTGTAGGCACCTAGAAATTTTCTAGGGAACTTCTCCTGTTGTTATTTCCCATATGCATCATTCTCCTTGCTGTGTCATATGGTATTACACCTTCAGCTCTTCATGCCTGGAATCAACTCCTATCTCATCTCTGCTTTATAGAATAATTGTTCCCCAAGTGAATGAATGAATAAAAAACATTAAGTACTTATTTACTGTGTGCCAAGAATTATACTAAATGCTGGAGATGTAATTAAAAAAAAGAAAATCTCTGCTCTCAAAGTGGTCACATTATAATCGGGCAACACAAGATATAAGACAAAGAGGCTAGTCAGCTTCAGGGAATGGTGAAGTGTAAGAGTCCTTTGGATGAATTTACAGATCATATATTAGTTCCTGGGGTTCTGGAGGACATACATACATGTAATCATGCCTTTAGGATTCAGTGCTGGGGCAGATGCTGTTGTCTAGTGGTCCTCCCCTTACTGGAAGGATTGTGGCTGGCAATCTGCTTATTTAAATGGTTTAATCCAGTATGTCTGTTCAGCAATGGTGAGTGGGAGGCTAGAGAGATCTAGCACTCAAACTGTGAGGAAAAAAAGAAGTCCAGTGGTTGGAGTAGAATGGGAACTTTAGGATAGTCACCTCCCACAAAAGCAGTGTTGGTATGTTGGTGCTAAGTATTCAACCAGAAAAGGGAAAGGAGAAACCTTGGTAGGACAGTTGGAAAAGAAAGACCTTCCCTATTTACTTTCTCCTGCTAGACCCACCAGTTGGGCTCTGATCACCCAAGTGAGGAAGCTAGGGGTAAAGGGACAGGGGGCCACCTGGCCTGCTTGCATTTTCCTTCAGTATTCATCTCCAAAAGCTTATCCTGATCTTTCAGATGCTAGGACCTTTCTTACCTCTGAAGTTGCATCTTGTAAACTTTGTATTTATTTATCTCTTCATGGAGAGTTTTCTTTACAAAGTGGAAGCTGATTGAGTTCAAGGATGGTTTTGTTTCTGTCCTTTTGTTCTCAGTACCTAGCAAAGGGACTGGAAGATGGGGGTTTCAGAAAAGCTTATCAAATTGAATGGAAAATGGGACTGCCATATCTTTTTTCAGCACTGGTAGGACAAATATTTCAGCTACAGTTTGATGAAGTACTTTGTTTTGTTAACCAGGTGAGCCTCAAAAAAGGGAAGTGAAATGTATATCTTCTTTCCTGGTTTCCTTGTTTCAATACCTAATTTTCTGTGATGGATATTCAATAATTTTGAAATAGTTTGAAATAGTTAAAGTAAATATTCATATATGTATGCCTAAGTCTAAAAATATGTTCTTGGATTTCGCTCATTGATTTTTTTTAAATCTTAGCATTGATTTTTCTTGATTTAAGAATCCCCCAAGATTTGATAGAGACTTATCTTCCTTATTTTTGCTTGGTACTTCTTTGGAGCCTTAGGACTGACTAGTTTTCTATAGTTTTTGAAGAATCACAGACCTAGAAGTGGAAGGGCCTTCAAAACTTACAATTATTACCCATACACCAATAAAAATCTCTTCTGTGTGTACTTCAATTAGAAGACATCCAACTCCTGCTTGAAAACTTCCATTGAGGAGGGACTAAGTGATTTCTGAGGCAGCCTGTGCCACATTGGGAAAACTCTAATTGTGGGAAAGTTTCTCACTATATCAGACCAAGATTTCTCACTAGGTCACTCCCTCCATTTCTCCCTAATTATATTGCCCTAGTGCCAATAGAGCTAGTGTAATCGATTTTTGATGTGAGATCTTTCATGTTCTTGAAGGTATCTATCATCTCCTTCCTCCCTCACTAGGAATCTCTTCCTTAAACTAAATAGCTCCAGTTCTTTAAAATCATTCTCCCATGACATGGTCTCTTCGCATTTCACCATCTTGAGTCACCCTCTGCTGGATATAGTCCAGATTTGTAGTATTCTTCTTAATGTGTTCTGCTCTCATAACCAACTCAGTATCCCAGCATTTCCTAGTCAGAATACACACACACACACACACACACACACACACACACACACACACACGCACGCTTTTGGGCACCTTGTTTCCATTTCCATCACAGAATCATAGAATCATGGATTTAAAAGTGAAAGAGACCTTGGAGACTACCAAGTCCTTTGACTCATACTGGGCTTTGCAACCCAGTAATAGAAGCTCAAGATCTTCACACTGGTATATAGCACTTTATCCTCCTTATTATATTTGTAAAAATGATTTTTGGAGCAATATTTGTAGGGTTCCATTTATTCTTATGAAATGTAATCAAATTAGCATCAACCTGCTCTTTGAGCCCACAGAAATCTTCTTGTTTCCTGCCTCTGTCATTATTGGTTAGCTATTCCTATCAGCCTCATGTCACTTGCCTATTTGGTAAGCTTACTTCTTTTCTTTCCTCTCTTACTAATCACCTCAGGACCATGGACAGAGAAACACAGGGACAATTGTACTGTCTGATGCTGCATGAAGATAGGAGAACCATAAGGACATTATACACTAGCAATGCAGTAATGGAATGTAAATGACAGGAACAATAAAACAATGCTAAATAGTGAGTAATGGTAATGACTGATCCTGTCTCTATCCAGCAAAATGATGAAGAAATGCACCTCTTTCTTTTCATTAGAGAGGCAAGGGGATGACAGGTCCAGAATGTGGCCCACACCATCAAACATCATCACTGTCTGATTAGTTTTGCTTAACTACTTTTCTTTAATGCAGGGGAAAGCTCATGGGTATACAGTGTACTAGAAATAGCTGATATGAAAGCAAAATAAAGGCTGTCTTTTTAAAGGGTAATTTAAATAATGCTATGGGTGTTTAAAATCTTATTTTGTAAACCTTATTGTTAATTCTGACCTTTTCCTATAACAGCTTTAAATTTGTGTTTTCTGATGTGAGATGACACATTTGGAAATTTCTTTTTATTTAATGGAAAGGTAATGTATTCTTTAAAGCTTTTGCTGAGTCAAGATATAAAACCTTGGTATTGTTTGAGCCAGAAAACCGACATCCAGAAAGTTACTTTTGAGGGTTTAATACAGCTTTCTGCAGTGTCTGGTTCTGTTGCCTTATTATGATGTGTAAGTGACCATGGGTTATTGAAGGTTGTGTCTCTAGATTGCAAGCACTTGCCTGTTCTACGTTACTGGAAGTTACTGTAGCTTCTCACAGACTTTGCCTTTATATTTGAAGCTCTTCAAGGTTCTGCTGTGACTGAAAGGGCTCTGAGTATAGGCCCAGCAACAGACTGATTTTGGACAAATAGTTTAGCTAAGTATTAAGAAGCTCATCACTTGTTGGTTGGACAGGAAGATGGATTCTTTGTCCATACAAACCTGTGAAACAGAGAAAAATGTGAACCCCAAATGGTCTTCCGTTTGTGAAGTAATGGGAATATTTAAAAATTACATACTATTTCAACCATATAAAAATGTTCACTTAACTATCAGTACTCTACGTTTGAGATCCTTGTCCAATGACCAAAAGGTGGGCATAATTACTATAGGAACTAAATTTTATCTATTTTGATTTTTTCCATTGTAGATCAAATCAGAAAAGAGAAAAAAAATACATTTGAAATCTCTAGAAGTTATCCTTGGAAAGGGATATAAAGAAATTAATAAAGTCCATTTTATCATTTGTCAGAAAGCAAGATGAAATGCCATTTCATGAGGCATCTGACAATCTTTTATTGTAGTGCTTATAAATATTTGCAGAAAAGAAATGATCATATAAAGGAGTTATCCAGTTCATTCATATAATGCTGGAAATGCCTTGCTACCCAAAAATACTTACATAGACCTAATCACAGGGGAAAAAAGGCCGGACAATATGGCCATTGATATTTTTATGAGATGGAAATTAGCCCTTTGAGTGAATTAGGAAGAAAACAATGCCATAGGATGAATGATGATAGGGCTTGCTTCCAAGTAGCTTTTAAAAGTCAGTTTATATATTTCCACAAGAGAGTCTCAAAAAGAAATCTATCTTCTGAGGAGATATGAAGGCATATGCATTTGGGTTGCTCTTTACACCTCTGACTGGGGGCTTAGAGCTACAAAAGATAAAAGGAATTACAGCTTGCTTGATACAACTTCCCCAGCAGAGAATGAATGTCTGCCAAGAAAAACAACTGGGTAGAGTTGGTTGTGGGATGATGTGGGGGTGGAGGAGGAGGAGGCTTTTTCAACCACTTGTATTTGTCCTTCCCATCCTACTAGTATTGATTCATTTCCCAGGTTGGTTGCCAGGTATAGGCATTCCTACTCTTTTCTGGAAAGGTGCAGCAAATGATCCTCACATCTGTCTTTTGTAGCTGAGCTCCTAGCCAGAGATAGCACTCGGAAAACAACACAGCTTTTGTCTCTCCTTTTTTTTCTGGATCTTCTCTTCCCTTTATCGTCTTCTTCTTTCTAGTTATTATATATCCAGACTAGTAAAGGGACAGTGGTTAATGGTGAGTATAAAGACATGGTAAACATTTTAAACAAGGAAAGATAAGCATATATTCCCATGGCCAGAAGGAAAATCTCTGGAATTTCCTGAGAGCAAGAAGAGAAAGGAGTCTATATTATATCTTATCTTCTGGTGAGTTCATTGAGGAGCAGAGGAGCCCAATCTAGGATATCGTCAGCAAAGTGAATTGTGCAAAAGCAGGTTAAGAGCATTAATGGCTTCTAAGTTTGTTCTGAATTTATGTCTTTTATGTTTCTATAGGGCATTCTTGGCAAAGAGTATACAAATACACACACATATATAAAGTGCTCAGCATGGTGCTTTGTACGTAGTAGGTTCTTACTGCATGCTTATTCCTTTTTCCTGTCTCTGCAGTGTACTGGCAGTTAAAGTTCAGCATTGAAGAATAAAACATGGGAATGAACCATATGCATCTCTTGGATGTAATAAACAAGTGAACATCTTTAGTAACCAAAGACAACTTGGCAGGGTGTAAACCCTGTATATTTTGGTATGTGTGAATGCATGATATAGCAAGTATACAATGTGTGTATTTGTCCTTCGTTGCTGAAGAAGACGATGCCATCAGAGAAATGATGACATGACTTAACACTTGACTTTGTTTTGAGTGAGGGAGGGCTGTGCAGGTCACCAGTTTCACTTTTCCTTGAGAGTCATCTGAATCCAGTGACCAGATATTCATAAGGATGACTGAAGATGATCAGAATGAGACAGTTGGAGTTAAGTGACTTGCCCAAGGTCACACAGCCAGTAAGTGCCAAGTGTCTGAAGTGAGATTTGAACTTAGGTCCTCCTGACTCCTGCACTGATACTTGATCCACTGTATCACCTAGCTGTCTCTTTGCAGAAATATGCTATTGGTGGTTTTGTTGACAGGATGTTGCTGTGTCTGAAGAGACCAGATCATGGCAAAATAGAAATTACTTTAAAATTTAAAAATGAGCCCGTGGGGTCAGAATAACATAAACTTTGTCAATTAAAAATTTTCCAACATCATATTAAACTTCTATGAACTTTCTCTGATTACAAATTGCTTATTATCTAGATATGTGCAACATCAACAGGAGCTTTTAAACTTTATAACAGAATTCATGTTATATTCATTCAGGAATCATAATTGCTGGGTACATGGCATAATTGCTTTTTTTGCAAATGTTTTATGAGGGGAAGATAGTGGATTGACGTTCTAGGGATACATTTGACAAGAAGAGTAATTGTGAATAAGGCTACAATCAAGCGTTCAACCTCTAGAAGATCTAGGCCCTGCGAGCCAGTAATTCACACTTGCTTTCTCTGGCTCCCACCTATAATTTGTCCATTTGTTTGGACAAATGGCATTTTTTCATTTTTTTCATTACAACTTGATTTCACGGTAGCATTTAAAAACAAAAAGACATCAGTTGTTTTAATCTTTTTTTCTAAAATTTTCTCAGAAAAGGAATGTGAGATAGAGAATGGCTGAATGATCCCAATTTTGCGAGTAGGGTCTAAGGCATGGTTTTAAATGATATACCCAAACTCGTGTATATAAAATACCACTGATGAAAACCCAAGTCTCTTGAAATCTCAGAGTAATGCTATTACATATCTTGTAAAATGCTGATTAGGAAATTTTGGGAAGAATACAAATTTCTCTGAAATGAAATTGACTATCTTGATATGAGAGTTATATAAAGTATTTTTTAAAACAGTGACTAGGAATAAACCGAAATTCAGTCAACTTTATACTTTCTTTCATTATACCATGGAGAGAATGTATTGTTTGGTTTTAATGAATTTAAATTTAAATATTTAGATATTTGTATAATATCTCAGTTACATCAGTGCATCTTCTATATTATTTGTGCTTTGCTATATTTAGGTAATAAGATTATAAATTGATATTTTAAAAAATATAATCAGCTTTAACTCAGTTGTACCAAAGAGTGGCATATGAATACGTCTAACTGCAGTTTGTAGTCTCACTCGGGGAAATCGCAGAAATTAACATGGATGTGTGGCCAGTAAGATATTCCTAGATGAGATGGATCACTTTCCTCCCCAATGACACCTTGTGATATTTTAGACAAATTGCCTTTGCCTGACAGAGATCCCCTTCATCAGCTATATCCTCAGTAGAATTTAGCTTCTTAATATGCAGGACTTATTTTACTTTGAGTATTTTTATACCCAGTATTTTGCATGGTGCATAGCACATAGTAAAGACTCCAAAAGGAGTTTTCATTTATTTATTCATTCATTTAGAAGAAGAAGAGAGACTGAATTCCCATGATATAGGAGGATAACCATGGCAGTCCATGACCAAAGATTGATCCAAAAGCTTCAAGGTATATATTGAGGTTGCAAGGAAAGTGAATAAAGTAAGAGTAAGTTTGCTAAACTGTAAGATGACATAATTTTGTCACATTGTTTGGAAAATGGAGGATAGAACTAGAATTAACTATAATTTTAAGTTATAACTTCATTTCTTTTTCTTTCTTTTGTATGTGATTACTATACCTGTGCATTGGGGAAGACAATAGATGTATTTGAATTGCAACAGTTTAAAAATTATCTTTCATAGTGTACTTGTAGACAAATTGGAGAGATATGAAAAGGATGACACTGTACTTAGCAATGCACATCCACCTAGCTCAATAATAAGACCCAAAGAATGGCCATCAGTGTCAGTCTTGCTGGGCTGGTGATGAGTCTTCAAGTGGAATGGGTTAAGACTCTGCCTTTATCCCCATTTTGTTCAGCAATTGGCTTAGATAAAGTAACAGAGGATATTCTTACTGGCTTTCAGGATTACAAAGTATTAGCTGAAGTTGATGAGAAAACTGAGATCTACAAAGACCTTGACAGATGGAATACATGATCCAGTTTAATAAAATAAAATGTAATTGTTACAATGGTCCTTGTTCAGTTGTTTCTCAGATGTGTCCAGCTCTTTGTGATCCCATTTAGGGTTTTCTTGGCAAAGATATTGGAGTGATTTACCATTTCCTTCTCCAGCCCATTTTATAGATGAGGAAACTGAGGGAATCAGGGTCAAGTAATTTGCCTAGGGTCACATAGTTCATAAGTGTCTGAGGCTAGATTTGAAGATGAGTCTTCTTGACTCCAGGCTCAGAACTCTATTCACTATACCACCTAGCTGCCCCATAAAGTTCTACTCCTGGGTTGAAAATCAGTTGTGCAGGAGTTAGAGCTAGACAGCAGTTCATGAAGAAGATAAGGGTTATCTTGAATTGCAGGCTTATTAGGAGTTTATGACTCACTTTTGGCTTTTCTTGGCAAAGCTATTAGAGTGGATACCCGTTTCCTTCTCCAGATCATTTTACAGATGGAACTGAGGCCAAACAGAGTTAAGTGACTTGCCCAGGGTCAAGGTATCTGAGGCCAGATTTCAACTCAGGAAGATGAGTCTTCTTGACTCCAGGCCTGGCACTCTATCTACTGTACCACCTAGCTGCATGTACATTTAATGAATTAAACATCAAAAGGCCTGGGTTCAATACCAAACTGAAACTTTGCAACTTTTAACTCTAAAAACTACTGTTTCTAGAGCTGTTCTCCCCATCTGCATGATGGGAGTAATAATATGTTTATTACCTACTTGACAGGATTGTTATGAAGAAAGAATGTTGTAAGTCTTAAATGACCATATAAACGTGAGTTACTGTTTATCATTCAGATTCAGACTCAGGAAAACATGGTGTCAGGCTTGTCCTCTGGAAGACCAGGGGTCAGGCCTAGCCTCCGACATATTCTGATCTTTAGCAAATCTCTTCATTTCTAAAATTTCTTTAAAAACAACCAAGTGTAGATTGCTTTTTTTGGATAATGCTCTAATCAACTTGCTAAGGTGATAAATCAGAGAGAAAGTAAGAATTCTATGAGTAGAAAAATGTCATTTTTAGGAGTTGCTATACCAAATGAAATCCTTCTCTTGTACTACTTATTGTAACATTATATTTTAATATTTAATGTAGTTCTGCTTATTAATATTTATTAAATATGCACATATATTTATATTAATAGATAGATATTGCCTTCTTCAAAGAAGGAAGGAAACAAGCACTTATTGTCTATTATATACCAAATACACTTCCAAATTGATCTCTATGTATCTCTATATTATATATATATATATATACCAAATATACAAATATATACTATACACCAAATATACTATATATAGTGTATATATTCCAAATAGACTTCCAAATTGATGTCTATATATCTGTATTTATACTATATACCAAATATATTATCTACTATACATCAAAACAAATATCATCTCATTTGATACTCTCAACAACCTTGGGAGGAAAGTGCTGCTGTTATCACTATTTTTCATTTGAGAAAACTGAGGCAGACAGGTGGAGTGACTGATTCAGAGTCACACAACTAGTAAGTATCAGATTAAAATTCAAGACTTTCTGACTCCAAGCCCAGTGTCTCTGTCCATGGTACCATCTAGTTGCCTATACAACTAAATGGTACACTCTGTGGCCAAGGAGTATATTTTATATTTGTCTCATACCACATCTTACAGTACTCACTCATTTTTTAAATTGTCTGTGGATGATTTTTAAAATAGGTAAATGTAACTAAATAGATAGTGGATTTCCATCCTTTAAGAACTTTTAAAATGAATATAAAATATATTCATCTGTTAAGAATATAAAAGTATGAGGTTCCTAGAATTAGACTAGTCCAGACAACCTTTCAAAATTCCTCTTAGCAATTTGATTATTTGATTTAGCTTTCTGTTTTGGAAACTATGGTGGCTGACATTTTATATCATTTTGCATGTATCTGTGCATTTGATCCTCACAATAGCCCTACGAGATAGCTCCTACAGGTATTTGTATGTCTGTTTTACAGATAATTAAACAGTGGCCCAGAATAGCAAAGTGATTTGCCCATAGTCAAATCAATGTGTAGTTAACAGAGGCAGAATTTGAACCCACACCTTCCCAATCTCATACTCTTTCCACTACTCCACATCATCCCTTTGTAATGATAACTGACAATTAATGCTTTGTTTCCCTTTTAAGATTTGCAGTATGCTTTTCACTTACATGAGTTTCTATTGGTCAGTCTAGCTTCCCTGCCTCACTATTAGTACCTATAGCTACAATTCTCTGGTAGTCTATTAGCTTTTGGCTTTGGGAATTTTTTGTTCTTTGTAGATCTTTGGTTATGAGAATATATGTACAACTTTAATATGTTTTTTCTTACTTTTGACTTTGTTAATACAGAAAGACCTGGGTTGAATTCCCTCTTCTTACACATAGAGGTGAGGAGACCCTGGGTAAGTCACTTAATCTCTTAGTGCTCTAGATGACTGCTTACGACTAGCTGGTTGTCCTTTGTTCTCACGGGGGATCAACATGACTTTGCTGTGTTGGGGCCAAGGTATAGTGTGTCCAACTCTGACTGATCAGATCAATAAAAGATCTACCACAGATCAGGCACAAGTAGTTCATAGGAACATTTGGAGTGGAGATGTCTCCAAATTTGTGAATTTCACATTGCTTTTGAGCCAGTGGAATTCTGCTTTGCTCATAGAGTACAATGACTTCTTTGATGTGGGCACACCATGCTGGGAGGTCTTATACCTATATCTCCCATGTCTCGAAAGAGATTCCAAAGTTTATCAGAGAGATCTGGAGAGTGTCTGTTTATCACTTGTTAGAGGGAAGAACTGCTCTGCCTTGGTAGAGGGAGTTGGCTCCCCAGATGAATCCCTTATACCACTGAAATCTTTTGACCAGTCTATAGCCCTGTCCTTGACTTTGCCTATCATACTTTATTGAAGGAATATTAAAGAACCTAAGGAAACGAGTTTGATTTTTTTAACTTTGAAATTGAAAATTATAACTATTTATTCATGGTTCTTTTTTCAGATGCTTAACTTTATAAGTTTATAACAAGTAGATACTGGAGAATTGCTGCATAATTAGAGTGTGTCTGTGTGTGTGTGTGTGTGTGTGTGTGTGTGTGTGTGTGTGTGTACTTGAAGTATGATAGATCAGCACGGTTTAGTAAATTTTTCAATCTGCCATATAATATTGTACCTTTTATTTTGAATTTCCAGAATGATACCTTGGAGCATTTCAGTTATCAGTATTTTTTCATTACATCATTTTGAATGGAAGCTATGCCACAGTACTTATAGTCATTCCTCTCCATGGTGCTGGAAAACTAATGATTCTGTTGCACCTTTTTTTGAAGCCATACTTTCTGTTTTACCAAACTTTTAGTTTGAAAATTGCATGTATTGTTTGATAGTTCTTAGAGTTCTTAGACCCAAAGAGTTTCTATGTTGCTAATATAATTTCTTTGTGCCCCTGTTTTTCCTCATTTTCAAAAATGACCATGTATTTTTCTCTTACTCCTGTCAGCAAAACTTATTGACAAAAGATGAACTATCCTAGAAAATTCATGATTAATATTTTATTGTGGGGTCTGAACCAGTGTAAATTGTCAATTTATCTGTGTCTTACAGGGTTCTTGGGACGGGGGCTGTCATCTTGTGACTTGCTTGTCGTTATTAAACTTTGTTGTCTGATGAAAGAATTTACCCCAAATCTTCCTGACCCCAGAGCTAGCCTTTTATGTCTTCTGTCAGGTTGCTTCTTAATCATAATATCTGATGTTAAAAGGGGAGAAATATACAAGAAAATAGCACTTACGTTCAATGGAAAGTTTAGAGTCATCCACACTCTCAAGTTGTGATTGGAATCAACAAATCAACAAACCCTAACTGTTTCTGTTAAATCAAACACTTAGCCCATTGCTGTTGAAGCAACTAACATAATGTTATGCTCTGATATCTTATCCAGTTGAGACTATCTCTACTGTATCAATCCTTTGAAGGCTTTAGACAAGGAACACAATTTTCTTGATCAATTTGGAAGTGGTTGAAATCCACTGGAAAAGGAATGTCATTGTATAAAAAATACATTTATATAGAAATATATGGCATAGAAAGTATATTTGGATTGGTGAGATGATTACATCCTGTTGGACTTGTATAGAACTTTCAAGCTAGTTTGAAATTGGCTCTTCAAGCTTCTAGCTGCTTAGTGGTAAAAGCCTTCCAGTCAAGCCCCCTTGGAAAGGAATCGCTTCTACCCTGCTTGACCCGAAGAGGACCTTGTAAAATCTGAAATATCTGTAAGAATTTGAATTTTTCATATACACTCTATAAGCATCCCGGGAATAACCAGTGTGTTCATTGAAAACCAAACATAAATTAGACACAGTGAAGTTTGTTTGGTTTCAGTATTGTACAAAAATTCTGTCAGGAGTGACACCATTACCAAGTAGAATATCTTGATGATTCCTGATAGCTATCAGTTGCTCCCTTTGCAGTGCACTCAGATAATCACAGGTACTCTTAACATGTAAGACCACTTTCTTCTAAACTCTATATGTATTTGTACAAGAGTGTATCAGCTAATATTTTTTGGAAGGAGGGAATGTTTTTCCAACAGTTTTTCTTATTATATCACTTTCATAAATAGCCTTTTAAAAATCTATTTAAAATTGGCTGACTAATGGACATGAATCAGTGTATAAAAATTTAATAAGCATCTACTGCATGCCAGGCACTGTCCTAAATGCTGTGGATACAAAGTGGCAAAAGACAGACACTCTTCTCAAATAGCTTGCAATCTAATGGGAGAGACAACACACAGACAGACATATAAAAGAGCAAGGCATATACAGGATAAATAGGAAATAATTAAAAGAGGGAAAGTACTGGAATTAAGAGATGTTGAGGAAGGCTTCCTGTAGATATGAACTGATAATTATAAGGGGAACATATTGGTGGGAGGTGGTGAGATATAGTACTTGAAAAAGGTACCTTTTTCCCTAGTACCTCATGACTAACTCTAACGCTCAGAGAGGATGTAGTGTCTGCTTTCTGGGGACGCAGCGTGTCAGCGTGAATGCAGGCTAGGCTTTGTAGCTCCAGAGCATGTGATATATTAGTCTTTATGATTTTCTGTTTTTGTAATGATTGTAGTTAATTTTCACTCCTTTTAAAAATTGGCTTCTTGTTTTACATGACCTAAAGTAATTTAATTTTAATTGGATTCCAAACTTTTCAGAGGATTGTCTTACATTCTGCATAAATACTGTGACACTGAAGTGAAATTGGTTATCAAGGGATGCTATGGAAAACTAGTGTTTTCTAAGATGCTGAAAATGAGGTTTATTTTCATTTAACTTGGATGAGTTTATTGAACTTGTGCCAAAATGCAAGAGATACCCAGAGCTCTGTTTTGGCATTATCATTTTATGAGACAATAATTGATTTTTAAACATCTTTGTGTTACAGGAAAAATGAGGTCGGTTTCTCCTATGTTCCTTTATTAATATTGTTTGATAATCAAAGTTGAATGCTCCCAAATTATAATGACTAAATTGGCTCCAAAGAAATGTTTTTTTAAAGATATGTCTCTCAGCTTCTTTGTAGGTCTGAAAAACTATGTGTTTGGAACATGAACTCTAAGGGCTGGTTTTTTTTTTTTTTATATATGTTAGGTGCACTTGACTTTTTATTTTTCCTCGCTTTTTGTAATTTTTTATTGTATGGGAAATTTTCTGGGTTGGGATGGGCAAAGGATGTAAGAGAAAATGTAGGTGATATAAAGTATATTAATGCAAATTTATTTTTATATTACTCACCATGCTCTCTCTTTTTAACATAGATGAAATTACTTATTATGCAGTGTATTTTTTCCAAAGGCTTTGAGAATTTAAAGATAGCTTAGAAATTTTCTATCCTGTTTTCTCATTAAACAGATAAAGATTGACTTATCATTGTTATAAACAGTCAGTGGCAGTTTAGAAATGGAGTCCAGTTCTAGTTCCATTGCACTCTGCTGGCCATTTCAATATTCCTAATAGCCTCAGTGATTATAGAAAATACATGGAGAAACAGGTTTTCATAAAGCTATATCTTTATGCAGTCTAATCTAGGAGAAGGGTGGCCTCCTTACCTCAGCATACCCAATACAATTCTTGCAATGAAGTAATAGTACTGGGGGGACTTCAGTGCTTGAATACCATTAAAATAGATGCTTTCTTGGGGCTCGGTAGTACAGATAAAACTGTTGCTGGGGTTTCTTGAATTTCTCCCTGTCTATAGATCATTTCCTACTTTGTACCTCCTTAGGTAGCCTAGTAGCCTCCTTTTCCTCGGAGTTACCATATTGGTGCCAGATTTAGTGTGGATGCCAAATCAACTTCAACCCTATAGCAGAACTCCCAAGCGAAAGCAATCCACCAGATCCGGCTTCCCCAGAAGCAGGGATTACAGGTGTGCACCATTATATCTGACAATACAAGTCCTTCTTAACCTTTCTGTCAGCTTTGATACTGTTGATCACCACCTTCTATATATTCTTTCTTCTCCAGTTTTTCATAACACTGTTCTTTTCTGGTTCTTTTCCTGACTTTTTGTCCTCTCTCGTCTTTTCTTGTTGTTCCTTTAAATCTTTTGCCTTAACTACGGGTGTCTCTCAAAGCTCTGTCTTGGCTCATCCCTTGCTGCTCTATATTATCTCACTTCGTGATCATATCAGCTCCTAAAGGTTTAATTACCAACCCCATCCTGATATGTACACACATATATACACATACAACACATATATATACACTATATACACATACATACGTAGATACATATATACATATACACACATACACATATATCTCTAGTCTTATTCTCTCTTAAGAGCTACTCTCATGCATCACCAACTGTCTTTTGAACATATATAACTGCATATCCCCAAAGCATCTCAATCTCAATATGTTCAAAGCAGAATTCATTATCTTTAGCCCTCATCCAAACTTCCTTGTGACTGTCAAAGGCACCACCATCCTCTCAGTCACTCAGGCTTGAAACCAGGGTATACTCATCAACTCTCAACTCTAGCCTTTCATTCCATGAACACAATCTGTTGCCAAATATTTTGTTTCTACCTTCAAATTATTTCTCTTATCTTGACCCTGGGACCAGTCTCTCCCTCTGATTAGAGAGGGTGGAGTATGGACATTGAACAGTTCCTCCCAAATGCTTCACTAAACGCTTCTTTTTCCACGTGGCTACTTACTTGACTTAATTATCTCCAGAAACTCATCATTTTGCAAGATGAAATCAGCTCAGAAACTCACTTTTTCAGATCATTTCCCACTTCCTGCAAGACCTCACCATGCCCTTGAACTAGGTAACCTCTGCCCCCTTTAGCTTCTTTTTGCATGATGTTTCCCCCATTAGACCATGAGCTAAAGGCTCCTGAGGGCAAAGACAGTCTTAGGCCTTTCTTTGTATCCCCAGCACTTAGCACAGTTCCTAGTACAGAGTAGTAACTTAATAAATGTAATATTAACTCTGACTCACATATGTTTCTTCTCCACTCATAGAGCCAGCACCAGCCTCGTGTAGTAAATATGTCACCCTCTCTAGTTATCTTCAATAAATGACTTTCTGTTACCTCTAGCCTCACAAGGAAAATTGGCATTTAATGCCTTTTATAAACTGGGCCCTTTCTACCTTTCCAGGATTCTTGCACTTTCCATCCTCCTTTGTAGTCTATGATCTAGCAACACTGGTCATATTGTCCCTTGCACATGATGTTCCATCTCCTAAGTGTGACTTTTCACTGGATATCTCCTGTGCCTGGGGTGATCTGTCTCTGCAGACCTTGGTTCCTTGATTTCCTTTGTGATGAATGAGAAACTTGAGAGATAGAGTTTCTGGGTAATTAATAATCAGTTTGTTAGTTAGACTAGCTAATAATCAATAAATTGATTTCTCTTGGTAACCAAAGACAAAACCATGGAGATACTGAATGTTTTAAATACTTTTATAAAAGGGGATGCCCCTGAGAGGAGAAATCAACCTTGATTGGTGGGCATTTAATGAGGAGGAAGTCTTCCGCTCCTCCTGCTGAGAACTTGACTTGATTATGAGACTCACTCACCTCCAGCACTCTAGACAGAAGAATCCATCTTTCCCCACTCTGATTGATTTTGTCCTTCATGAGCTAGGTCACCCTAAATAAAATCCAATGCATGGATCCAGGGACATGGGCTCTTACATTCTAAAAAGAAAGAAGTAAGCTCTCCTAGTTGGGTGAGGTCTCTTACCTTCAAGATTCAGCTCCAATCCCACATTCTGTAGGGGAAAGTTCCTTCCCTCTAAGGTTACTTCCCTTTTACACCTTGTATACCTTATGTGTGCATATTTATTGTGAGTTCTTTGAGGGCAGAAACCTTTTTGAAAAAGTATTTCTATATATACCTAGCACTTAGTACAGTGTGCTGCACATAGTAGATTCCTAATAAATGCATGATGCCTGACTGCCTTTTTGACTGAACCATTTCTTTAGTCATTTTCCTCAAGGTGCCAACTCCTTAAGGTAACAATTAAGATCTCTTGGTTCTTTAATGAAGTTTGCTAGGGAACAGTTGACAGCTATGTACATACCCATGTAGAAATGTTTTCCTTAATTAGATTCTAATGAGATATTTGGTTTTTGTGATTTCTTAGGAGCCATCTAAAGGTTTGAATTTAATATGAGTTTAGAAATAAAAACATAAGATCAAGGACTCTCTCCAGTAAAGATCCCTTTGTTAAAAACTGAAGAAGTAAGATGACGCCTTTGATCAAAGAACTTTGGTGGCAACAGGACAGGGTTGTCTAAGAAAGGCCACAATTCACTGTTCAGCTAGGGGAGGTGGACTGATAGGGAAGCCAGATGTCAAGTCCAAAGAATTCTGTCAATTTTGTCCCTGTCCCTCACCTTCTGGACTTCAGGACAAGGCTGGTATTACTTAGACAAACAAATTAGTTTCTCTGGCTTAGGGATGTCTGTTGAAAATCTTCGTACTTTGGTTCAGGAGAAGAAGCAAGAATTAATCCAGGATAGTCAAAAGGACCCAGTGAAACTACAGTTAGTGAATCTGAGAAGTAAGATTTGCAAGATTTGAGGAACATTGGGGCAGTTACTATAGTTTTGATATAGGTGCTAGTTTTTTTATTATTCTGGTAAAACTGAAAGGAATAATAATAGATAAGTCCAATGATTCAGGGAAAGAGAGAGAGAGAAAGAGAGAGAGAGAGAGAGAGAGAGAGAGAGAGAGAGAGAATGGAAGAGGGGAGGATGAGGAGAGAGGAAGGTAACTCACTAGACCTACTCAGTGATGTTTCAGTGATTAAGGAAAGGATTTTTGGAACTTAAGGGCCTAGGGGTTATTTTTGGGTCCCCACATACAGGCCCAGAACAACAGAAAACAACACATTTCCTGATCCCTAATATATTTTTAGGAGAATTGAGTTTTCAGTACTCAGGTGACAGAAATAAAATTGATTTTTAAAGTTCATATGAAATAGAAAGAGGACACTCAGTAAGCATCCAAGTACTAAGGAACCCAGAAGGATAGAGAGTATGTCACATGTGAGTAGTAGAATCTAAGGTGAAAGGAATTATTAGATAAAAGTGTCAGCCTTTAACAGAGTGGTGCCTCTCTTCTGTTAGTTTTTGTTCAGTTGTGTCCAACTCTTTGTGACCCCATTTGGGGTTTTCTTGGCAAAGAAAAGTTGGAGCAGTTTGCCATTTCCTTCTCCAGCCCATTTTACAGATGAGGAAACTGAGGCATACAGGGTTAAGTGACTTGCCCAGGGTCACACAGATAGATGGTCTAGGGAGAGGCCAGATTTGAACTCAGGAAGAGGTGTCTTCTTGACTCTAGTGCCACCAGCTTCCCCTAGATGCTTCCATCAATAGTGCAACTCTTAACAGCTGGGATGACAGCATCTGCAAGATAAGGTCTGCAATGTTCCCCTAAAAGTCCACAGTAAGGGCACAGTGTCCTGTCATATTTAAAATCCAGTGGGAACAGAGGGAGAGCTGAGTTTAGTGAGAAAGAAGAGGCCTAGCAGGTGCTATATGTCAAGTGGGTCAGAAGTCAAAGGAAGAAGATAGAAGTTTCATCAGTTCAGGGAAGAGACCAGCCAAGGCAGGGTTAATAGTGTCAAGCCCAGCCAGGATCCAGAATCTGAGGAGTCAAGCACCAAGGATGAAGAGGTCAAGTTAGGAGGCCCAAGACTAAAGAAGGTCAGGGACATTATCAGAGTCTGTGCAGTGACTGGTTAGAAACCAAGGTCAGTGAATAGGAATACGGAGGGCTTAGAATACAGCTAATCTTGCAGCAGGAATGGGGCTTGTTCACTGGACAATGACTTGATGAATATTGAACAATGATAAGTTATCCTTCCTGCTAGAGCCTAGAGGTGATATTAGTATGTGAATGAGCCAAAACCAGTAGATAGAGGCATGGACTGATCAATCTGATGGAACTAGGGAGTCAGGTGTAGAGAGGCAGACTAATTCCTTAAAGGGTGATCCTTACTGAACCACTCTGGGAATCTGAGATCCCCTGAGCTTAAAAAATATCTTGAACTTTGATATTCAAATGGTATAGCATTTTTATATCATTATTCATTTGTTTTTGGTCTGGTGATTTCACTGGTGCAAAGAGAAAACTCCCCAAAGAGGAAACTCCCCATACCTCAATTTGTGTAACTCAATAATAAATTATGCTATTTATAGCCTTAGAAATTTGGCTAGAGAATTAGAAGTCACGCAGCTAGTGTATGACAGATATAGGATTAGAGCCCAGAACTTGCAGGCTTTACAATCCTTATTTTTTTTCAGATGAGGCAACTGAGGTATCAAAACATTATTTAACGGCTGAGTGTAATTTAGCATTCTTTATTTCTTGTCCCTTAACTGCATTGGGCCAAATTTTCTTTAACCTGACTCATGTTTGGAAGAATTTGATTATGAATAGGCAATTAGAGATAGCACTGAGGTTCTGGTATATAATTCTCATTTCATCCTTTTGTTCATCCTGACATCCCTCTGTCCAGTTGACCCCAACCAAAAGGAATACTCAAAATTACATCTATATCCCCTTTGTATACAATGATTTTCTTCTGTGCTTTTATTATTTGAAAGTGTCAAATGAGACTGAAGATCCTCTATTTGTAAAACCCTAGATATGAACAAAAGGGGTTTTGATATCTGGAAAAAATGAACTGGTCATCTGAAGGAGGTTTTGTTGCTGGTGTTGTTCACAAGAATAGGTTCCATTTTGATGTATCTGGAAAATGAATAATTAAAGACATATTTAAATGTAATATGTGTCAATATGGTGCTAATATTTAGGATGTCAATGTCTAATCTTTCTCCTTGGTAATTTATCAAAAACTCCTATTAAAGTATCATAGTAAGTTTCTCCCTGTACACTTCTGTCTTCTCCTGCCCCCTACCATATCCTCTTACCTTGAGTTTTGAGCACTGTCAGAATCAGCTGGTGTCAGTTCTTGTGAATGTCCCTCTGTAGCCCCCTTTTTGAGATACATTAGATGGAGGTTAGGGCCTGGAGGTGTTAGGTGATCAGTGGAGGAAACAACGATCTTCTGTGCATTCCCAAACTGAGAAGACAGTTTAGCACTAGAATTTGTGCAGGGAAATTTGACCACTGTTGATTGTCTTAAACTATAAGAATTGAAAAAATACTGAGGAAGTTGGAGTCTTGGTACCCTGTTAGACTGAAGCAGTCAAGGAAATATGAAATTGGAATTATAATTGTTTTAGGAATCAAGAATAGGTCTGTATCTTGTTATTATAGCTGTGTTTGTTTGGGGCTGTTTTAGCATCTGTCTCTATAATTTTGTAGAATTATTCTGTGGGAGGCAGAGGAGTTCTGGGGAAAGAGACTTCATTTGATTCTTGTCTCTGTTTGACCTTGGCCAAGTCACTTCAGGCCTCAAGTTTCCTCCTCTCTTAAATGAGGAGTTAGAGCTAACCTTCCAACTCCAAATTTTTTATCCTATGCAGAAAGAATGGTTAAGATTAATTTTCTAGCTCTCCCTTATAAGAGACAGAAACTGATGCAAAAGTTTATTTTATGCTCACCTTAAAATGTTGCAGATTTTCAGAGGAAGGGCCAAGTTATATAATTGTTGCAAACCACACAGGGTCATTGTTACAAAGCCAGATATTCCCTTCCCTTTCCTTTACAGGGTAGCTAGGTAGTCAGGAAGGTCTGAATTCAGATGTGATAAGTGGGATCCCAGACATTTACTAGCTGTGTGACCCTGGGCAAGTCACTTCACCCTGTTTGCCTCAGTTTCTTCATTTGTAAAATGAGCTGGTGAAGGAATTGGTAAACCACTGTAGTTATCTTTGCCAAGAAAACTCCAAATGGGCTTGCAAAGAGTCTGACATGGCTGAAATGACTGAATGAAGCTATATAGTAGGAGATAAAAATCAACTTGTAGCTATGAAAAGCACAGTGTAAACACACACACACACACACACACACACACACACACACAATGGTGATTTCCTAGAGAGTGAAGAACAAGAGGTTGCTAAGACTGATAACACCATTTGAAGAAATCTTTGAACTCTATGTTATATTGATTGGTAGAAAAATCTCCCCACAGCATATTTAGGATAAATAAGATGAAGAGGGCCATTGAAAATTCATTTGTCAATAAAATATCTTGATGATATTTGCTCTTTTTTCCTCAGATTTTACATCTATCCTATGTTACAAACAACTTTTCATATTAGTCTAGGGATAATGTCTAAGTTCCCTTTCCTTCAAATGGAAACAAGACATGTTCTTAAAAATCCAAGAAAATAGTTATGACTCAGTCTTGGAGTGTGCCATAAGATCTAATCAGCTAATTAACAAGCATTTTTAAATGCCTACCATGTTACAGGCACTCTGCTTAACACTAGAGGTATAACAACAACAACAAACCATGGTCCCAGGTCTTGAGGTACTCTCTTTCTAATTGGGAAGAGAACTGCACATGCATGATCTGTTCAGGGTGGATGGAAGGTAAGCTCAGAGGAAATACATGAGCTGGGCTACAGGAATAGCATGGGCCTCCTGCAGAAGCTATGATCTGAGTTGGAGTCCTGAAGAAAGCCATGCAAACTAAGAAACCGGTGAAGGGTCAGAGTATCCTCTGCATGGTTCAAGAGGAGTGAATGGGGATAGCTGCACAGGCAAAGGCATGGACTCAGGGTATCTGATGATTTTTGGACCAGCCTTTCACTGAAAGAAAATACTGGACCCTTTACAAAATTTTCTGGGACAATAACTCATTTGTAGAACTTGAAGGATCACAAAGTCTATTTCTGCATAACAACTTCAAGCTTCAGGCAGCTGGAGGATTGCTAACTAATTTTATAATGGAGGGCAAACTTTGGGTTAGTGACTTCTCTTAGCTATTAAGGAATAGAGCTTGGAATTACCAATCTTCAAATCTAACACTCCACATACTACAGCTAAGTGTAGCTGAGCAGGAGCTAGAAGACAAATCTTCCATCTTCTAGTTGGATTTTCCATTTATTATATCGCATAATATATTATGAGTTTACTTTTTAGTATCTGTGAAGCGAAATGTGGCACATTATTTCAAGAGTAGAATTGGTAAAAAGTGAGGAAATAGCATAACCTTCTATAATTCTTATGCATCCTCTGAAGCTGATGACCTTGAGAAAAAATAACTTGTTCTTCTGAAAGACAATGGATTGAAACTTTCATTTGGAGCTTGCACTACTGGAGTAGGAAAATAGTGAAATATTCAGTCACACATAGGTAAGGAGGCAGCTAGGTCTTACAAGTGGCAGTGGCTATAGTGCTGGACCTACAGTGAAGAAGACCTGAGTTCAAATTTGGCTTGATATTTATTAAATATGTGGCCCTGGACAAGTCACTTCATCTCCCTCAGCCCCAGTTTCCTTATCTGTGAAGTGTGGATAATAACATAGCACCTACTTCCCAGGACTGTGGGGAAGATAACATGAGAAAATATTTGTAAAGCATTTTGTAAACCTTAGAGTGCTATATAAATGCTAGCTATCATCATTACCATCATCATTATATACTTTATTATAATTTTATCATTCATAATGACTTTCATTAAGAACAATTCATAATATCCTAGTTTGTTTATTTGTGTTTGTTTTTCCAGTGTTACTATAAGGCTGGTAGAGAGGCAGTATGGTGCTGGATTTGGAGTCTAAATGTATGGCTATGGTTAAGTAATTAAATTTCTTTGGCTGATCCTTACACAACATTCAAAGACTTAACTACTGAACAATTTTTGATCTCCTTTGGTGAAGAGTTCCCTTACCAAAAAGAAAAAAAAAAGAACCGCACCAAACCAAACAGCAACAACAACAAAAAATAAAACCACCTTGACCTCCTAGGTATTACCTGTGTCAGGGAATTATTGTATGTATTGGTTATCTAGATTTTCATAAAGCATTTGAACCATCTCTCCTGCTGCCTTTCTAGAAAAGAGGGGGAAACATTGGCTAGATTACAGTATTCTCAGGGACTCAGAACTCCTGAAATGGCCAGACCCCAAAAGTTCTTATGGAGAATTCCCTGTTATCTTCCAATAAATCCAATACACAATTATTAAGGACTTGCTAAGTGTGGGACTGCAATTAATGAAAAGAAAGACCTTCTTTGTCCATAAAGAATTTATAATCTAATGGAAGGAGACTGCACATAAAAGGAGGCAGAGACCAAGAATACTCAGCAGGGAGTTGTTCTCAAGGAGTTGAAAGGCAACAGATATGGAATGAGCTGAAGAAACATCCAGTTTCTGCCCTGTGTAAAAGGAGGAATTTGGTACTGGTAATTCCAGCCCTCCTGTCAGAGGGAGAGGAGGCTGAAGGAGATTGTCAGTCAAGTAAGCAGCCTGCTGATGAGCTTAACCTGGGAGAGGCATCCTGTTCACTGGAGCTGAAACCAGACAGAGCAACAGATGTGGAGTGGGGATACATTGAAGTGCCTCAAGAATCTGAATTTGGTTTTGTGCAGTTAAATTATCCTATTGTTGACTTAGATAAAGGCGCCATAAGGATATTCTTTTAGATTGGGCTCTGGTGATGCAAAGCTAGGATAGACTGTTAACAAACTGAATTACAAAGTTATTATTTAGAAAGATCTTTATCAGTTGCACTGTTGGGCCTAATCTAATTAGATTGTATACATATATGAATATACATATGAATATGTGTAGACATATATTCATGTGTGTTTTCATTCAGTCATTTTGAGTATTGTCTGACTCTTTGCGACCCCATTTGAGATTTTCTTTGCAAAGACTGTGGAATGATTTGCCATTTTCTTCTCCAGCTCATTTTATAGATGACAAAACTAAGCCAGACAGGGTTAAATGACTCGCCCAAGGTCACACAGCTAGTAAGTGTCTGAGGACAGATTTGAACTCAGGAAGTTAAGTCTACTTGACTCCAGGCCTGGCACTCTGTCTGTTGTACCACCTAGTTGTCTATATGTATGTATGAACATATACATACATACACACATGTATATATGTATGTACATATACATACATACACGTACACATATACACATGTATATATACATGCATATATAAATATAAACATGCATATGTGTATATGCATACACACATGTGTGTGTGTGTGTGTGTGTGTGTGTGTGTGTGTAGTTAGGAAACTGAATAAATGACAGTTTATCTGAGAAGATACCTGGTTATCTTAGCAGTCTATAAGCTCAACATGAATCAATAGTGTTATTTGCAAATCTATTCTGATTTTGTTACTCCATATGTAAATGTCTTCATTGACTCTCAGGTCCCTGCCAATTGAGGTATAAATTCAGTACTTTGTCAAATGCTTGTTGAGAGGATGAAGGTCCATAAGATATAATTTTTCCTCATTGACCAACTGAGATTGGGATCCTCAGTTTAGCTTGGAAAGCCAATGCTAACACCCTTATTAGTGACCTATGCTGGAATCAAATTGGGAGGGAGCTCAAAGAGCATTTGAATTCATCTCTGTCTTTCTGAATAGTACCAGGTTGTCATTGGAAAAGCATTGGTGTCTGGCCTATTCTTTTAGATCTCCAGGGAAGGAAATTCTACAAGCTCCACTGGCAACCCATTGCTAGCTTTGACAACTCTTACAGTCCTTATATCTAGCCCAAATCTCTATTACTGCCATTTAAGCTCATTTGCCCTTGCTTTCTCTTCCATGGAAGTGAAGATCAGGTCACATTTATGCTTATAATTCTGATATCTCCTCATACATAAATTAGAACATAGTTACTCCTTACCTAGGGACCTTCTCTTCCCAATTCTAATGTCACTATCCTTAAAGGTAATTTAGGGCATCAGGATAGAGCTATTTCTTTTAATTTATGCAGTCATTTTCTTTCTACATTCTGCCCTGGGTGATTATCCTTGAAATACTCATTGTTTCAAAATCTGGGAACAGAATGTGATAAGTATACTCTGAATGTGGAAGAAGTTAAAGCCCTGGGGTAAAAGTCCCAAGTGGTATTTTTCATTTGAAAATTATAAACACCATTCACTACATTTCCCTTCCCCTCCCCCCTTCTATTTATAAAAAGGGCCTGTTTGATAAGTGCCCATTTACTTTTAAACTCATTGACTTTTGAATGGGTTCATTTGCATTCAGATATACAAATACTGAGTCAGTTTCTTTCTGCGTATAAGTGACTGAAGTTGGGCACTTTTGGAAATGTCATTAACTCCTACAATTGTTTTCCTTGGACCTTCAAAGACAGCATTATTTGTAGTGAGTAAGCCATGTGTATTAGCATTGTTGAGAAATCAAGTGCTGGCTCATTCCAGTGGCATAGGTACCATTCAGTTGTCTGATTAGTAGTAGCATCCCCTTTTGAAGAGGATTTCTCTGTTTGTGCATGACATTCTGTCACTTGCTGTTGTTGTAATTTCTGTTGTTCAGTCATTTCATTCAAGTTCAACATGTGAGAAGCATGCTCACTCTAGAAAGAACAATCTTTGTTGTGAAGGCAGGAAAGCTCTTATTTTATTTTACATTTGTTTTACTTTCCTTGTGAATGGGTAACTCCCTAATGGAGCACATTTGCTCAGACAAATGCAAGGCTTTTTATTTCCTGTTCCTGAATCAAATTTCCCCCTTGTTCTCCATTGGCTGGATGCAACTTCTTGAACCACCTCTTCCATGTTCTTCTCCTTGATATGTTCCCCCTCAAACAGCTCGTTAAGCATGCATACAAACTTTGACCTTTCACTTAATCAGAAGCCTGGTTCTGCTAAGTCACAGGTCTGATTAGAACCAGTCAGTCACCTCTGACTTATATCCTGTTATCACTCCTGAAAAGCTGGGAGTAATTTTTAATCCTGTGGAACCATAATTCCTTCATTTGTTTCTCACAAACACTTTGAGATCCCACTTGGGATTTTCTTGGCAAAAATACTGGAAGAGTTTACCATTTCCTTCTCCAGCTTATTTTACAGGTGGAGAAACTAAGTCAAACAGGGTTAAGTGACTTGCCAAGTAAGTATATGAGGCCATGTTTGAACTCAGGAACATGAATCTTCCTGATTCCAAGCCCTGTGTTCTATCCTGTGTTCCACCTAGCTGCCCTGTTCTGTGATAACATAATCTAGTAAAAACTTTTATTTCAGTGGGGTTAGATCTCTAGCTATGGGCAGAGTTTTCCCTGGTGAAGTTTGGATATGGTTTCATTGTTTCCAAGGATGATTCCCACTTGATGGTACACTGCTGACTCTGCAAAGCTGCTCATTAGCTTTAGTACATGTACGTGTGTTTAACTCCTGAGTACAGTAATTAGCATATAACAGTTTTAGAATGACTCTCCAGCAATTTAGATGACAGCATCTATTGAGATGAAAGCAATCTCTGAAGGGAGCAGAAGCTTATTCTAAAATTTAAATCCAAGTTCCTTGCTGCATTCCTCAGTATGCCTGACTAAAAGTGGTTTGGGATCATAGTTGAATGAATATGCAACTTCATTCACTTATCTGATGCTGAGAAAAAAGGCTCTTCTAGGGTATCCTGAACTATACTCTAATTGGCCTTATCAAAACATAATGGTCTTGGAATCTTACTGGACTTCCTCAGACCACAAAAGAGAACCAGGAGCAAGCCATGACAGACAGAGTTGAAAGAATATTGGCTTTAGACTTAGAATGCTATTAGAATATTAGACTTAAAATCTTCAGAGACTTAAAACATGGTGCTACTAATTCCTATTTATGCATTTCTGATTCTCTAAAATTCAGTTCAATTCAGTAGCTATATATTGAAAATGAACTCTGTGTCAGGTTCTTTTGCAAGTGTTATGTAGACAAAAAAAAAATGAAGCAGTTCCTGCCCACAAGTCTTTCACATTCCATTAGTAAAAAGGAACAGACATATTAAAAAAATAAAAGCTTATATAGAATGCATGCTGAGTAAATACAAGCTGATTTTTTTTTGGAGGGAAGACTGAAAACTCTTAAATATAGGCAATCAAGATGCACCTCCTGTAGGAGGTGACACAGTGTTTTAAAGAAGTTTGGGGATTATGTGAGGTTGAGATTAGGAGGAAGAACATTCTAGCCTGTATAGAGGAACAGAAAAGGAAAATGAATGAGGAGCAGGAAAAAGGCCAGCGTAGTTGGGATTAGAGTAGATGTTACAGGGAGTGAAGTGAAGTCGAACTACAAACTGGGGTTGGAATTGGATTGTAAAGAGATTTAAATGAAAAAGACCCTAGTTTCTCTTTGTGCATGAAGCTTCATTAACAGGGGGATAATGTGGCCAGATGACAATTTAGGAAGATGAATTTTACAGTAGTGTAGAGGCTGGTTTATATGGTGATAGAGAAGGCAGGGAGTATAAACTCGGGATTTCTCAACAATCAGCTTTTATTACTGAGGTCTTGCTAGGAGGTATACTGCTAAATTTGATAACTGGGGCCTTCAATTCTTTGCTCTACTCTTGACTGCCAGGGCTAATTCAGATAAATCAATAACTGACCCTTTTCTCTTCAGCCACAGGTCACAATTCTCAGAGCTGCCCCCACTGGGTCCTATGGCAAATAGTGCCAAGACAAGATGCAGTAGCTGATGGGAAAGGGGGAGAGAGCAATCTTCTCCCCTCCTTGCTGCCATCTGTTGGAAATACAAAGGAAAAGATGAAGAGTAATGTCTTACTTCAAAGGTGGCTGTCTTCTTTGATGCCAGGGAGAATAATTCATAGCTCTTGTAAGAAGGACTCCCAGACTTGACAAAGTGTATGTTTGTTTAACAAGCCACTAGGGTATGGTGAGTCTAGTTTTTGGTCAGTTAATCTAGTAGGAAGAACTTCACACTTCACAGAAAATGTATCACTGTGTCTTTATGTGCACACAAAAATGTGTGTATGCATATGTGTACATATATATGTCTATGTGTATGTGTACGCACACATACATTAACATGTTGCTGTCTCTTTTCCCTGATGTCAGTGATTATTATTCCTCTCTTTTATTTAATATTATTAGTAGGATCAAGGTTTCCCAAATTTTCTCTCTAATCAGACAGCAAAAGAAATTCTAAGTTTGGTCTGATGGGTGTATCCTTGCTCATTGTACTTGCTCAGAAAGTCCTGGAAAGTCTTGATTCTCTCCTTTGTCGGATAGGTGATATGGAAATTTACAAGTTGGAGATTTAGGTGAGCCAAGTCCTGTATCCCAGACCCTCACTGTAATATAGTGCAGCCTCTCATTGTAATATTCATTTTCTCATCAATTTTTAACCAATCAGTGTTGATTGCCACCCTAAGGAATACCTCTTCTTCCCAGGGCATATAAACTGTGAGCACAGTGCCATTAGGGATCTTTGGTCTAAGAGAGACAGCCAAATGACTACCCTTTTATTAATAAACATGCTGGCCTTATTAAAAAATGATTAAATTATCCAGAAATTATCCTTTTGGACTTTTTAAATGTCACAATACAATAAATTGGATTGTAGGGGGAGGGTGGAATTCAGCTGATCTGCTGTGTCTTGATCATCTCTTCTTTCCTTATTTAATTGCAATGTTTGGTTGAAAAATGGGTGGGAGGAGATACAGGTAAGTAGGGAAAACACTTCTAAGATTTGAATATTATATGGTGATTTTTCTAGATTTTAATTAATATTATCTCTGGGATTCTTGCTTTAACTGTGCAGTATGGAAAAATTTTGGACCTATTTCAGTTGGTCTCAAATACGTATGCATGTTTATTTACACACATTGTGGGGTAGAGGCACTTGTTCAGTATACTAGATTGATATAGTTATGAGATTGAGGAAGCCCAACTAGATGAAATATATCATACTACAAGTAATTTCAAGGATGGAGGCAAGATAGTTTTGTCATGTGGAAATAAGTGAATCAAGTGCTTCTTAGGTAAGCCTAGCATTTTGTAGTCTGCTTACTTATGGTCAGTGGTGGCCTCTTAGCCCTAGATATTTGCAAGTCAAAAATTACATGGTCGTGATTGAAGCTAAAACATCAATCCTTTTGTGTCATGATTCTCATGAAATTTAGTTTTATAAAACATCGCTGTTTTCCAAGATTCTAATATGACTGATAAGAAATGAAGTTAAAGCAATCAATTTTATTATTTTTCTTCTCAGTGTAGAACATTCAGTCCGATTAAACTCAAATGCAGATCCAGGTGACATAGTGATCAGGTGTGGAACATTCTCTTGGGATTACATTTGGAAGAATGACTATTATGGTGCTATTTTTCTTTCTTCTCTCCCTTATTTTTTATTTAAAGAGTATCTCTATGTAGTCTCTGCTTTTATTATTCACTATACAATTTTATGAATAATTGTTGATCCTTACTGGGTTTGTATCTGAGTGATAAATTTTTGTTTCTTTAGAACTAAAGTGAATGTTTGTTTAGGTGTTAACTACTAAAGTCAGGGAAAAGAGACAACATGTTAATGTATGTGTGTATACATATGTATGTATATATACATATATGTATTTACATAGGTATATACAAGTTTCTGTGCACATACACAATGCAACTCTTCATGTCACCTGTTGGGGTTTTTTGTGGCAAAGATACTAGAGTGACTTGGCATGTCCTGTTCTAGTTCATTTTATAGATGAGGAACCTGACTGAGGCAAACAGAGTTAGATGACCCACGGTCACAGAGCTAGTAAGTGTCTGAGGCTGGATTTGAATTCAGGAATAAGTGAATTCACTAATGTGAATCCTACCTAGTTAAACTCCAAGCAGAGATGTAGGTTCATGTCAGTCGGTGATATGGTATAGAAAATTGATGTTGTTATAAGCTGATTATATGAAAGCAGATCAAATTTACTCTGTTCTATTGTCATTTTGCCAATGGTATTTAAAATCATTGGATTCTAGATTGAGAACTAGGACAGAACTCAGAGGCTACCTAGGCCAGTCCCATGTTTTATGGGAAACTGAGGCAAGGGAGAGCAAGTGACTTTCCCAAGATCACAAAGACAGTAAATATCAGAGGTGATTTGAACTCAGATCTACTGCTTACCCAGTGAGAGGAGTCTGTGTTTTAGCCCAATTACATCTCTTTCAGAGTATGCCTTTTTCTTGCCTGTGAAATATAGAAGTGGCCAAAAAGAGCATCTCACTGGCTTTCACTGATCATTAAGACTCCTAGGAATATATCAGATGTTTAGAATTGGCAAGAAGGTAAATGAACATAGCATTTAGAATCCAACCAAGTGTGTTAGTTCATGTGTGTTACAACTTGAAACTAACTGAAATCTGGAATTTATAAGTGAGGCATTAGAAGGAAATAAATTTATTCAAGATAACGTACTAAATGTACTAAGTCAACTAGTCTAAAACTAGGTTGGCACTAACTCAGTAATAATTGAGTCCCCCAAGTCATGCTTCCTTCCTGCATACGAGTAACCAGAATGATCATTCTTTTCTTTGTGGCTATCACTAACTATAACTATAACTACATATACGCATGCATGTATGTATACATATGTGTGTATGTATACATATACATGAATGTGTACATATGTGTAATTTATAACTATATGTGGCGTTGTTTATTTTTCCCTAATTGTAGCGCCAATGCGATATTCATGGTACCCACAGTGCCATTCACAGCACAGTTCTGAATCATGAAATACCACAGATTCTCCACATGGAAGACAGAACCAAAACATTTATTCAGGCACCAGAAACCCAAATCCATCGTAGTGGCAAAAACCTGTACACAGTAACAATGCTGAGGACAACACCCTTCCCAAGTCTTGCCCTGCTAGACTTCCCACAAACCAGGTCCCTTAAACAAATTACAAACAGACTTCCCTAAAACAAAATGCCCTTCTCTCACTCACAGCCAGCTACGGGCTGGCCTGCATCCTGCACTTCTGACAGCTCTCTCACTAATTTCCTCTCAGCTCTGCTCTAGTTCCTCCTCTTCCTGTTCCACCCATTCAACAAACTCCTCCTATCACAGACTCCATGTGACTCAGACTTCTACTTCAGGCAGGTCACATGGACCTATTAATGAATGGGAAACATCTCCCCATTTAAATTATCATTACACTAATGGATATCATATGTTTTCTCTGATATTACTGTTACCTTTTTAACAACTTCATGAAATTTGATTTGTTTGTATTTTTTTCTCAGTAGGGAGGGGGATTGGATCTGTGATTTCCTTGGTTTAAGGAACTTCCAAGTGTGCAAATTCCCTCTACCATGGCAGTATTTGAATCCAGGCCTTTCTGAATTAGCTGTCAACATCATGCTGCCTCTCCTAATCAGTATCTAAAAAGAAATTCCAAATTAATAAATTCATTTCCTGTGTCCTAATAGTATCTCCTTTGGTCATCATGTGATCTCTCTATTGCATATGGAATCAAGTGGCAAAGATCACCCTTCCTTGGAAGATTATTCCTTTTTGTTTTTGCATGAAAAGATGTGTTGGAGGATGGTGTTGGTATATACTATGTGAGGAAGATCACGTCATGGCCATTTTTCACAAACTTAAGTGATGAGACAGTAGGTAGAGCATTGTGCCTGGAGGCAAGAGGACCTAAATTCAGATCTGGTCTCAGATACTTACTAGCTGTGTTACCCCAAATGTGCTTGCCTCAGGTTCCTCATATGTAAAATGATCTGGAGAAGGAAATGACAAACTACTTCAGTATCTTTGCCAAGAAAATCCCAAATGGGGCCATGAAGAGTCAGATATAACTGAAGAATAATTAGAAAACAAGTGAAATGGAATGAGAGTATTTTATGTTTTATTTATTTTAAAATAATCTACACTAAAAAATTATGAAGGATGGCAGGGTGATTCTTACTTTGGGGATAGCAGGGTTAGTCCTCATCTCTGCAATGTGATTCACCGAGTGAGAATGGGGTAAGAGAGAGGATGCTTTTCCCCATCCCCAAGACCCTGCATGGCAAGTCTAACACAGCATGACTTTCTAGGATGGCACATGATGAACTCCATTTCCCCCTCTCTACTCACAACCACATTAGTATAGATCACCACTCTGTCTCACTTGAACTTTTACTGAAGGCCAGATCCTAACTGATCTCTCTGTCTCGAGCTTATGGATAAGAGATGTTGTCCATGAGGAGCTGACAAGACCTGGCAACTGATTGGATGTGTAGGTAGAAGAGAATGAGGAATCAGATGGTGAGTCTCTGTTGTTCAGTAGATACTTCCAGAAGGCAAAGAGACTTTGGGAGCTAGCTCAGCAAATACACTGAATTTGGTCTTCACCTCAGATTGGTGCCATCCACAGCAATACAAGATCGGCAATAGCCAGACCTCTTCTCTAGAATGACTCTGGTCCTTTGACTTTGAGATAGTCCTTTATGAAGGACAGCTACTGGCACAGTGGATAGAGCACTTGGCCAGGAGTCAGGAAAGGCTGAGCTCAATCTGGCCTCAGACACTTGCAAGTCATATGACTATGGGCAAGTCAATTGACCTTGTTTGACTCAGTTTCTTCATCTGTAAAATGAACTGGAAAAGAGAATGACAAACGACTCTAATATCTTTGCCAAGAAAACCCCAAATAAGGTCATGAGGATTGTACATGACTGAACACTGGACATAACCTTCTCAAATCTTCTGACCCACCCCGAACTCTGTGCATCATTCACATTGTTGTTCTTGCTTTTATCTTTAGCAGATGGCAGTCGATATGCTGCCTTTGAACCTTTGCACAAGCTCTCTCCCCCATCTCTGGAATTCTCCCCATCTTCACTCGTGCCTCATTATGATCTTTAGTTTCCTCCAGGCTCAGGTCAAATGCTCCCTTTTGGAACAGGCCTTTTCTAGTTTACACAGTTCTCAGTCACTGTTCCGAAATTTTCATTGATTACACGCACACACATACACACACACACACACACATACACATACACACACACATACACATACACACACACATACATACACACACACACATACCCCTATATCTATATCTATCCATCTGTCTTTATCTCTGCAAACCTTGTATTGGCCCTATCAAATATAAATTTCTGCAGGGCAAGTGCTGCTTTGTATTTGTTTTCGTTTCTCCTGTGCCTAGCACAGTGTCAGACTTAGATGAGGTTCTTGAGGCTGGATTGAAATGGCTGAAATTTCTGCTTTCATTGGGTTTTGATACAGTGTAGCTAAAAGCAGAAACGCTAGGACTGCAGAGTGGGAGAAAATGGAATCCAAAGCCTTTGTATCCTTTTCTCTTTCGCTCTTTAAAACCATCAAAGAACCCACCAATTAATCTTATCAATACTTTATTCATATAATAAGTTGTATTTGCTTTGAAATATTGTCAGTATGGTATACTCAGCAAATTGCCAAGGACTGAGGATGGCTTTGGTTTCTATCCCTTCTGTGACATTTATTGCCTATGCAATCATGGTCAAATGGTTTAACAACACTGAGCCTCAGTTTTCTCACCCTTTAAAATGGGAATAATAATATGTCTAGTAGCTAGTTCACAGAGGTGTTACAAAGCTCAAGTTGGGCAGTTATGTGAAACATTTTAAGATTAAATATCAGTTATGAAAAAGACAAACTAATAACCATTCTTTCCTATCATCATGTGATATATGGGGTTGGTTACTTTGGGAAATAAAAGAATATTTCACGTATATTAGTATGGTACAGTAGGAAGTGACAGTGGAGCAAATGGTGGTGACATAGACACTCTCTCTCTCTCTCTCTCTCTTCCTCTTCCTCTCTCTCCCTCCATCCCCCCCTCCCTCTCTCTCACTCCCTCCTTCTCTCTCTCTTTCTCACATCTGTTTTTACATATATACATATAGCTATATATCAATTCTATGTCTACATCGCTTTCTACCTGTCTATATCTAGATATCTGTATCTACCCAGATATGATTATGAATATAGATCTAGATACCAGTACTTACAGTGATGTTTATGTTCTATGTGAAAAGAGATATACTGAGTAAACTATTTGTTAAGAATGGCTTCATTAGATTATAACTAACTTTTTAAAATGCAGAGAGTTTGATTCTCCCATATTTTTTCCCAGAATCTATTAGTATATTCTGAGATTTCCTAGGGGCAAAGTGAAATAGGTGCAGACATTGCCCTTCTGTTGTAAGATACAGCAACTGGTTCCATGCATTGAGCTTGTACTCACTCAATTTCAATGTCATCTAAGTCCTGTACTTTTCGTTGCATGAAGCTGTGGGAAAGAACTGGGAGGTATCAAAATGTCGTTTTGTTTTTCTTCATGCCTGGAATCTGGACATCTGATGCCAAAAACTTCTGATCTATTTAAGTGTCCAGTTCATTCATTATTTTCAGCTAATAGTAATATACTCAGCATATGAGTTGGATCTTACCAAATCTGCTTAAATAATGAAACCCATAAGAAAAACCAGTTTCTACTGGGCCTTTGTGAAATACCACTACAACACCTGGTTCATGATAACAGCAATGATAATATTAAAACACAGAATCAAATAGTCACAGTGCTGTTCTTTTATACCTCTTGCGAACTTAAATATATGGACCCTCCACCACTGGGTAAGAAAGTAGATGGAATAAATATGTCTTTCAATCTTTTTAAATCAAATGTAGAAACCAGAAGAAGCAGTAGTCTTTTTAACATATCAGTATGATTTTAGAGAAAAGTTGAGTGACCATAATGTTCTCAACCAAAGCAATTCACATCTTTATTTTGTTTGTGGGCACAAACCAGCTTCTTCTGGAAGGCACAATTTGGTATTCATTGCTTTAGAAGGGATAAAATAGCTGAAATGTTTAAATTGTCTCATTTTGCTTATTATCATCTATAAAAATGCAGAAGCAGAGATTAATTGGAAGTATGTGTGATTATATGTGTGGATAATATCTCTCTCATAAATTAATCAGAAATGTGAACATCTGGTGCAAAAGTCCAGGAAAATGGTGTTTCCTTAAAATTCGGTTCCAGTAATATTTTTTGAAACTCCCATTCACCTTTACTCCCCAAAAAAAGTAATTGCAATTTTGTACTCAGGTTATATAATCCCTAGCTCATTACGATGATAACATGAAATAACATTTTAAGTTCTACTGTACATGAGAACTGATTCTTGTTTTTAGCTATTTCCATAAACAGTCTTTCTGTAGTTATACTTGTAGCGGAAATTTATTATTAGACCCATAAATAGCATCTCTCTGATTTTTACTAATCAGTAAGACACGTGGCAGAATGTCAGATTTTGGTAGGAATGCAAATGAACCAGATAGAAAATCCAACAAATATGTCCTGGCATATGTATGCCAAACATTTAAATAAAGTATAATATATGACTTAAAGAAGATATTAAAGGGAAATAAATTTACTCAAGATAGTGTGGTAACACAATTAACATGAAACTAAATCTTAGCCCTTGAGAGGCCTCGGCTTTTATTTAATTCCCTAAATCATATTATCTTCATTGTTACAACTACACAGAAAGATCATTTTTTTTTTGTTTGTGGTTATAACTTCCATGTGACCTTTTTCTCTCTGATGAACTTCATATATTCTCTCTTTTTTGATGTTCTCAGTTTAATAGCTTTGTGAAATTTAATTTGTCTTTTCCTATTTTTCTCAACACCCCAAAGGAATCCTAGCTAAAATTAATCTAATATGTCAAAATGATGTCTATTTATTTCATCATTGTTGTGATTTCCCCATGTCACACATGGGACCTTCCTCTGAGAAAATTAAAATTATGCTGTCTCATTTAATAATTGATTCCATTCCATAATCAGCCCTATATCCTATTTTGCCAAATGCCATTTCTCAGTTAAGCTCAAGCAAGAAGGTGGCCCCTCCTAGTAAGACTTGGATTAAAGGCATGGGTAGAAAGGAACCTATCCCTAGAATTAGCCCCTGAGATATTTGCTTGTTTTCTGTAGCCTCAATCAGTTGAGCCTGGGACATCTGTTTGTTGTCTGTAAATGATGACTGGTTAAACCTGGTCCATCCCCTCCATGCCTTGCCTGTCCTTGTGCAGTTAGGGAAGGTTTGATCCCCGCTTCTTTGTAGAGATCAAACCACTTGGTTCTGGTCTCCTCACCAAGATTACAAGAGGCAGAGGAGTCCCTCAAACAATGAATATCCCTTAATTGTTAGAGAGGGGCATGATCAGCCAAACTTCAATGCCAATCCACTTTTCCCATCTGTGGTCAATGTAGAAGTTTCACCAACTACCCAAACCTGCTCCTTTCCTGTTGTCAATAGAGAGGGTCTTTCCCTCTTCACAGGGGTTGCTGGTCTTACTAAGGGGATTAGTCTTATCCATTTACATACATATGTACACACACACACACACACACACACATATATATATACATATATGTGTGTGTGTGTATAACTGTACAAACGCACATATATGTTATCCAGTTACATATATATCACTGCCAATAAATGATCTTGCTCTGAGAGCTCCCTCAGTTTCCCTTTATTGCATTTTATTCACCACATATCACCATGTGCTCTCTCAGCTTTGGGAATCCTCCCTTGCTATCTGATGTTCATTGATTGATATAAATACAACCGAAAAGTGGGGAAGAGATTGTTTGTCTAGAACATTTCAAACAGCTGATAAATACTTTTTGATGGATTGTTTAAACATTCAGATTTTGTGTCTGCTGTAGATCTCAGTTACTATTAATAATTAGGTTTGAAGAGTGTCATCACTTTAGACTATAACTAGATTGTGTTATAATGAAATAATGAAGCATTGTAGTATCATAGAAAGTGTCATTATGGGAGTCAGAAGACAGGTTCAAATTTCAACTTTGCTACTTGTACTTACTACCTGTTTGATGATTTTGGACACATGATGTAGTCCTCTCAAAGCCTCAGTTTCATTATCTGCAAAATGGTTTCATGAACTTGATGGCATATAAAAAACCCTTCCAACTCCAAGTCTTCATTATTGTATGTTGGTTTTCTCAAATTAAATTTCTATATCTTCAGTAGAAATCATTTGGTCTTCTCTTGCACAGGTAGTGGAGTTTGGTCCCAAAGTATATTTGATTTTAAGTTCACTAATGAAATCATGTTTCCCTTTTGCTTTGCAATACATCACTTTTGAGACTTTTTATGGGCATAATTTTCAGTTTTTGTTTAATATTGATGTCCATAAGTAGGAGTGTTTTACAAAGGTTCTCTAATAGAGCATATGCTCTTGGAGGGCCTTTTAACATTCGTTTTTATCTTTGTATCTCCAGTGACTATGACAGTAGCTGGAATATGCATTAATGTGCTTTGATAATTTCCCGAGCCACAAACTTGTGGTTGACATGCAGTACATATATAAACTTAAAAAGGCGCCTCCCCCAATACACCTTACTATACAGTTTTCTCAGCCAGTAGCTTTATAAATCATTTTGATGAGGGCTGGAAGAGGGGTGTGAGACTCCCACAAAAACCGGGGTACCAAGGGCAGGTCATCTGGAGAAGAATTCATGGACTTTGTTGAAGTCAAAGTAAAGATTTATTATGCTTTTTAGTGGGCAAGAGTTCTTGGGGAACCTGCAACCTTAAAGGGGTACAGGGAAAGTTTATATAGGATATTCTGTAGTATCACTTGTGCCACATATGCTAACTAGGTGTTTTGGGGTAGGATTAGGGAGTGGTTGAAGAGTGGTCAGTTCTTAAAGGAATATGCACTTTTGGTATCACTGTGCAGGTATTTTACCCAAAATTCATCAAGAAAAATAGCCCAAGGTGGGGAGGGGAGGCTACCTGGAGGTGTGGTTTTAGGCCTGAAACATCACTAAGTCAGCCAACAGTCAGGGCTGACCAGGAGAAACCAGGCTTCTCTCATCCGTGTCTTGTGAGACAACATTAACGTAAGGGAGTATAGGTATGTCTAAGTCTAGGATACGTATGATTGGTCAGTAAATGTCGTTATGATCTACTTCACAGCCCATTAAGCCAGTACACAGCTGGTTCAGACTAATGAGTTCTGTAGGTGCAGCTGGCTACTGTTGTAGGAAGGGAGATCAGGGCCTGCGTCCTTGGGCTGGAGGGAAACTGCCTGGGATAGTGTTTTGGTGCTAGGGAAAAATGTGATTTTAGAATTGGGGCTCAAGTACATGCAACCTAGCACCCCCTCAATTGGATTGATGATTTTTTTGAGCCACAAATAGTACAAATATAAAGTCAGAAAAACCTTTCAAAATAAACAAACAAAAAAGCCTTATGTGCTTTTCATATCCATGGAAATGTGTAAGGACTAGGTCAGGGCTGGGGAACCTGTGGCCCCAAGGCCACATTCCTTTGATTGAATCCAAACTTCACAGAGAAAATCCCCTTCATAGAAGGATTTGTTCTGTAAAACTTAGACTCAGTCTAAAGGCTGAACCCAAGGATGTAGAAGGCCACATGTGACCTCCAGGCCGCAGGTTCCCCACCCCTGGATAAGTGGTTGCTTCTCTTTCTGACATTCTGAGAATCCATGCATGGACAGTAGCAGTTTTTAAGGATGGAGGAATTTTAAGAAATTAGAAGACCAATAGGAAGATAAAATATTATGACGTGGAAGCTAAATGGGAATTAATATAATCTGAGGCTGCAGTAAGAGACGTGTGACTTCCAGGGTTTAGGTGGTGATCATCTTGCTTTCCTCTGTCCTGATTAGACAGTGCTGAGTTTCATTCTGAGCAGCACATTTTAGGAAGGATATTGATAAGTCAGAGGGGAGGGCAAGAAGGATGGTGAAGGACCTCAAGTTCTCACCATACTGCAATGCCTTGAAGACACTGAAGGTCTTTTTTTGGAGGAGACAAGACTTAGAAAAGTTTAGCAGAGTCATTTAATTATTTATTTGAAAGACTATAACAAGGAAATGGATAGAACTTGTTCTCTTTATCCCACAAGGATAGAACTAGTAATGATAGGCTAAATTACAAAGAGGCAAATTTAAATATTAAAGATGGGGGAAAAATAATTGGAGCCATTAGAGCCATCTAAAAGTAGAGTCCAGGCAGGCTGGATGGCACAGTTGATAGAGTGCCAGACCTGGAGTTTATATGATCTGACTTCAAATTTGGTCTCAGATACTTACTAGCTATGTGACCCAGGATAAATGACTTAACCTTTTTGGCCTCAGTTTCCTCATCTGTAAAATGAACTGGAGAAGAAAATGGCAAACCATTCCACTATTTTTGCTAAGAATACCACAAATGGGGTCACAGTGAGTAGGAAACAACTGATATGTCAAAACAAACAACAAAAAAAGAAGAATGGGATGTCTCCAGAGAGTGGTGGAGATCTCAGAACAAACCTAAGATAACTAACATTAGGTATTTTGTAAATGGAATATGTTATTTTTTACTTTTTTGTTTATTAATTTATGTTTAGCTTTTAAAATTCATTTCCACAAAATTTTGAGTTACAAATTGCCTCCCCATCCCTCCCCTTCCCCCACCCTGAGATGTCAGGCATTCTGAATACCCCCCTCCCCCAGTGTGCTCTCCCTTCTATTACTCCTCCTTCCCCCTTACTTTCTTGTAGAGCAAGATAGATTTCCATACGCCATTGCCTGCATATCTTTTTTCCCAGTTGCATTTAAAACAATTTTTAACATTTGTTTTTAAAACTTTGAGTGCCATATTTTCTCCCTTCTTCCCTCCCCACCCTCATGGAGAAAACAAGCAATTCAATATAGGTTATAAATGTGTAGTTATGCAAAACAGTTACATAATAGTTATATTGTGAAAGACTAACTATATTTCCTTCTCTCCTATCCAGCTCCCCATTTATTCTATTTTCTCCTTTACCCTTGTCCTTTTTCTAAAGTGTTTCCTTCTGACTACCCCCTTCCACCAATCTGCACTCCCCTCTCTTATCTCTCCCCCTCCTTACTTTCCTATAAGGTAAGATACCCAATTGAATGTGCATGTTTTTCCCTCCTTCAGTCAAATTCGATGAGAGTATGGTTCACTCATTCCCTCTCACTTCCCCTCTTTCCCCTCAGTTGTATAATTTTTTGCTTGGTTCTTTTATTTGAGATAATTTACCCCATTCTATCGCTCCCTTTCTCCTTCTCCCAGTATATTCCTCTCTTACCCCTTAATTTTATTTTTTAGATATTATCCCTTCATATTTAACTCACCCTGTGCTAGCTGTCTATCTATCTATCTATCTATCTATCTATCTATCTATCTATCTATCTATCTATCTATCTATCTATCTATCTATCTATTTATCTATCTATCCATCTATCTATCTAACTATCTATCTATCTACTTGTCTGTCTGTCTGTCTGTCTATCTGTTTATCTATCTATCTATCTATCTATCTATCTATCTATCTATCTATCTATCCATCTATCTATCTCCTCCAACTGCCCTAATAATGAGAAAGGTCTTATGGGTTACATATATCATCTTTCTGTGTAGAATGTAAACAGTTCAACTTTAATAAATCTCTTATGGTATCTCTTTTCTGTTTACCTTTTCATGCTTCTCTTGATTCTTGTGTTTGAAAGTCAGATTTTCCATTCAGCTCTGGTTTTTTCAGCATGAGTATTTGAAAGTTCTCTATTTCAATGAATGTGCATTTTCCCCCCTGAAGTATTATACTGTATGCTAGTAGGTGATTCTTGGTTTTAATCCCAGCTCCTCTGACCTCTGGAATATGCTAAGCCCTTTGATCCTTTAATGTAGAAGCTGCTAGATCTTGTGTTATCCTGATTGTATTTCCACAATACTCATATTGTTACTTTCTGACTACTTGCAATATTTTCTCCTTGACCTGGGAACTTGGGGATTTGCCTTCACTGCTAGGAGTTTTTCTTTTGAGATCTCTTTTAAGAGGCAATTGAAGGATTCTTTCAATTTCTATTTTACCCTCTAGTTCTAGAATGTCAGGGCAGTTTTTCTTGATAATATCTTGAAAGATGATGTCTAGGCTCTTTTTTTTTTTTTTTTTGCTCATGGCTTTCAAGTAGTCCAATAATTTTAAAATTATCTCTCCTGCATCTATTTTCCACATCAGTGGTTTTTCTAATGAAATGTTTCACATTGTCTTCTGTTTTTTTCATTCTTTTGATTTTGTTTTATGATTTCTCAATTTCTCATAAAATCATTAATTTCAATTATTTTCTTCAGTGAGCTTTTGGACCTCTTTTTCTATTTGGTCAGTTCTGCTTTTTAAGGCATTCTTCTCCTCACTGGCTTTTTGGACTCTTTTGCCATTTGGGTTAGTCTATTTTTAACACATTTTTTCTTCAGTTTTTTTTGGGGGGAGTTCTCCTTTAGCAAGCTATTGACTTGTTTTTCATGATTTTCTTACATCATGCTCATTTCTCTTCCCATTTTTTCCTCTACTTCTCTTAATTGATTTTCAAAATCCTTTTTGAGTTCTTTCATGGCCTGAGACCAATTCATATTTTTCTTGGAGCCTTTTGATGTAGGAGCTTTTACTTTGTTTTATACTAGTTGCATGTTTTGACCTTCTTTGTCATCAAAGTAAGATTCTGTAGTCTGAGTGTTTTATGCTGTTTGCTCATCTTCCCAGTGAAATACTTGACTTTCTAACTCGTTGTCAATGTAGGACTCTACCTTCAGTGGAGGTGGGAGTGTGGTAATGTCTCCTTGCACACAATTAATTGAAATTATTTTGCATCATTTTTTCACAGTATAAGCCCTTTTTCTACTTTGAGAATTTTATTCTATATCTTCACTTGTAGCTGTATTAAAAATCATTTTCTTCTGTGTGAATGATTAAATTATTACTTTTATTATTGACATTTATAATTTCTTGAGGAGAGTGTACAGAATTATCACAATTGGTAATAGTTCCTAAAATCAAATGAAAATAATCTCCTTTATAATTATACTTATTTTCTGTAGATAATAAGTGTTTTTTTCACAGACAGGCCTGGAATTAAAACTATGGAGCTGTTTTATTATCTTATATCTATATTATAGAGAGACATGGGACCATCCTTATTGCCTTTTCTCAAACTTAAATCTGCATTCTGTAGGACAGATGGTTGCCTATTCTTGTATTTCCTTTTCTCTAATGCTTTCTAGGAACCAGTAATAAACAATTTCACTCACAGCTCATAACTAAACTTTATTTTCCTGATAATTAGTTTTCTGTGTTTTTCAACCAATATATTTTAAACTTCCTATAACAGAGACTGATTTCGTCTTTTGTTACATGAATTCTAGCACATTTTCAAGTATATAGAGGTAATTTGATGATGAACTTTCGTTTGATTAATTTAAACCTATTCCCACAGTATCTTGTGGGCACAGACTTGTAATAAGAAGTGATCAGCATTCATCTTTCTTCTATAAACTCTACTGTTTCAAAACTTCTTCCATGACCCAGATAATTGTAGAATGAACATATTTATTTAACTTGTAGATTTTTTACCAAGCTGAAAGAAGGGAATGGTCAGCACACTAGGGAATCAGGTTAGAATGCAAAGGATCGTGGTAAATTGGCAGACTGTAGAGAAATGAGACCATCAAGTCCCACAGGTCAAAGTTCAGGAAGATTTACAGGAGGAAGAGAAGGAAACAGTGAGTGTACAGAATGGGAGATGTTTCAGCATGCACAGGAAAATCAAAACTTGATCTTCAGAGCCTAAGGAATGCAGGGGAGAGTTGAGGCAGTCAATAACATTAACGAAGCATCCCCGGTACACAGAGCAAGCATTGTACAAAATGACATTGGAATAGAAGTGATCAATACTGTCATTTTTCTCCAGGAACCTAAAAATTAATGAAAGTGACAGAGCAAATGGAAACATGAAATTCCATGTCATATCTTCTGTAGCTTGTATAGATTGTTCTTAAAATTATGTGATACTAGACCTGAAATTAAGTTCTCAGTTTATTGCACAAAGATATGCTTGATGACTTATGGCCCTTTTCACTGCTGCTTAGTTGGGAGTTTGGTTTTGAATTGTACCCTCAGTTTCCTTAGGCTTTGGAGTATAAATCACCTAAAATAATTTTTCCATAATATTTGAAGATTAGAACAACTACATTTATACTTTAATTGCTTCTTAAGTGATCTTTATGTTTATTATGGACATTTAGCCAATTAAGTATTCTTATGTCCTAAAAGGAATTAGTGTCAATTTAACAATGCAAGTATCCACTGAATGACTAGAGAAACAAGTGAATTTCTGATAATTTCTAACTTAAACTAGAATTATTCTGGTTACTAGACATCAGTTTGGAATCTTCTAGGTTGATTCAGTTGGTCATGTCAGTTTGTTCATGCTGTCCTAGTTAAGCCCACAACCATTCATCAATCATTTTCCCAATCATAGTATAGACGAGTTGAATTTTAAAACATGCAAAAGGGAACTGACTTTTTCTGGGTAGATCAGGTAGCACCTAGATATGCCAAATATGGTAGAATACAGTGACATTAGAAGGTTTTAAACATTTTAAACAATTTTCTGTCTTCATAAGCATGGGTTTTTTTTTCTGCTCAATTTTAATTGCATTTACATAATTTCCCATAAGTAAAAATGGATTTAGTAAATTTGAATCAAAGTTCAAATATAATGAATATTGTACCAGAGATTCTTAAAGTTGACTTGGAATTTGGGGCTAAAAACAGATCTGTGGATGGTTGTGGAGCCAAGATAGCAGAGTAGAAGCAGAGACCTACTACAGCTTTCACCCCAAATCCCTCAAAAAAACCTTTAAAAATGACTCTTAACAAATTCTAGAGCAGTAGAAGCCACAAAATGACAGACTGAAGCAAACTTTCAACCCAAGACAATCTGGAAGGTCAATGAGAAGGGCCAGTTTCACCAGGCTGAGAGTGGAGCATAGCTCATCGTGGGCTACATAGGTGCTTACTGACCAGGAGCTGACCTTAGGGGAGTGAATCTGCTGGCAGTTGTTGTGGATTCCAGACTTCTCAATCTACAAGTGCTAAAGTCAGCTTCCAAAGTCAGTGGGAAGGGTCTCACCTGGCTGAGAGGGGAGTGTGGTCAGACTCCAGACCTGGCCCAGTCCCTAGCCCCAACCCTAGGGTGGCTGCAGCCACGTCTGAAGCAGAAGCTGCTTCTGGAGCCCTCCACTTAACAAAGCTCAAAAGTCAAGTAATTGGCTGGGAAAATGAGCAACCAGGGGAGAAAGAAACAGACTAAATTCTTACTTTCTCAGTGAAGAGATATTTTCTTGTGTTGTTGGTGACAAGGAAGATCATAACATATAGGTAGAAAAAGATAACAAAGCCAAAGCTCCTGCATCCAAAGTCTCTAAGAAAAACATGAAATTATCTCAGGCCATTGGAAGAACTCAAAATGGATTTTGAAAATCAAGTGAGAGAAGTAGAAGAAAAATGGGAAGAGAAATGACAGTGATGCAAGAAAATCATGAAAAGCAAGTCAACAGCTTGCTAAAGAAATCCCCCCCCCAATGCTGAAGAAAGTAACATCTTCAATATTAGACTAACCCAAAATGCAAAAGAGGTTCAAAAAGTCAATAAGGAGACAAATGCCTTAAAAAGCAGAATGAGTCAAATGAAAAAAGAGATCCAAAAGCTCACCAAAGAAAATAATTCTTTAAAAATTTCAGTGGAACCAATGGAAACTAATGTCTTTATGAGAAATCAAGAAATTTCAAAACAAAACAAAAAAGAATGGAAAAAAGAGAAGACAGTATGCAATATCTCATTGGAAAAACAACTGACCTGGAAAATGGATCCAGGAGAGATAATTTAAAAATTATTGGACTACCTGAAAGCCATGATCAAAAAAAGAGCCTAGACATCATCCTTCAAGAAATTATCAAGGAACACTGCCCTAATACTCTAGAACCAGAGGGTAAAATAGAAATGGAAAGAATCCAGTGATCACCTCCTAAAAGAGATCCCCAAAGGAAAACTCCTAGGAGTATTATAGTGTAATTCCAGAGTTGCCAAGTCAAAGAAGAAGTATTAAAGCAGCCACAAAGAAACAGTTCAAGTATTGTGGAAACACAATCAGGATAACACACAGGATTTAGCAACTTGGGATTGGAGGGCTGGGAATAATGATATTCCAGAGGTCAAAGGAGATAGGATTAAAACCAAGAATCACCTACCCAGCAAAACTGAGTATTATACTTCAGGGAGAAAAAAAATAGAACTTCAATGAAATAGATGATTTCCAAGCATTCTTGTTGAAAAGACCAGAGATGAATAGAAAATTTGACTGTCAAATACAAGAGTCGAGAGAATCATGAAAAGGTAAACAGGAATGAGATACCGTAAGGGACTTATTAAAGTTGAACCATTTACATTCCTGCATGGAAAGATGATATTTATAACTCATGAGCTCATGAGACCCTTCTCAATATTAGGATAGTTGGAGGGAATATATACATACATATATATATACTTACATACACACACACACATACACACACATACACACACACACACACACACACACACACACATATATATATACTCTCTCATATGGGATGATATCTAAAAAAAGAAAATTAAGAATTGAGAGGAATGTACCAAGAAAGATAAAGGGAGAGGTAGAATGTAGTAAATCATCTCATATAAAAGAAGTAAGAAACAGCTTTTACAATGGAGGGGAAGACAGGAGTAATGAAAAGGAATACATGAGTCTTCTTTTAATCAGATTTGACTTCAGGAGAGAATAACATACGCACTCCATTTGGTATGGAAGTTTATCTTATCCTATAGAAAAGTGGGGGGAGGGGTAAGAGAGCGGAGATAATATAAGGGGTGGCAGATTGGGGGAAGGGATAATCACAAGGAAACACTTTGGTAGAGGGACAGGTCAGAGGAGACACTTGAAAAAATGGAGGGTGGGGCAAGATAGAGGGAAATATAGTTAGTCTTTCACAACATGACTGTTATGGAAGTGTTTTGCACGATGACACATATATAATCTTTATCAAATTGCTTGCCTTCTCAATGAGGGTGGGTGGGGAGGGGGGAAGAGAGAGAATATAGAACATAAAGCTATAAAAATGAATGGTAGAGGTTGTTTTTACGTGCAGCTAGGAAATGAGATATAAAAGCAATGGGGCATAGTAATCTATGTTACCCTACAGGAAAATAGAAGGGAAAGGAATAAGGGGGTGTGTTGATAGAAGAGAGGGCAGATTGGAGGAAAGGGCAATTGGAATACATGGTGTCTTGTGGTAGGGGTAGGGGGGAAATGGAAAGAAAATTTGAAATTCAAAATTTTGTGGAAGTAAGTGTTGAAAACTGAAAATAAATCTATATGAAAAAATTAAAACATCTATTTTATTGTAGTTTCATATGAGAATATTAATGGATTTTATCAGTCAGTAAGCAAAATTCTTATTTAGAAATGTAATTTATAACCCTCATTGTAATGAAATGACTTCAGACCTTTGTAAGTGGCAGCTACTGGTTTCAATGATTTGGGCATCTTTGGATCACAACAAAACCACCTAATGTAACAGGCAAAATGATATAATTATATTTGCCTTGGTAAGAAGATTAAATGGCTATCTCAGATAGAATGTTCTAGATACTTTTGGTATGGTTATAATTTCTAAGTAAGCCTGAATACTATTGATGTTTTGAAAGCAATTAAGAGCAGGTTTGTGAAGACACATGGGAATATAGTGTCACAAAAACCTGCAGCTTATATGCATGAAAATATATTATCACACTGAGGTACATTTGTTGCCTGAATTTGTTTGTTACTTTACAGTTATTGAAACTCTACAAAATGGGGAAATCTAATAATTTAGTATGTATTCTTTTCTGTTCAGACATAGGCTGTTGCTGTGTTGACTTTGATACTCTTGCATAATTAATAGTTGTAACTGGAAACCTCTGTTTGACTTGATAACTTAAATTAGGGCAGGATCACCTTTTGTCGTTAATAGTTAATATGTTAATTTGGAATTGAATATGTGGAAAACCTCATATACTATGGGCTTAGCAAAAATCATGAAGTTTTCCTGAAAAAGTAATGTATGTGTGTTTATATGTATGTGCCTATAAGCAGCATATTTCTCAACATAAGTATGTGTAAACACATATACCCATTCACGTTTATATATTTGCATATATGTCTCTATAAAGTGAAACTTTTAGTCTAGTTTTCTAGAAATATGTTGTTTTTTTCAATCTCCAAAGATTTCTTACTCATATGTATGTATTTGTATATGTACATATGTCTACAGTGTAATGAAAATTGGTGCTTTTAATGACTAACAGTATCACCCACTAAGAAGGCAAGAAATACAAAATCCATTACAAATATGAATTCATGAAAAAACATTTGCATGTTATCCATATTCTTTTTTTAATTTATTTTTCATTTTTAACACAGTTCATATCACATAACACAATTCCTACTTTTGGTCAGCTGATATTTCTTTTAAAGCATTTACAATATAGACCATAAATGGATGTTTTTTTAACATTAACCAACTGAGACACAGATAATAACTGTGTATGCTAACTTCATTAGCCCTTGACCTAATTATCTCTACACTATTACTAAGAATTAAAGGACCCTAACTTATTGCTGTTGGTCTAAAGTCCTAAGCCTAATAACTTAATTTTAGACTTGACCTTGGATGTTCCCCTACCAACAATCTATAATTTAATAGATCTGGTATTAAGCTTACAAACATTTTGACTATAGGAAATTGCCACTAAGAGTAGGGGCATTGCAGGGAAACAATATCTCCCCATCTTCATATCAGTTCCAGGCAGGAGTAGATTGTCAACACATTCAGGGAGGCTTAGCATCTGCCAAGTGTCAGTGGAGAAATTGAGTCAGGACAATCCTACCTCAGCCCAGGCTGAACAGCCACTTTCCCACCCTTCCCATGAGATCACCTTTTTCAATTCATACTACCAGCATCTCACAGGCTTACTGGCATCATGGATTGGAGGCCCAAGACTGCCTTTGTTGCTATCCATACCTGGAGTTAGACTCAGAAGAACAGTCACTTAATAGTCCCATAGCATCTTAAAATAGCAAGTTCCAATAACCAGGTTTCAGACTATAATTTCACATTGGCTAAGGAACATCTTTTGAGGCAAGTCTTAAGTGGCTTACATGCCTTTCTATACCTGTTCTAGTTCCTGCTTAAATAACATTCATAAAACCAGATTTACCATTAAAACCTTAACTTTTCCATCAATGCCAAATTTTACCCGAAGTTATCTACCTCCAGGAGACTTAGATTAAAATTCATTTCCCCAAACTAAAGATGTCTCTGATTTAGTCTCAGTTATTAATTCAGTCAATTGTTTTAATACTAATTGCTTTTACATTATTTTGTAAAGTCCAATTTTTCTCCCTGTTTCTCCCCCCAACCCCCTAACACCTTGCATTCTGATTACCCCATCTCTCAATGAACCCTCCCTTCTATCACATCCCACCATTTCCTTATCTCCATCTTCTCTCTTTTCATGTAGGGCAAGACAAATTTCTATACTCCATTACCTGTGTTTCTTATTTCTTGGTTATATGCAATAATAATTCTCAGCATTCATTTCTAATACTTTTAATTCCACCTTCTTTCCCTCCCTCCTTCCCTACCTATCCCCACTGAGAAGGCAAGCAATTCAATACAGGCTATATATGTGTCATTTGCAAAAGGCTTTCATAATAATCATGTTGTGTAATACTAACTATATTGCCCTCTATCCTACTCTGTCCCCTCTTTTTTTATTCCCTCATTTGACCTTGTCCATTCCCAAAAGTATTTATTTCTAGTTACTCCCTTCTCCCATTTGCCCTCCCTTCTATCATTCCCCTCACCCCACTTGTCACCTCCTCCCCTACTTTCCAGTACTATAAGACAGATTTTCTTACCAAATTTAGTGAGCATGTTATTCCCTCCTTAAGCCATATGTGGAGAGAGTAGCTTCACTTTTCCCCTCTCCCCTTCTCCCTTTTCTCCTCTATGGCACAAATTTTTCTTTATCTCTTTTATGAGTTATAACCTGCCCCATTCCATTTCTCCCTTACTCCTCCCAGTATTTTCCTCCCTCTCCCCTTAATTTTTATTTTATATCATCTCTTCTGATTCAACACAACCTGTACTCTGTCTATATGTGTGTGTGTGTATGTACAATCCCTCCACCTACCCAAATACTGAGAAAAGTCTCCAGAGTTATAAATATTTTCTTTCTGTGTAGGAATGTAAACAGTTCAGCTTTAGAAAGTCTTTTGTGATTTCTCTTTCATGTTTATCTTTTCAAGCTTCTCTTGATTCTTGTGTTTGAAAGTCAAATTTTCTATACAGTTCTGGTCTTTTCAACATGAATGCTTGAAAGTCCTCTATATCATTGAATGACCATTTATTCCCTTGAAATGTTATACTCAGTTTTGCTGTGTAGGTGATTGTTGGTTTTAATCCCAGTTCCTTTGACTTCTGGAATGTCCTCTTTCAAGACCTTTGATCCTTTAATGTTGAAGTTGCCAGATCCTGTGTTATCCTGATTGTATTTCCACAATACTTGAATTGTTTCTTTCTAGCTGCTTGCAGTATTTTCTCCTTGACCTTGGAACTCTGAATTTGGCTACAATATTCCTAGAAGTTTCTCTTTTCAGGTCTCTTTCAGGAGGTGATTGGTGGATTATTTCAATATTTATTTTGCCCTCTGGTTCTAGAATATCAGGACAGTTTTCCTTGATAATTTCATGGAAGATAATGTCTAGGTTCTTTTTTTGATCATGGCTTTCAGGCAGTCCCATAATTTTTAAATTGTCTCTCCTGGATCTATTTTCCAGGTCAGTTGTTTTTCCAGTGAGATGTTTCACATTATCTTCTATTTTTTCAAACTTTTGGTTTTGTTTTCTAACTGCTTGGTTTATCTCATAGTCATTCATTTCTGTGAACTTAATTCTCTCTTTCAGAGATCTATTTTGTTCAGTGAGCTTTTGAAACTTCTCCATTTGGCTAATTCTGCTTTTTAATGCCTCCTTCTCCTCATTGACTCTTTGGACCTCTTTTTCCAATTGAGTTAGCCTCTTTTTGAAGGTGTTATTTTGCTCTGCATTTTTTTAGTTCTCCTTTAGCAAGCTTTTCAAGCTCTTCTATTGCCTGAGCATAATTTAAGTTCACTTTGGAGGCCCTGGAGGCAGGGTCTTAACTTCCTGTGACAATAAGCCTTGTTCTTCCTCATCTGAAAGGATGGGAGGAGACACCTGTTCACCATGAAAGTGACCTTTTGTGGTTGTATTGTTTTTCCCTTTTATAGGCATTTTCCCAGCCAGTTACTTGACTTCTGAATCCTTTGTCAAGAGATTCGACTCAGCTGCTAGGCTCCCCTGGGCTTTGGGTGGGGGTGGGGCAGTTACTCAGGGCTGGGGTTTAGATCAGCTACTCCCTACTTCCAGAGGCTTTAAGCTGAGCTGCCTGAACAGTGGATCTAGGTTGCTTCCTGGACTCTATAGCTGCCTACAGTCTGCTCCTGTTGCCTCTGCCATCGCCTGGGGCTATTGCTGGAGAAACCCCTGTTCCCTCTCGCTCAGCTGGGAAAGCCCTCCGCCACTGACCTTTGGAGCTTTCTTTGCCTCTTGTGGGTTGAGGCATCTGAGACCTTCCCTGCTAGGAACTCTGCCCAGAGGTCTGTTCAGATCCTGTTCCTCCCAGTGCCACGTGGCCAGGTCTGTACTCTGCTCCAGTCAGCATCCTATGAGATAGACCTTCCCTGTAGGCCTTCTGGGTTACCTTTGGCTGGAAACCTCTTTCACTCTGTTATTCTGTGGCTTCTGCTGCTCTGACTTTGTTGAGAGTTATTTTTACAGGTATTTTGTGGGCTGTGGGGGATGTGCTAGAGTATATGCATCTTTCTACTCTGCCATCTACACACACTTTTATTAATTAGGGATAATACATGGCTTATCAATCCATCAGCAAGTATTAAGTATTTACTATGTACAGACAGACTGTTAGATTTTGGGAATATTGATATAATGAAGGAAGTAATTTCTGATCACACAAATTCAGTGTTGTAGTTTCATAGGAATATAGATTTGAAGCCAGAAGGAATCTTAGAAGTCATCAGTTTCAACCTTCTCATTTTAATACATTAGGAACTTGAAGACTGGAGATGTTAAATTTCTTGCCTAGGGCCACACAGCTATTGTCTAAAGCAAGATTTGATCTCCAGTCTTTCTGATTCCAGACAGCTAGGTAATGCAGTGGCTATAACACTGGTCCTGGAGTCAGGAAGATTCATCTTCTTGAGTTCAAATCTAGCCTCAGATAGCTTACTAGCTATATGACCCCAGGCAAGTCCCTTAATTCTGTTTGCCTCAGTTTTCCCATCTGTAAAATGAACTGGAGAAGAAAATGGCAAGCTGTTCTACTACCTTCTCCAAGAAAACTCCAAGTAGGGTCATGAAGAATTGGACACAACTGAAAATGACTGAACAACACTGATTCCATGTCCAGTGATCTGTTCATTACAGTATAAATATGAAGATAATAAATTAAAATAAATACAAAGTAACAAGAAATTATTTTAAGAGGAAGGGTACATACTACAAATTGTGAGAAATTGGAAGAGATTTAATGATGTTAGACTGAAGTTATAGTACTATAGTATAGTACTATAAAGAAAAAAAAGAAAAAGAAAGAAATACACAATTTGTAAGATACAGCAATGAAAAAGGGAAAAAATCAACATGAAGATGAAATAAAGGAAAATTATTAAAAGCTATTTTGTCCGAGTGGTATGTTAGCAAAACTGCAAACTTAAATAGATGAATACTTATGGAAAACAGAAAATACACAGGTCAACAGAACAAGAAATAGATTATTGAACATTCATCTCAAAAAAAATAGAAAAAAGGTATAAATGATTACTTTCCTATAAAAAGGCCAAACGGATTTAAAAATGAGTTCTCTCAAACATTCAGAGAGTAATTTGTTTTAATGCATGAATTTTTTGGGGGAAAATTTATAAAGAAGACAATCTAGCAAACTTATTCAGCAAAACAAATGTGGTTTTGAGAGAGGAAAAAAGCAGAGAGAAATTGATATTAGATATACTAAACTATTAAAATGCAGCATATTCAAAAGATTATTCATTATGGCCAGAAGTATCAGTATTAGAAATATGTGATGGGTTTAATATTAGAAACTTTTAAAGGCCATAACAAAAACATTTTTAAAATTACAAGATTTTAATAATAACCTTAAAAAAAGCTTTTGGCAGAATAAAGCATTCATTTGTGCTAAAAAATAATAGCTAGAAAGGAAAGTAATAAGTGAAACTTAATATAATAAATACTAGATCAAAATAAAAACAAACATTCTTCATAAAGGAGAAATTCTAGAGGCCTTTCTAATAATATCGGGTGTAATGTCAGCGAGTCCCTTGGGACCATTACTATTTTAAATAATTCCATGAATTTTAACTAAGGCTGTGAAAGAAGAAAATGAAATAAAGGGAATAAATGTAGACAAAGGAAACGCAATTATTATTTGTAGGTGATATAATTGTTTACTTAATGAACCTAGTTGTTGAACTAAATAAATAGTAAAGATTAATGGCTGATAAAGCAGCAAAGATATATAGTAACCCAGAAGTCACCAGTCTTTTTTATGTATATATTGTAGGAAATAATAAAAATCTATTCAAATATCTACAGGATGGATAAATCGTATAGGAATCTATGTGATCTTTACATAAACAGGCAAAACAAATATTTGGAGGTCAATCGTTCATCATTTGCTCATGCCGATATATTCCAATAATGTCACCTAATTAATTTAAAAATTCATTACCATATCAATGAAGCTACTTATGCCTACTTTATAGCATTTGCTAAATAACAGAATTCATCGAAGAGAATCAAAGATCAAGAAAGTCCAGGGAAATAATGAAAAAAAATGAATGTAGCCTTCCACCTCTGTTTTGTTAGGAGCATCAGATCTCAAGCGAAACCACAAAGGAGCAATCATTAAAACTTGGACTGGTTTACAAAATAGAAAAGCTTAAATTTTAATAGTTTGGGGAAATAAGCCTGTAATCACTCATAATAGCTGTGTTTAAGAAACCTAAAGACCCAAACTCCTGGCGTAATTCCAGAAACTGCTAAGCTGGAACTTGGGTTTAGACTAATAACATATCACAGCATACAATAAATTGAAATAGATACAAGGACAAATTTTAGGAACACTTCATAAAGCAATTAGAGGGAACAACGTGGCACATATATTTGTAAGAACTGCTTCTATGACATCTGAGGCTGATGGCTCTCGACCTCAGAGCTTCTGAGCCACAGTGAGCTAACATCAAAGAGATAACATAGGGTGAGCCCCCAAGAGGGATGGTTTTACAGTGTACTTGGTTGCTTAAGCAGGAGTAAACTACCTTAGGACAGAAATGGAGGAGGATGAAGCTCTCTTGCCAGTCTGTAGCTGGTTTGGGGTATCAGTAGTCCCATTATTCGCTGTAAACAGACAAATCAGCAAATAAACCAGTTAGAGAATGGATAGCCATAACTTTGGCAGTCATTGATATTGTAACAAGGTTTGTAGAAAAAACCCCCAAACACAAAACAACCCACCAAACAAAATGATCAACTTTCATTATATAAAATCAAGAAGCTTTTGCAGAAGTACAATATTGTAATTAGAATTAGGAAGAATAAAACTATGAAAAATATCTTGTTCATTATTTCTCTAAAAAACTTCTATCTCCCATTTATTAAGAATTGATACAAACATATAATATTAGCCATTCTCTGATAAATAAATACCATATATCAAATATGTAAACTCACACTTCTTAAGTGAAGGCACCTAATCTACCAGAAGCATATTTAAAAGTCTCCAAATCACCAAATATGAAATGGCAAATTTAGGCAACTCTGAGGTTTCATATCACATCCATCAGATTGTCAAAACATGATCAAACAATGTAATAGAAATGGCTCTAGTGTGTATGGAGATTCATGTATCTCATTTACTATTGGTAGAATTGGTCATAGGTTCTGTCATTCTAGAGAACAAGTTGTAATTATGTGGAAAAAGTCACTAAGTTGTAGATATCGTTAGGAAGTAAAAGAGTGGATGGAGATCTACACATGGAATCAGGAAGTCCTGAATTCAGATCATCATTCAGACAGCAGGTGTATGACCCTGGGCAAATCACTTAACCACTCTCTACCTCAGTTTCCTCACCTGTGAAATTGGGATGATAATAGCACCTGCTTTTCCGAGTTGTAAGGACGAAGTGAAATAATATTTGCAAAACTCTTAGCAAACTTTAAATCGCTATGCAAATGATTGTTATAACTAAAAATGAAGCAATCATATGAAAAAACTTCAAAGTAAATAAGATATTTAGAGGCCTATTTACTATGATTCAGAATCTACAAAAAATACTAATACAAACCACTTATAGTTGCAAAATCTTTTAAAATCTGTCCATAGCATATTATCAAAGTTTCGTAAATAATTTGTATTTTGTTCTTCTTTGTATACCAAATAGTTTGTATTTATTGGTGACTGTTCTGTTAGCAATGCAAAATAAATGGTAGGGAGGGAGGCTTCCAAAGAGGAAGGATGTGTGTATGTAAATATATGTATGTACATAAATGATTGATAAAATCCACAGATCACAGTGAGAGGGAAAGCCACAATTAAAAGCACGTAGTGATTAAATCTCTCAGTGTCAAGAACACGACTGGTTTTGTAAGCTGCCAAGAGAAAGACCTTCAGGTGTGAAGAAATACCAATTTGAATTGTCCAGGATTACTCTACTGTCTTGATGAGCTGGAGAAGAGAATGAAATATGATATGGCAAAAAGCAATGGAGCTTAACCTGCTACCAACCAAGTAATATATCCTTCAATGCTGAGCCTAATAATCAATAATTAAAAGCATGGCTTATTAATGAATAAAATAAATCCTGCACAAAAAATCCAAGAATGAACAAAAATGCTGATGCGCAAGCTCTCCAAACAAGAAAAATGAAAATTAAAAACAAATCTACATATATATATATTTGTACTTTAAACAATAAATAATTAAATATTTTATTTCATCGAGTATGGGGGGAAGAGAAGAGAAGAGAGAGAGAGAGAGAGAGAGAAATGAACAAGGAACGAACAGTTGAATTGAGGGATAAGCAAGAGCAAATAGTGATCATAGAAGGGCAAATATGCCTAAGGAGCTAAATATTTAAGTGGAACTAAAAATATTTAAAGGGAAAGAAGAAAAACTGGGTTAATACTCTGTAGACTAAATTCTGTGAGCAGATAAGTGAATATACTCACACATATTATTATGGATTATTCATAATTAGAAAATTAATAATAGTAAGTACAATTGGTTATATATAAATACAAACATTAAAAATCAGTACGAAGAAGAGAGCATCGCCAGTGTTCTGGGCCTTATGCTAAATAATTCATAAATATGATTGCATTTGACCCTCACAACATTTACATTTTGTAACTGAGGAAACTGAGGCATACAGAAGTTGTCACTTACCCAAAACTGCACATCTAGTAAGTGTCTAAGACCATATTAAAATTTGTCTGTCTTTCTCCAGGTCTAGTACTTTCTCCACTGTCATATTTAGCTGCCTAGGTGAGAAATTGTGATAAAGACTTAACGGTATACTTTTCTGTACCCCACAGGTGAAGAGATAAGAGAAGGATATTTTTAATTACTCAAGAGAAGTGGGACTCTGGGAAAATGGGATTAAAGAAATAGAGGGGAAGTAAACCAATGAGGTAGCAGAAGGGGTCTCTTCACCTGGAAGGAGAAAAGAAAGATTGCCTTAGGGAATATTCTTTGGGGAACTTGTTTTGACTGAGAGACAAGAAAGAAAAGTGAAAAGAAAAAGGGAGATGGTAGGCTGAAGCAAAGATACTTTCTTAGAAAAGAATCCTTTAAAAATGATTAGTCACAGCTAAGAAGTTGGAATTACGGCAGAACTGTGAAGGTTAGCAACCAAATCTCTGTGGGAAATGAAGTTAAAAGAGAAAGAAATAAATGACAAAAAAAATGAACATTTCAGCTAAGGTGAAAAAACAAAACGTAAATGAGGTCATGAAGAACTGGACATGAATCAACACCTCCAGCGATGACAATCACAGCAGCCATGGAACTCAAGGTGAGGGAATAGGAGCAGGTGGAGAGCTTGGGGGTCTGAATGGAGTAAGAATTGTGTAAGACATAGGAATTGTAGGAGTAAGAAACCCACTTCAAATAAAGAGGAAATACAAAAGAATCAATAGAGAAAAAACATAAGAAATGTACACTATAGTTTTGTTGCGTCCTTGAAAGAAATAACAAAATGTGTAGCAGAGTTATATTTTCATATGTTGTTATCCTTTTGTTGTATTTCATTATAGAAATGCTTGCTTTATTCCATAAATCAAAAATAAAATTAAAAAAGGAAAAAAAAAGCCCGCAAGTTGAATATTCATGAAATCAAGACAATATAATGACATAGTGGAAGAATATATAAGTAAACAAAATTCAATTTACTGTTTACAGAATATCAAATATCTAAAATATAAAGTCATATACAAAATGAAAACTGGAGAATGGTCCAAGGAGATCAGTTCGTATTATCTTATGTAATCTCCCAAAGAGAACCAAAGCATACTTACACTTTGCACTTGGGATAAACTGGTCAAGTTTCTGATTCATTCCTGTCTTGCCCTCTAACCCCATTTCAGTGATTACAGTTCTAGGACAAATTGGATATTTCTTATGGTATTTCTACTGTATCAGCTTGACTTTCTGCTTAGTAATCATTTTTCCTTACCTGATTTCTATATGTACTTGCTCTTACATTTTGTGAGAAAATTGCCTATTGATGTGATTAAGGAAACGTTAGCTCTGTGTAAGTAATGAATACAGCACATGCTAGTATGTTAATGAGAGCCAAGAAATCGGTAAGCCATTGTGAATGGGGCTGATTTTTAGAGTGTTGTTTTCATTTAATTGTTTTAATTATTTTTCTTTGTACACGTACAATGTGTATGTATTGATATCATAGCTTCTTTGCCTTCCCACAAAGCAAGTTGGATTTAGCCCTTAGTTAATAATGAACCTGCCATTGTATCCTTGTCCTAATTACTTAGTCTAAGAAGAAAATTCTCCCATTTTTTAAGGAATGGTTCAATAGGGCAGCTCATAACCTTTCCCTTGGAGTCAGAGCCTGGCTGTTAGATTTGTTTTTGACACGAATTTGCCATTATCATGCTACAAATATATTTTAATTTCTTCTTTTCAAAAGTGAAAATGGACATGCAACATAATTATAATATATTTAAAAAGATTTTATTTTATAAAATGATTCTTTCATTTATATTAATTATGCTTTTTAGGCTTGGTTCTCTGAAGCAGGCTCTATGTTTGTGATTATTGCCATTTTAGAGAGAGAAAATTATCTCACAAAGGTTAAATGACTTAACCAGAGTCTATACGATGCTTGGGAGGGGTACAATTCAAACCTTGTTTTCTCCTGACTACAACTTCAGCATCCTTTTTCATGAAGGGACAATAGTAATAGGATTATTTGATGACAGTCACAAAGGGAAACATTGGAACTTCTGATTTTTAAAGTGTGTCTGTTAATGTCTTACATGGTGACCTGATACACACATCATGTATCCCATTTCTTATCAGTAAAATAGAGGCTTACTTAGCTCAATCTCTCCTGTGAACTAGGTTAGCATTAGGAAGATAATTAGATTTTTGATAATCACACTACAAAAGAAAAGTACTATTAAAGTTTGTTTACATTATTTCAAAAGTTGATGCATCCATGAATGAATTTTACATGGAAATTTATGTCTTTTTTTCTGCCTTACTACTAGATAGTTTCCTTGCATGTTTCTCAGGACATTGTGTGTGTTCATCCTTCGTTTTCAAAGAAGACCATGCCATTAGAAAAATAATGACATGACTTGCATTTGACTTTGTTTGGAGTAAGGGAGAATTGTGCAAGTCACCAGCCTCACTTCTCCTCCAGAACCATCTGAATCCAGCGACTAGATGTTCATCAGGATGACTGGAGATGACCCAGGATGAGGCAGTTGGGGTTAAGTGACTTGCCCAAGGTCACACAGCTAGTGAATGTCAAGTGTCTGAGGTGAGATTTGAACTCAGGTCCTCCTGACTCCTACACTGGTGCTCTATCCACTGCACCACCTAACTGCCTCTTCTCAGGACAGTATTGCAGTAGTAACCCTCCCTTCCCTACAAGAAGGATGTCATCTAACATAATTAACATTCACTCTGCCGTTATTCCTTTGTTCTTTAACTACTTGGTGGAACTTGTAATTTCTCCTAACCAACAGGAAAAGTGTTTGTGCATGTGTGAATGCCGTGTGTGTGTGTGTATGTGTGTGTGTATGTGTGCATGCGTGTGTGTGTGTGCGCGTGTGTGTGTGTGGTAGAGAAGTGTGTATACATGTGCTGAATGATTTTCTTGATGTTCCTCTTCTCTATGTGTTGGTAATTCACTATTCCCCTACCCGAAATCATCGTAAACAGATACATCCTATTTAATATTCATGAGCCACTTTACAACATATTCTGGTAAAATAAACCTTCTCATTACTAGCAACAGTCTGAAGTCTAAGAAAAAATATAATTGAAGGTATATAAACTAAAAGGAAAAGCCATATTTGCATAAGAAAGTGGAGCAAGAAATTTCAGAATTAGCTAAATCATTCTAGCTGCACAAATAAATATGCCTAACCAGTAGTTCCAGTATATTTATTCTTTTGTTCTCAAACTTGCTAAAATATTCAAAAGTCTGTTATTTCAGTTGGTGGTGGAGTCACTTCTTCCAGCGTTGCAGCCCCTTGGGAATTCATAGATCCACTTCAGTTGCTCAGGTTGAAAAAATAAAGCAGCACCTTGTAGTTAACTTTCTGTCATTGAACCAGATATGGGTGCCTTTCTGGTTCAGTGGGACCTGCAAGTATTTATTGTCTGTTGGTTGAGGCTTTTCAGATCCTGAGTTCCAGTTCTCTTCCCCACTGCCACCTGCCCACCAAAAACCAAAATCTAGCATGCAACCTTGTGTCTGGGTTGAGTTAAGCCAGTTTTTATATGAGACGTTTATCTTTAACTCTGTTCTATCCACTGTGCCAGCTTTTTTTTTTTTTTTTCATTTTGGGATAACTGATAAAACTTGTATTAATTTGGACTACTTTTTGAGAACACTGACTCAGCAACATCCAGGCTAAAATGTAGGATTTTAATGGATGCTTATTCACTTAACATATCATTTTGTGTTAATTTTTGCGGGGGGAGGTGGGTCAGATTGCACCACTAGACCATAAGCCCCAAGAAGGCAGAAACCACATCTATTAGGATCCTTCTCATATAAACCTTGTAAACTCGATCTTTCCCCAGGATCTCGTATAGAACTGTATAACCTAGAGACATTTAATAAATGCTGAATTCAACGAAACTTATTTCATCTGATCAATTTAACTCTAATAGTTTGGAGAATCCCAAAGTGCACCTCATTAAAATGTTATGGAGTAGCTTTTACCAAAACCAAAACAAACTCCAGACTCTAACTTTTCTAGTAAGAGTGGAAGGGTTTCATTTGATTAACCCAATTAAGATTGGCTAGATGATTAGCATGTAACTGCTGCAAGCATATAAACAGTACAAGAAGTGACAAATGTGCTGTCATAAATAACATTTGAATGAGTATGGAGAGAGGAAGTGTGAGGTCCGCAGAGTACAATTTGAGTATGATCTTCCCTATCAGGAATGAGAGATGATACAAACCAAGAAACAAATTTCCAATGAATACAACCCATCTCACTATCATTGTATTTCATTAACATTAATCATAAAAGACCATAAATAGACTTGAATTATAAGACTGGCCCCATGTTCCTTTATACCCTTAGCTCCTTTTCATTTTAATTTGTCATCTCCCATACATGTTTCTATGTCATAAATGCACCTATATGTATATATGCACATACACACATATAAATATGTATGTATATATTCATGCACACATATATGTAGAGGTATAGATGCATATATACACGGGCAGTTCCAGTCCTGGAGTCAGGAGGACCTGAAATCAAATCTGACCTCAGCTACTTACTAGCTATGTGACCCTGGACAAGTCACTTCACCTTGTTTGCCTCAAATTCTTCATCTATAAAATGAACTGGAGAAGGAAATGGCAAACCACTCCAGTGTCATTGACAAGAAAATGCCATATGGGGTAGTGGAGAGTAGGATGAGAACTCAACGACAGTAACAACAGTACCCATTATCCATACACACACGTGTGTGTGTATGTTTGTGTGTGTTTGTGTATGTGTGTGTGTGTGTGTATTCTGTATACATATGCATAAAATAGATTCAGAGAAAAGGAGACTTTTCAAATGCTTTTTAGGCTCTTTCTGAATTCCTAACTATTGCTCCTTTTTAAAATCTCTGCTGTCCCTTCTTATTCAGTACTGATGGTGTTCTAGATCATTCTTAATTTGCGCTTAGTCTACCCCAATGCTTCATTGTGGTGTGGCAGATCTTAAAGTATATTCAAAACTGCCACAAGCAACAGCTGTTCTTTTGAAAAGACTGCATGAGAGTCTTCCTTTCTAAACTCCCTCTGCTCTCATGTTGTTGTGAGTTGTAGTCTTATGCATATTTTTCATATATATATGGTATGTGGAGCTCTTGTAAACTTCTCTTTTTTCTCTCTAACTTTGGTGTGTCTTGAGAGATTATAGCTAGTATATTTTAAAGACAGGTTTACCATTGAAACTCGGGGTGTGTATTGAATGAATGCATAGATTTAAAACTTAGTTGATCAGCATTAGAGATATTAAATGAGAGCAAAGCTAAATGAAACCATCCATTCTTCTTTGCATGAGAAATTTCAGCTCTAATAAAATGATGGCAGTTGTCCACCTGAAGAATGCTTGCATGGAAGGAAGGGATAGAAAGGGGTTTTAACTTCTAATAGCTCTTAGGGAATTCAGGGCATGCTGTGTCAAGGAAAAGAAACTCCATTAAAAATTCCCATCATCATCAGCCAAAATAAGCATCTATTGTGTGTCCACTAAGTGCTAGATACTGTGCTAAGCACTGGGGATACAAAGAAAGGCAGAAACACCATCCCTGATCTCAAGGAGCTCAGTCTGAAGAGGGTAGGTAGCATACAAACAAGATGCATACAGGAAAAATAGAAATAATCATCAGTGAAAAAAGATCACAAATAGGGTTAGAGGGAAGACTAGGGAAAGCCAGTTACCAAATGAATTAAGTCTTCATGGAACCCTATGGTACCATGGAAGTAAGAGATTGTAGGTAAGGATCATCCCCGGCATGGGATTGATAGCCAGTGATGAAGCACAGATGTAGCTGATGTAGTAAATCGTGAAAAAAAAAATAGCAATAAGTCTAATGTTGCTAGATCATAGGATATGTAGAAGAGGGGATCATAATATGCAAAGACTAGGAGGCAAATAAGAAGTCAGGATATGAAAGGCTTTACATGCCAAACAGTATAACTTCAGGAGGTAATAGGAAGAATCATCTTTCTGAATTTAAATTTGGCTTCAAACACACTTACTGTGTGACCCAGTACAAGCCACTTCACTGTGTTTGTTTCCGTTTCCTCATCTGTAAAATGATATGGAAAATGAAATCGCAAACATCTCCAATATCTATGCTAAGAAAACTTCAAATGGCTCACAAAGAGTCAGACATAGCTGTAAAATAAGCAGTGACATTTATTTAGAGAGGCTAGTGATATGTTCAGATCTGTGCTTGGGAAGCTCGCTTTGGCAGCTGAGTAGGGGATAGAGCAGGATGATGAGACTGGAGATGACCTAGGAGGTTTCGTCAGTTGTCCAGGTGGGAGGTGATAAAGCCCAGGATCAGGGTGATATGAGAGTGAAGACAAGGTGACATGTTTGAGAGAGGTTCCTTGGGTGAGTATTGGTGAGGAGACGATGAGAACGCTGAGTCTGCAAGCCTGGATGATTATGAGAATAGTTTCGCTTTCAAAAGTGATAAGGAAGTAGTCAAGGTTCTGAGTCAAAGATGAGTTCCATTTTCAACATGTTGAGTTTGAGCTCTCTAAAGGCCGTAACACTTCAAGACATCTTGCGGTCATTTGGTGATTTGAGGCTAGAAGTCAGGGGAGAGCTTAAGGCTGGATAAGCAATATCATAATCCTCTTCATAGAGATGATAACTGAGCCAATGAAAATTGATGAAATCATCAAGTGAGATAGTTATAAAAGGAGAAGAGAAGAACAGTCAGGGAAGGAACTAATCAAAGTTAGTTGACATGATCTGGATGAGGATCAGTAGAAAGAAGTGACCAGAAAAACAGGACTTTGACCTACCAGGGAAGAGGACCTGGAAACATGAGTGTTACAAAATCCTAGAAAGGTGAGGGGGTCCAGGAGAAGAGAGTGAGTAAGAGTGATAAAGAATGGAAGGAAGGACAAAAAAGATAAAGACTGAGAAATTAGATTTGGCAATTAAGGATCATTGGTAAGTTTTGAGTTTGTACTTTCAGTTGAATGGTAAGCTTAGAAAGCAGATAGTAAAGGTTTTAGGAGGTAGAGCAGAAGCAGAGGTGTAGATACTTTCTCAAAGAGTTTAGTCATGGAATTGAGAAAAGATATGGAATGAGCTATCAGGTATGGTTGGCGCAAATGGGGATTTTTAAATATAGGGGAAAACATTTCTGTGTTTTAGGCAGCAGGAAAGGGACAAGTAGATAAGGAGAGATTCAATTTTGCTGAGAATGTGGGAATGATAGAGTGGGTAATTTGAAAGAGAGGGAATAGATAGAATGGGGTCAGGGGTGCCTTGACAAGATAAAGCGCTAATAATGTGGTTCTTTTCTGCTTTTACTGAAATAACATTGCATTACTAGCAATGACAAATCCTTGCCTCCCATAAACCTGGGACATACATTCCCACTGACAACAACTAGCGTTTATATGGTACTTTAAGGTTTACAAAATACCGTATGTAGAAGACATACTATTACAGTGAAAATGGTCAAACATGTAAGGAACGCATGTAGAGTACACTGATAGGGAATATATGTGTATACATGGTCATGATGACTTACACCTTTGACCTTTTGGGGCCACTGCATCCTTTTTCTTCTTAAGGTGTCCTTACATTGATCTCCCTGAGTAAAATATCTGCTGGGCAAGTGGCTCAGCGGGGTTCCTGAGGGATGCTGCTCATACAGCTCAATTCCCAATTTTCAGGAATAACTATCTCTTGACTCGATAGCCTAGACCAGGGATGGGGAACCTGAGGCCTTGATGCCACATGTGGCCCTCTAGGTCCTGAAGTGTGGCCTGAATCCAGTGTTGACTGAATCCAAACTTCCCAGAACAAATCATTTTATTAAAGTGACAGAGTCTAGATCCTAGACTCTTGACATGCGTTCTTTATTGGATGCATGTCACCCACTAGATCAGTTCCTCTACCATAAGTTGCCATCAGTGGGAAAAGGGGAGACAAATCCTCTCTGCTAGTTGCAATTTAAAAATTCTACAGAGAAACAGGTAAACAACAAATCCATCTCAATGGCTGGGTTATTCCCCCATGGCTCTTCTCTTCTTGTCTGCAGGGATGACTTCTTTCACTTACTGTAGAGCTGACTGGCTTGCTGTTTAATAGTCACTGTGGGCATAACTGATATTTCCACAAGCTTGTGTAGATTGGCCCTCTAATACCATCAAGTTTTATGGAAGACTTTCACAGTTTGTCAAGGAGAAAAGAAGCAGAAGCTTTTCTGTGGCTCTTTTACAAGTTAGGAATGGGCCACTCCTAGGTTCACATCCTTTAAAAGCTGGGAATGCAATTATTCATTGTCACTGTTTCCTGAGGAACTCAGGTGGTCTGAACTACACTGACTGTTACTCTCTGCCACACACCTTGTATGTGTGTACATATGTGTACCTGTGAGGTGGAGTGAAGGATAGAGTGCCAGGCCTGAGGTCAGGAAGACTCATCTTCTCAGGTTCAAATTTGTCTTCAAACCCTTGCTAGCTTTATGGCCCTGAGCGACTCACTTAACCTGTTTGCGTCAGTTTCCTCATCTGTAAAATAAGCTGGAGAAGGAAATGGCAAAACACTCCTGTATCTTGGCCAAGAAAACCCCAAATGGGGTTACAAAGTGTTAGATTAAAATCACCACACAACAGCAATATATATTTTTAGAGTTGAAAAGGAAGGACCTTAGTGGTCATTTAGTCTTTGAAAAATAATCATTCAACCTTAGAGTGATTAATTCCACTCCGAGTTCTGGGTATTTCTTGCACCGTTGGATATTTTAATTCTTAGGAAGTTTTTCCTCATATCCTCTCACTCTGACTACAAATTCTACTTTGCTCTGTCTTGGAGTCTGATCAAACAAAATGAATCTCTCTTCCATGTGATGGTCCTTAAGTACTTCAACATAGCCACCATTCCCTCCCCTCAAGTTTCTTCCCCAGAATTAATTCTTTCAGAGCTTTTATTGACCCTCATGTGGCATGGTCCTTGGTTACTCTTTTCTGGTCACTCTCCAGCTTATCAGTTCCCAGTCCTGAACACAAAGCACCATGTACAGTTTGCCCAGTGAGGGATGCAACTTGATTTGGATATTGTGTTCAGTTGTTTTCAGTTGTGTCTCACTCTCCATGACCCAGTTTTGGGGTAATTATTTCATGCCATCAACTGTAAAATGAAGCAAACAAGGTTAAGTGACATGAGCAACGTCACACATCTAGTAAGTGCTTGAGGCTGGATTTGAACTCATGAAAATGAGTTTTCCTGATTCTAAGCTTGGGATTGTCATCACTGTGCCACCTAGCTCCCTGAAATAAAGAAGATGAAATGTATATTACCTGATTGTATTTTGGGCCACATTTATGATTTCTTTGGCATAGAGAACTCGGCCTGGATGAGTAAATTCCTGCTTAAGAATAATGATTGGGCATTTGCTTTGCAACTTACTTTTTTAAAGTTGCCTACAGGCTCTGAATGTTTATCTTTACCAGAATATCAGAATCACCCAGGCAGGTGTGTGTGTGTATGTGTGTGTGTGTGTGTGTGTGTGTGTGTGTGTGTGTGTGTGTGTGTGTGTGAGAGAGAGAGAGAGAGAGAGAGAGAGAGAGAGAGAGAGAGAGAGAGAGAGAGAGAGAGAGAGAGAGAACAAATCCCGATTCTAAGGCTAACTCTCTGTGCTAGCACTGTTCACACTGCTGCTTTTCTGTGGATGTTATACTCCTTTTAATATAGCTTAAGTACGTATTAGCTTTCTTTTCTTCACTGTCATATCACACTGTTGATTCATATTTACTTTGCATTTCCCTAAAACCCCTAGATCTTTTTCCATAGGAACTACTACAGAATCAGCATGGCAGAGCATGAGGGAGTTGGCCCTGAGCGTCAGGACAACCTGTGTTCAAGTCTGGCCTCTTACTCTGGGAGTAGAGGAAGACATATAAGCAAATAATAATAATCCAACGCAGTAGGTATATGTCACATGAGTGACATTGTGTTCATGTTTTTTGGAGGATGGAGAGATTGTCAATATTTGGGCCATAAGAAAGTTTCAGATAAATAGATGACTTTTGAATGGATCTTTGAAGGATGAATAGACTATATCTAGGAAGAACTCAAGGAGAGGATACAAGAGGAAGTTGGCATAAGCCAATTGTTAGAAGCAAGAAAATATAACTGTGCATTAAGGAAGGCAAGCAGAACACTGTCTGGAGGAGATTTGTATGGGGTAAGTAATGGGTAGCCAATGAAGATTCTGAGTAGGGATATAATATAATCAATACATTATTTTTTGAAATTAATTTGACAGTGATGCATTGGCTTGGTGGGGTGTGGGGAGAACAAGTCCCTTGGTTAATGTCACAGTGCAGAAATTAATAAATTTGGGTGATACCATGGGGAATTGAAAGGAAAAATCTGATGGAGTCTCTAAAGGAAGACATGGCTGAGTAACCTGATTGGATGTGGGTTGCCAGGGAGAAGGAGAGGTCAAAGAGAACTATGTGGTTTTGAGCCAGAGCAGTTGGGAGAATTATAGAAACATGAATAGAATCAAATAAATCAGGAAGTAATGATGGATTTGGTTTTATTATATTTTTAAAACTATGGTGTTTCCTGGCATGAAACAGCCTCTTTGGCTTTAGTCTATATTTTGATTTGTGTTCCTTAAAATGCTCATTAGGTATGGGATACTTTAAGAAATTGGAAGTCTAACGAAGAGAGTTTATTCACATGGAAATAGGAGTCTGAGTGAGCAAATTGGAAACAGCTGGGGGCTCGGGCAATTATGACAAGTGTGTGCCCTTTAAGGAGTCATTCATAGATACTCGGAGACTAAGAGAAGAGGGAGGAGAATAAGGAAAGAAAAGGCACGCAAGTAAGAGCTGGGTGTTCTGGAGAAACAACTCGGAGAATTTCAAAACAGTTGGAGATTTTCATCCTAAGAGCAAAGAATTGACAATCAGGAACCTGTGGCTATAAGTACAGCAGTGATGGTAACTGCAGTGCTAACAACAGCTAGTCTTTCCATAGTGCTTTAAGGTTTCCAAAGAGTTTTCCAAATGGGATCACGTTTTATGATTCCCCCTGGGAGGCAGATGCTATTATGATCCCCAAAGTATTGATAGAAGATAGACTGATAAACAAAGGGCTGGGGAAATGGCCATGAGAGCTCTAAGATGTTCCTTTGGGGAGAATATATGAACGAATCATCCTCCAACAACTGAGATTAGATTACTGTTACATTAGAGAAGGAAGGACCTCAATCTACTCAGGCATCTTTGCTGTTGTGTGGTTGAAGGAGCATGAGTATTTCATCTTCTTATGCTAAGCAAATAGCTGATTTATGTTTTCTTGTCTTAATGAATCATTCTTTTGTATAAAAATCGAGCATATCATCTGAAGTTTAAGTGTAGTATCTGTGCTACCCGAATTATTGTCCTTAGTCATGTTGTTTATGAGAAAAATAAACAAATCTGAAAAAAGCTTCAGAAATAAATTTACTAGGTCATTTGGTGGAGAGATAAAGTCAGAGAGCAGGCATGGCTCCTTGTCCTCCAGGCTCTGGAAGGTTTATATTTTATAGGATATAGATAAGGGTGCCCACTCACAAACCACACATACACAGTTAAGCAGTTTTACTGAGAAAGCAACTTGAAAACAAGGTTGAGACTGAAATGAATAGATGTAAACATTGAATGAAATTTGGGTGAAGCAACAATAGAAGGGGATTCCCAAACACAAGCTTGGGTGGACCCAAAACAAGTCTGGGTGTAAAGACCCAAATCAAGGACATTTTGGGTTGATCCAGGATCTGAGGTACCCCAGAATTCCTTGTAGTCAGCTCTCTCTACAGAATTTCTGAGGTCAGTGCACAAATCTGTGTTCAGATAATCTCTAGTCACATGAAGTAGGTTCAAACAATGTTAATAAATGATAAATAATAATCCAGACACCTGGTTCTAACATCCAGGAAAAAATAACAGAGTAATAGGAGGAAGTCAGATGCCTCTGTTGTCTTAAAATCTCAATTAATTTTGAAGTGTTGTGATTCTAACACCTGATAAGGATGTCCAAATCTACTTAAGCAGTGAGATTTGATTTGCTAATTTTTAAATATGCCAAATATTTTGAAATGTAAGGAAAATAAAAACAATCCGTAGGCTTGCTTCCTTCATTTCTAAAGTTTATCTTAATATTGGTGCTGTTTGGAGGGAAGAATTCAAAGAATGATGAAATGCAATGGGGAACAGACTTGTAGCAAAGGAAACTGACTTCTCAGCAGAGAATGAAAATGAATTATTACATTTAGGTCACAAAATAATTATTCTGTGATCCTTTCCAGATCCTTTCTAAAGAATCCACTCAGTTTTATTCATAAAATCAACAAAAAGAAAATGAGTGCTAAGCAGAGGGAGTGTTTGAATATTAAAGGATTAACCTACATGGACAGAATGCATTATCTTTCTGTGTTGATAGTTCACATGTTTCAGAATCACCAGCTGACTTTTCACTAGGATACTTCATAACTACTGTCCTTCATAACTACCTAAACTTTATGGTTGTAAAATGGGATGACTGATCTTGGCAAAGTACAAACGTTTGTTCTGTGCTTAAATCAGAGTCAACGGGAAATCCTGTTGTAGGTAAATAGACAATTTTTAATTTTATAATAGTTTTTTCATTTATATTTGTTACAGTTGCTATACTTAAATACATGCCTGTCAGCCTATTTTTCATAGGTCCTTACTCCATTACAAAATTACTGTTCCTTTAGTTTCCATTGACTGCCATCACATGTGATGAAAAGGATTTACTCCTTTGAGCATTGGGTAAATGTGGCTAAAATAAGTTAGGCTGAATGTTGATTATAATTGGTTTCTACCATTTTTGTCAGAATCATGTAACTGAATCAAAAACATGCAACTGACATGGCTAAAGATTTTGCAAGAAGTATTGGCAATGGTCAAGCTTACTGTTCTTCCTCTCACCCCCACCTTGCTTTGTGGTGTGTTAGAGTGAGCTTATTCTTTGTGGTGATTTCAGCTCTTAGGCTGTGATACTTTCCTCAAAAGCCATTACATTCATTGTGCCTTCTGTAGCAGGATATCCTCAGCAGATCTTCAGAGAGCTATTTAATGTTTTCTAATTGTTTGGAAATGGCTTCTTTGCAATGTATGCCTGTTGTGTTGGGTCCTGTGGAATGCTGTTTGCCACGTGTCTGTTGACCTCTTTATAATTGCAGGGCACCTAAGTGTCTGCTGTGTGTTCTTCATTACAGCATTTGGTCAAATTGGTAGCTTTTCTAGATACAAGCTGCTTAGCATTTAAACCTTAGGTTTTTTGTTCTACTTTTGAAAATCAATATTTGAATAGGACTAAAGTAAGATTATAGCTTTTGGTTGAAGACTTCCTTTGTGCTGATTGCTTACGAGCAAGATTGCCGTTGTACGGTTTCGCATTGGCTAGGTCTTCTATTGAAAACCTGTGACAATCCATGGCTAAGAATAGGACAGGATCAAAAGGTATTGAAGATTAATCAGCAGGGTCAGGAAAGAGCGTACGTAAGTCCAATTTAGAAGTTTAATCAGGCTTATCATCAGGGAGTCTCTTACAAGAAACAACAAATGTTGAACTACTTTTATTAGTGTGTGTGTATGTGTGTGTATGTGTGTGTGTGTTTGTGTAGTTCCATTTCCCCATGATCCTGTCTAAAACCTTTTTTTCATCCTTTACTCTTCTTAACCTTTCTGCAATGTTTGACACTGTTGACCATAGTTTCCTCCTGGGTGCTTTCTCCTCTCTTTGCTCTCATAACAATACTTTTTATTGGTTGTTCCTCCTCCCTGTAGAATCATGCCTTCTTAAAATCTGTTGCTCCATCATCACTCATGGCATAGCCACCAACTTTAGAAATAACCAGTATTCTACCCTGGCCTCTTTCCTCCTTATACTTGCTCATTTCATAAACTTGAGAGCTTCTCTGAGATTTCATCATTTTTTCTATGGAGATGGTTCTCTGATCTATTTTTCTCCAGCTCCAAAGTCTCTGTTAGGCTTAAAGTCCCACATCCCCAACTCTTTTTTGGAAAATTTAATTAAATGATCTATAGGCATCTCAAACTCAGCAGGCCAAAACAGAAATGATTACCTTTTCATCCATACCTATCCCTCTCAGGAAGATTCTTGATGAAGGTGAAAGAAAAGAGTATAAAATCTGGTTTGAAGCTTAACATTAGACAACGACACCAACAACAATTGAAATCTTAGCAACTAGTCTCATCCCCTCTTAGCAAAGAGAGGGAGTAGAAATGGAAGCAATGTCAGATTTTATATTCTTGGGGTCAAAGACCACTGCCCATAGCAGCCATGAAATTAAATGACACTTTTTCCTTGGAAAGAAAGCCATGGCAATTGTGGACAGCTTAATAAAAAACGGAGAAATCACCGTGCTGTCAAAGGTCCATAAAGTTAAAGTTTTTTTGTTTGTTTATTGTTTTTAAGGCAATTGAGCTTTAGTGACTTACACAGGGTCACACAGCTGGTAAGTGTCTGAGACCAGATTTGAACTCAGTTTCTTCTGACTCCAGGGCCTATGGTCTATCCACTACGCCACCTAGCTGTCCCTCAGATTATGGTTTTCCCAGTAGCCATGTATAGTAACAATAGATTAACTAAGTAAAGCAAAGAACCACAGAATCGATGCTTTTGAATTGTTCTGGAGAAGACTTTTGAGAGTCCCTTGGACAACAAGGAGATGAAATCCATCAATGCTTAAAGATATTAATTCAGACTATTCACAGCAAGGTCAGATACTGAAGCTTAAGTACTTTGGCCACATAATGAGAAGATGGAACTCATTGGAAAAGACCCTGATGTTGGGAAAGATTGAAGGCAAATGAAAAAGGGGATGGCAGAGGATGAGATGGATGGATGATGTTGTGGAAACAATAAACACACCTGGGACAGGTTTTGAGGGATAGTCAAGGATGGAAGGGCTTGACATGCTATGGTCCATGCAATCACAAAGAGTCAAACATAACTAAACAACTGAACCCCAACAATCTTTCTTCCACACGTCCCTTGTATTGTTGTTGAGCACAGCTGCCCTTGCAGTCACCTGGGTTCACCCCCCTGGGTTAATGCTTGACTCATTACTCTTCCTCTTCCCGATGTCAGATATTTTCTTTTTCATCATCACAACAGCTTCTCTCCACTCATCCATGACCCTAGTTCAGTCCCTCACTCCTACTTACCTATGATATCGCAATTTCCTTCAAATTGGGTGTTTGTTGTCTCAAGTTACTCATTTCTCTAATCTGTCCTCTACGTGGTGTGCTGGGGTAAGTGGTGATGCTGTCCCAATTGTCACGGTGAGGAGGATTAAGGCTTCTCAGCCCCTAAAAGTCAAATAAGTTGTCTGTGGTTATAAGGTAACAGTTGTCACACCCAGGACTTAGATCAGTATAAAACTGTAGCTCTGGGGATCCTTGTTGTTGTTTGGCCTTTGTGCCCAAAGATAACAAAATGACACCACAATGTTGGGGTCAGTATACAGTGTGTTTGGCTGTGACTGATCATAGCAATATAAGATCAGAAGGCTCTATGACAGGGCCAGCACAAATAGACCCTATGACCATTTGAGAGGAAGGTGTCTCTAAATTTGTGCATCTCACATTTCCAGGATATGTGTTGGGATGTATAACTACTAGGTAATATAACAGAACTGGAGAAGGAAATGGCAAACCACTACAATATCTTTGCCAAGAACTACCACCACCACCAGTAACATATCAATTTAGTACTGTTCGGGTGGACAAATATTAACATGTTATTTGTCTTGCTTTGCTGCTTGAAAGCTACCACATTATAAAGGATTTTCTAGATTTTATTCATGAGGACAGAAATGGTAAACCTTCTTCACTGACCTGAGCTTTGGAGAACAGGCTCATGAAAATCAATGTTGTACTCACCATCAATTTCACATAGAAAGTCCTTGCTCCCTAGGACTATTCCTATATATCCTCCCATTGCCTCCAGTTCAGCTGACTTTTTTGTAATATAGTGCAAAGAACATTGAACCAGTGGTTGGAAGCCTTGGGTTCTCACACTGAATCACCTAGCCAGTCTTGTGACACCATAACAACATTTACAACTTAGTTTACATCCCTATAAAATGGGCATAAAAATGGAGATCTGATGTGAATCCATGCCTGACAGGATTGGTGGGTGGATTAATTGAAGTAATATATGTAAAAATTCTTCATAAAAAGTGAAGCCTTTGACAAATATATGGCAGTCTTAGTATTACTGAAGTGACTGAACAAAGTGCATTAGAATAAATACTTTGAAAAAATCAGTCCTTTGGTGATCTGGTTTAGCTATTAAGAAACTGTCACCTGCAATGATGTGTTTCTGTTTATTTCTTTCCAAAGTATTTGTTGCCTGTCATGTAGATGTAGTCATAAAGAAAGCCACCCATAGGCTGTGTCAGCATGAAGGAAACAAATGTCCTGACGTCAATAAAATAGGGCATCGAGTTGTGGGTGGCTAGATCTTAAAAAACAGAGAGAGTTCTATCCTTTCAACTTTGTTTTGACTTATGTGATTTTGCTGTGCTGCTGCAAGTTTTTCTCGACAAATATGCCTCGTCAATGTGTTTTTCTGGGGCAGGATTTTACAGGAAAACAAATTTCCTGGCTGACTCTCCTTACCTTGCTTTTTCACTTTTTAATTTAAAAAATATTGATATTTTTTCTCCTTATATCATCTTCATTTCCAAGTATATCCCTCCCTGGCCCCAACCCAAAGAGCCATCACTTGTAACTAATACTAGCAAAGGAACAGAGTTCCGCCAAAGTAGCCAAATAGTCAGTTGAGCCTAGAGATCCATTTTTTTTCCTGCACCTATGGAATCTCACCTTTGCCAGGAAAAGAAAGAGGAGCTTTTATTTCTTAACACTTCTTAAGGCCCAAATTTGACCGTGATAATTACAACTCATTCAATTTCTTTTTGTTTCTATTCTTTCCATTTTCGTTGTTCAAGTCATGTGTGTTCACTTCCTGGTCAGTTTACTGGACTCAGTGTTAGTTCATATGTTAGCCCATGGCTGTCTGCTTTTGTTACATTCAATACTTCTTAGGGCAAAGTTTTGTTCTGTGACAGTTTTGTTTTGGTAAGAATTAGGTTCTATTACCCTTCAGTTAATGTATGAATGAGGTGTTAAGTATAAGGGTATTCACATATGAACAAGATGGTGATGTTTTTACGAGGTATTAACTTCTCTTTGAGTCAAGAAAGGTTAATATAGATTAAGTAAACAAGTGAACTAGGATACCTTGGAGGTTTCCAGTGGGCAGATTTCTCAAGTTGACTCAGTCCAAAGGAGTCCTGCCTAACTGTGGAAGATTTTAGTTAGGAATAGTACCTCATGATAGGAATTACCCTATGTCCCAAATCATGAAACCCAACCCCATTCTATACCTCCACCATGATCAGAACCCAAGTCCATGCTATACCATTTCTAGTCTTTTTATCTCTCTACGACTCTGGATCTTGACTGCCTTTAGGAACTCACAGAAACTTTCTCTTGTTCCAAGATGATTGATACATGTTGAGGCCCACACTTTATTAAAGTAGGCAACCTCTCAATATACAAAGTACTATCTCTCCCTTCCCCCACTCCAGACTAAACCCATCATAATATTTCTTCTCCCCTTTCAGAAACCCACTTCATTCTCCATAGAATGTTCTTGAATATGATCTGTTTCTGTGTCTTTGGATTAACACCCCTTTCTCAATTCCCTTCTTCTCTCTGCTTCAATCAGCCTATTCTCCTAGAGTTCTCATTCCACCCCCCCCCCCCATCTTGCTGAGGGACTATGAGACTTCATGTCCTTTCACTCTTTGCCCACAGACATGGCATGGGGGTATACAATCAATTCCCTTTTGTCCCTCATGTCTCCTCTCCCAATTTTTATTCCAAATTTATTCCATTTGTGGAATCCTGAAATCCAGTGTTATTGATTTAGGGAATTAGGGGTTTTAGTTCATCTTGCATAAGTTCTATTCTTTGACTTTTTCTGATAAGAACTCTCCACTTAAATCTCTAGCCTCACATGTCCATTGCCCTCCCCCCTTTTCCCTTGATGGTTCATTAACTTTTTTCTTTAAGTTCATAGATCAGTTGTTTTGGTTGATAAAATTTATAAACGAGATAGTTAATTTCACTGTATTTTTATTTTTGATCATTGCACAAAACCCTAACCCTGACCCTTTTTTTACTTCCATGGTTCAATCCATTTAATCAACTGGTTTGATGAATTTGGAAGGATGATTTTTCTCCTTACAGAAATGCCTCAGATCTTTCTCATTGAACACCATCTCTCTTCATTGATTAACATGGGTGCGCAGAATATGTTATTTTGGGTTGTAGTTTGCACTCATTTGCCTTTATTACTTTACTTTTCCGTCTTCTGCTTTCTCAGGAATTCATGATAATAATAACTAACTCTGGTGTTTTAAAGTTTGCAAGTGCTTAATATATGTTAATGTATCTGATCCTCACAGCAACCCTGTAAGGTAGGTGCTATTATTACCCCCACTTTAAAGATGGATAGAATGAGCTACAGAGATGTTTAAGGGACTTTGTGTGTGACACAGCTGGTTAGTAAGTGTCCTAGACAAGATTTGAAGTTGGAGCTTCTTGCCTGTAGCTACCGCTATACTAGGCTTTTGGTGATATGGTCATTTTCTTTTAAATCTTATTATTTAATTGTATTTAACTTTTATTTTAAAAACCTTGAGTTCCAGATTCTTCCTCTTCCTCAAGCCATTTCCCTAATTCATTGAGAAGGTGAAAAAAGTGATATCAGTTATGTATGTGAAAAAATGAAAAACTTATTTCCATATTGACCATGTTGCAAAAAGCTAAGAAAAATAAAGTGAAACCTTTTTTTACTTCAATCTGCTCTCAGACTCTACCTGTCTGAATTTGGATAGTTCTTCAAAATTGTCTTGGGTTATTGTATTGATCAGAATACCTGTCATTCACAGGATCATTACCCAATATTCCTGTTACTAGATATGATGCTTTCTGCTTCTCCTCACTTTGAATCAATTCATGTAAGTCTTCCCACATTTTCCTGAAAGCATTCTGCTCATTATTTTTATAGCACAATAGTATTCCATTGTACTCATATGCCACAACTTGTCTAGTCATTCCCTGATTGATAGGCATCCCCTCAATTTCCAATTCTTTGACATCACAAAAAAACTGATATAAATCTTTTTTTTTGTACAAAAAAATACCTTTTACTTTTTCTGTGGTCTTTTTAGGATACAAACCTAGTTATTTTATTGATGGATCAAAGATTTAGCACAATCACATACTTTTTGGACATAGTTCCAAATTGCTCTCCAGAATGATTGTATCAGTTGACAACTGCACCAACAATGTATTACCATTTTTCCATATCTCCTTCAATATTTGTCATTTGCCTTTTCTGTCATATTAGCCAATCTGAAAGGTGTGAGGTGGTACCTCAAAGGTGTTTCAATTTGCATTTCTCAGATCCATAGTGATTTAGAGCATTTTTTATATGACTGTAGATAACTGATTTCTTCTGAAAGCTGCCTGTTTACATCTTTTGAATATTTGTCAATTTGGAAATGACTCATATTTTTTATAAATTTGACTCTGTTTTCTATATATTTAACAAATGAGCCTTTACTTGTAATTTTTCCCCAGCTTCCTGCTTTCTTTCTAATCTTGGGTACACAACTTTTGTATGTGTAAAAATGGTTTTTAAGATTTTCAAGAAATGTTTTTTATTATTTTTCTCAATTATATGTAAAGACAATTTTTATCATTCATTTTTAAAATTATTTTTGAATTACAAATTTTACTCCCTTTCTCCCTTCCTTGAGAAGGCAAGTACCTTGATATGAATTATATATGTGTAGTAATACAAAACACATTTCATATTAGCCATATTGCAGAAGAGAACACAGACTGAAAAAAAGGAAAACAAACCAAGTGAAGTAAAGAAAGTAAAAAAAAAATGCTTCAGTCTGCATTCAGACAAAATCAGGTCTTTCTTTGGAGGTGAATAGTATTTTTCATCCTGTTTTTTAAGAATTGTCATGTCTCATGGTTATTGCTGATAAGAGCCCCATCATTCACAGTTGATCATATAATATTGCTGTTACTTTTTACAGTTATCTCCTGGCTCTGGTCATTTAACTTTTAATCAGTTTATATGAGTCTTTCTAGGCTTTTTTGAAATCATATTATTTGTCATTTTGGGTAGCATGATAATATTTCAAAAAAATCATATACCACAATTTGTTCGGTCATTCCCTAATTGATGGGCATCCTTTCAGTTTCCAAATCTGTGCCACTACCAAAAAAGAACTGCCATAAATATTTTTGTACTTCTAGGACCTTTTCTTTTGTCTTTGATCTCCTTGGGATACAGACCTAGTCATTTCAGTGCTGGTAATAGTCTTTTTCTGCCAACCTCCTATATTGCTTTGGGCTCATAAAAAGTCTCACCCCAACCTTTTTTTTTCTGCCACTCCAGAGTTTGATTCAAGACATTCAAAACAAAGTTGTTTGGAGGGGATGTTGGGAGAGTTCAGTTGAGTTGCTTTGTATACTCTAGCATTTTGTTTTTGTGCCTGTTCTAGGCTTTTAAAAATTACTTTTCCTTCCTTTTCGAAAGACTTTCTCCTGGCCATTTGTAATTTTTAAAAATTGGAATTGCCAGATTTAACTACAGAAGGCCTTGGAATCTGAAGCATTGACTTTATAATGTTTCTAGCCACGAGCTGTGGATTCTCTGCACAGTTCTATTGCATTATTTCTTGCATGAGAGGTGGTGCCAGTTAAATAGAGAGTTTGCCTCAGAGGCAGGAACACTAACTGGCGTTGACAAATATTGGCTTTCCGGCCCGAGACAAGTCACTTAACTTTCCCCCCCAAAACTGTGAGTTGTGAAGTTACCAACGTGCATTGGTGTTGGGAGTTCTCTTGTCCGGGAGTTCTCTGTATCAATACCTTATTCCTGGCCCCCTTTCTTGAGTCGTAGAGTTATTGTTATCATTATTTAATTACAAGCTTAGTTTGAGAAACCCCGGATGTTCATGTTGCCTCTGATCATCTGGTCTCCAGGGTCATTCATTTTGACTTATACTGAATTCATCTCTTCTTTTAGCATCATTCCCATTTCCTTTAATTTTGCCAAATTTTTCACTACTTTGCTATTTTTGTGTCTAAAATATGTTATTTTTTATGATACCTTTTACTTTTTGGAAAAGAATCTCCATCATGTATTTTTCCTATCTTACTCATTTTTAAAAAACAATATCTGAATTGGGAATACCAATATCTGATTTAAATTTATTCCTGATTTCATTTATGGGCTTTATTTTACCTTTTAACCTTTATAGGATTTCTTACAATTAATCAGTCCACAATCTCTGGGGAATCCAAAGGATTTTGTCAATCATTGGGGAGACTTTTGATTAGTTAGATTAGTTTACTTTCTTTCACATTATACTATTGCCTTCAACTGCTTTGGTTTCTTCTTGACATTTTTTTTCATATTCTGTTTTCTCCATTTGGGTTCCTGTCTGCTGTTTTATCTGATTGTGTGCTTGGGTTTTGTGCAGATTTTCTCTTGTTCCTTTCTTGTCTCTCCTCTTGCATTCCCATCACTCTCATACCCATGCCCAGGTCTCTGAGGCTGAGCTACTAGATGGCATAACTTCTTTGTTCTGGGGAAGATAGGGGTCGCTGTACTCCAGTCACTGCCTGGAATAATGTACTGGGATAGATAGAGTTCTGACACCAGCTGCCTTTAGCTTCCTCCCATTAGGTACGTGGTGTCATTCTCCCATTAGACTTGCCTTCCGAGTGTGGCCCAAGCCATGTGTGGTCTTATTCCAGGCCCATTTCTCCATTGCCCTTCCTCCTTTTCTTCAAATGGTTGGACGGTCTCTCTTTTCATGGGGAAGGCACTGGATGTTCAGGCAAACTCAGTTGAGTAGGCTCCCTAGCAGAAGCCTGGAAGTTTCTATGCTCATTCTCGTGGAGACATGGAACTGGGGGTACAACCACTGAGGGAGGGCTCAACAGTGAATGCATAGGTTTCCCCATTTTAATTCCTGAGGTTTCTACCTTTGGTTGGTATGTGTGCTGCTAGAGAGGCCAAAGTATTGTTCTTGCCTGAATCAGCTCCAGTTTCTCTTTATGTGATGCATAATCTCTTTCTTTTGCTGTTTAATAGTTGAAGAGGTTTGCGTAAAGCAACAGATCTGGACTATGCCACTTGTCACATTTGCCCTGATTTTCCTTTGATAGTTTTTGCAGTTTAATGTGAGTCACAGTATTGAGATTGGCAAAAGTACTTTTAATTCAAACAATAAAATATAATCTAAGAAACTTGCCTCCTCATGCACTTATACACACATATATCTCTATGATCTCTGTGTATATGGAAGGATTCTTCTGTTATTTTGTAATCTTTCTTTTTGGTTTATTTGCAGAGTTCTAGGTCTGTGTGTGTGTGTGTGTGTGTGTATGTGTGTGTGTGTGTGTGTGTGTATGTGTGTGTGTAGTTTTTGTTCTTCAGTCATTTTCAGTCATGTCCATCTCTTCATGGTTCCATTTGGGTTTTTCTTGGCAAAGATACTAGACTTGCTTGCCATTTCCTTCTCCAGCTCATTTGACAGATGAGGAAACTGAGGCAAACAAATGACTTGCCCAGAGTCATAAAGCTAAAAAGGTCTGAGGCTTGAATTGAACTCAGGTCCTCCTAACTCCAGGGTCAGCAGTCTATCCATTGTGCCACCTAACTCCCTTTCACACATACACTCAAACACACCTGTACACACATGTTATATGTGTATATAAATATGTATATGTATAGATGTGTGTGTGTGTGTGTGTGTGTGTGTGTGTATTGAGTCAGAAAGACTCATCTTCCTGAGTTCAACTGAGGTCTTGGACCTTTATTTACTGCATGTCTCCGGACAAGTCACTTAATCTTGTTTCCCATAGTTTTGTAACGGGTCAGATGGGCTGGAGAAGGAAATGACACACAGCTCTGCTATCTTTGTGAAGAGAACCCGAAAGGAGTCAGAAAGAGTTGGACATGACTGAAAAGTGGCTAAGCAACAACAATATATGCACGCATATGTATGCACATGCATGCATACATATATACATACATATTCCCCCTTCTTTGTACACTGGCTAACCCTTCCGGACTTGTTTTTTCTTTTCCCTTCCAGTGATGTTCGTTAGAGTAGATCCAATTTATGTCTTTTCTGGCTCAGAATTCTAAACATCTCTTGTATGCAAAGAGTGTGAACTGATGAGTTGTTGTCCTAATGTGGTGCCAACTGGGCAGCTGGTCATGGAGGAAGGAAAAGTCCTTTTTTTGTGAAATTATTTTGGGTTTGAAGCATTTTTTACAGTTTATTTGGTTTTCCCTGTCCTCTTTCCAAGTGTTTTTTTAAAGGTACTTTTGCCAATCTGAGTTACTAATTGCGTTTCTACTGTATAATGCTATCTTAATCATATTTTGGAGGTAGACTCAAGGCAGAAATATTATGTATGTGACCACTCTGGTAAGGAGAGCCAATGTTTTCCTCCAAGGATTCCGTATGCTTGGGACCTGATTGATTCATGGCAACAAGGATTCAGTGGTTCCCATTCTCCACTCAGCACTTCATGGTGGGGGGTGTACAAGAGTAAACAGACTACGTCCTTGGTGTTGGGGAGCTTCTGACATCTTTGTTTAAATGAGATCTGTAATCATGAAGCCAACGATGGTTCAAGAGAGTATTCTAGTTGAATAGTGTAGGGAAGTGTTAAGATGCTGGTCTCTAAATAGAAAAGTCATTATTTCTATTTATTTGATATATCTTTTCTTAATACTAAGAGAGGAAACATTAATTTTACATTTTGGGGGAGGGAGATCCCCATAGGTTGTGACGATACTAGACTTAGTTCTTCCTTTATAAAGTGGCTAGACTGAATATATTTTTATATTATAGAACAAAAGCATAGAGCCGAACATGACATGAGAGGTGTTGCTGTTCAGTCATTTTAGTCTTCATGACCCTGTTTGCGGTTTTCTTAGCAGTGTTACTGCAGTCCTTTGCCATTTGCTTCTCTAGTTCATTTTCTAGTTGAGAAAACAGGCAAATGGGGTTAAATGACTTATCCAAGGTCATACAGCTAGTATCTGAGGCCAGACTTGAACCCCAGAAGATGAATTTTTCTGACTCTGGGCATGCCACTCTTTACTGTGCCACATAACTGCTCACAGGTGACCTTAGAGGCTAGCAGATCCAAATCTTTCATTTTGGATATGATGAAACTGACTCAGAAAGAGGTAAAGGTCCCAGTTAGCAAGTGTTTGAGGCCGAATTTGGACCCAGTGCTATGGGTTCCTATAATCATATATAGTGTTCTGTAAACTCACTGAATGGTTTAACCCCACCCTGTCTGATTTTCTTTTGGAGAAGTCACATTTACCTTAAAAAAAAATACTGGTCCCTAAGTGGAAACCATGGCCCCATCTCCAGGAATGCTGTTATCAAGCAAAGGGTGAAGGGTTTGACTTTAATAGAAGCATATATATTTTTGTCCCGCAACCCTCTATAATTGTTGTCCCATTTTCTGCTGTATAAGCTCCCATCATTTCGTCTTCTGCACTATGGGTCATTTTTTCATGTAAGTTACAATCACTATAGACAGGGTACCCACAGTAGCAATTGTAAAGGTGTCTTTGGGAAAATTTTAGGCCCCCATCGTTGTTATGGAATCCTACTCTTCTGTCTTCCAGATTTCTTCTTGGTTATAGTTATGCTCCTTAGAGCATAACCTCTGGCTCTTTGGCAATGACCAGTAAATAAGAGATCTCCCTCTCCCTTTTTCACTTGGACTGGGTAGAATGATTGCCACAGGATAAGCAAACTTGGAGTTGTTGCGGGCCTCACAGATTTTATTTCCTTTTCTTCCCTACCCCCAGCCCAACAGATTCATCTTCAGCTTCTTGATTGCTGTCATAGGCAGTTGCATTTATCCAGTAACTCGACTTACCAATCTTTGGCTCTACTCTCTCTCACTGCATATATCTAATCACTTGTCAGATCTCATTGTTTCTGTCTTTATAGCATTTCTCTTATCCATTCTCTTCTATTTACTCACATAGCCACTACCCTGGTTTAGACCTTCATCATCTTTTGCCTGGACCATAGCAACAGCTTTCCAGTTGATCTCCCTGCTTTAAATTGTTGTAGTGGAATAAAGTTGTGACTGATTACTCATATCCACACAGTGGTTTATTTAGCAGTGCATTCAGTTGCAGAAACAAACCAGGACAAAGGCTCTTGGTAGGCAAGGAAACGGAACCTTGGTTTCTCCACAGTTAATTGGAAGGAGTAAAGAGCAGGAAAAACATTATAGGGATTTAGTCACCTGTTTTGTTTTTTTTTTCTTTTGAAGGGGACTGAGAGACAGGTAAGAGGGAGAGGGAAAATTTTGTGACATTCCTTAAATCAGGTAACCTTTGGAAAGGGAGTAACGTTGTGACTTATTCCAAATCAGGTGACTTACAAGCATAACTTAGCTTCACAAAATGGTGGGTACAGACAAAATAGAGTCACTAATGGTACTTTTAATGCAACACAGTCTGTACTCGTTCTAATCCCTTTTTCACATAACTGACAATGCTTTTCTTAAAGTGCAAGTCTAACTGTAGCACGCCTTGATTTAATGAACTCCAGGAGTTTCCAAATAATTTTAGGATCAAGTAGTATTTCACCTTTATATATTCATTATGTGATGTAACTTTATGTAAATTCTGTATTGTATGTAATTTTAATAGAATACCATATAAATTACAAAGAAAAATTTATACATATTCAGGTTCCAATCTCAAATGATTTTACTATTAGTGATATGTGATTAAAAATAAAGATTATTCTCCTAGTCAATATTGTCAGAAATGTTACTTTACTGGTCTCTTGAGTGGTTAGTGATCAATATGACTCTGACTTTTAAGCAAATGCAGGGGGATGGCAGAGTGGATAGAGTGCTGGACTTGGTGTCAGGAAGACTCCCATTCAAATCCACCATGACCAAGTCACTCAGCCTTGTTCTACCTCATTTTGCTCATTTGTAAAATAGAGACGATAATAGTATGTCATTCACAGAGCTGTGAGGAACATAGGAGTCATACGTATAAAAGCCTTTGCAAACCATATGATCTAATATAAATGCTATGTATTCATCATGATGATGATATTACTAAGCCCAGAAGGATCATAGAAGACATTTTCCTTATTTTCTGCATTAGTTGATCATTTTCCACATATCAATACATGTGTGTGTATGTGTGTGTGTGTGTGTGTGTGTGTGTGTGTGAGAGAGAGAGAGGGAGGGAGGGAGGAACTGGGAAAGGTGGAGGGAAGAAGATGGCAACTAAATAGGTATGACTAAAAATATCTGGTAAGTATGAATGTAAAAAATATTGTGTTATAAGAAATGTGGAATAGCACGACTTTAGAGAAACATCAGAAGATATGTGTGAACTGATGTAAAGCAAAGTAAGTATAATCATGAAAATGTGTTTTCAGCGTTATAGTGATATAATATGGAGAAAAGTCACACCCTCCCCCAAACAATGAATATTGTGTGATGAAAATGATGATACATTCACTAGGAGAGGAAAGAAAATTCCCCTCATTCTTCTTTCAGAAGTGGGGGACGAGTATGTTTGGGGGTTTTGCATATATTGTTGGACTTGCGTGATGTGTTAGTTAATTTTGCTGAACTATTTTTTTCTCCCTCTCTTTGTTTTTCTTTGTACAAGATATATATGTGATGAATAGGAGAGGAGGGAAATGAATATGGTATAAAAGTAAACATAACAATTCACCTTCAGTAGAGAATTTTAGAAGGTCATTACTTAACATTCACAAGTGTCAGCATCTTGCAAGGAATAGAGTGAGGGCCTAAGTGTTAGGAAGAATGGTTTCTAAGTCTACCTCTGACACATATTGACTGTGTGACCTTGACTATGTCATTTCTCTTAGTGCTCCAGAAACTTATTAAGAAAAGTAGACTGGTGAAGAGGTGCTGGTTTTTATTGGTAAAGGAAGCTCCATATCATGGTCTCCCTGATTTAATGAAACTATGGAGAAGAAGATTCACAAACTTCTTGTGTTTTCATTTGTTGTTGTCTGATTTTCAGTTGTCTGATTCTTTGTGACTCCAGTTGAGATTTCCTTTGTAAAGATACTGCAGTGGCTTGCCATTTCCTTCTCCAGTTCATTTTACAGATGAGGAAACTGAGGCAAACAAGGTTAAGTTGACTTGCCCAATATCACACAGCTGCGTGTGATGCCATATTTGAACTTAGGAAGATGTCTTGCACTCTATCCACTGCAACATGTAGCTGCCTCATTTTCGTATCTGTCTACTAAACCTTTCTGTTTAGTCCTCAGAATTCAAGTGAATCATAAATTTCTTCATTACATCTACATTAGGAACAGATATTATCTCTACCTCTACCTTGGAACACAGCAATCAAAATAAAACATTGTGAGCTAAATCTATGTGCATGACTAGAAATTTGATATCATGCTCTCTCCTGTAGAGATGGCATTTTTTTAAGCTACAGGGCCTTTAAAAATCATCGGAAATATCTCACCATGAGCAAAACAAATGAGCAAGTGTTAAAGATGTTTACGTTGAACAGTGAAATGATTAAATCTGCTTATCTACTGAAGCATTTTACACACACACACACACACACACACACACACACACACCTAGCAACAATGACAATGAAACAATAAAATGTCTGTTCACGGAAACATCTTATGAATAATGAACGCTTCCTGCTGCTCCTCAATTGTACTGTAAGTGATTAGAAGAATGTCTGCAACCTCTTCTATTTTTATGGTATTTAGAGATTTGTGGGGCAGCTAGGTGGTGCAGCGGATAGAGCACTAGTGCAGGAGTCAGAAGGTCCTGAGTTCAAATCTCACCTCAGACACTTGACACTCACTAGCTGTGTGACCTTGGGCAAGTCACCCCAATTGCCTCATCCTGGGTCATCTCCAGTCATTCTGATGAATATCTGGTCACTGGATTCAGATGGTTCTGACCTCTGGAGGAGTGAGGCTGGTGACCTGCACAGCCCTCCCTCACTCAAAACAAAGTCAAGTGCAAGTCATGTCATCATTTTTCTGATGGCATGGTCTTCTTCAGCAACAAAGGATGAACACACAATTTAGAGATTTATTTATCTGTAATCAAGCTCTTTGGTATGCTACTGTTGAAGCCTACTGCCCATCCAGGACAATCTTTAGCAAAATTGGTTGTGTATTGTGCCAAAGTGAGTAGGAAAAACACCATGTTTCTGAATATTTAGGACCTAAGTAAATATAGAAAAAAACTCAAGCAAAGTCAAGTCTTTTGGGAAATGATTTTAGGCAGTTAATTTTACCCAGAAAATACTACTAGAAAAATTCCTTTGTCATTTCTTTTCTACTATGCTATTTAAAAGAGAAGCACTGTAACAATGATTTCAAGTCTGGGAAATGGCACTTTTCTGGAGTCTATTTTTAAGAGTCATTTATGCTTTGGCAAAGTTGTAAGGAATAAGTGGGCAGATATACCAGCTGCAAGTATTCTGTGGATAGTTTGATCTTAAAGGGAGTTTTGACTAGTGGAAAGTCCCAAGAAATTTTAACCGGAGTCATTGTACCAGTATGCAAGTCCTTGACATCACCGGAGCATTGTGATGGTAAATGCATATTTTAATTGTTCTTTCTTGAAAAGAAAATTTAAAAAAATGAAAGTATGTTGATTATCAGGCAGAGTGAAATGCTTTGTTTGGCTTTAGGTCATTGAAAAGCAAGTTAATTTTTAAGTTATTCCTAAGATTTTAGATGTAATGCATTATTTTCTTCATGCCAAGAAGTTGCTGCCAAACAATTTAGGAAAATGATGAATTCTATGTGAATATGTTGAAATGAACTATTTGAAATTTCATAGCCAGTCTCTTGTTTCCATAGAGTATTCAGTGTGTCCCAAAAATCTCAGTGCAGTTCAAGCTTTAGCTTTAATAGCTTAGAACTGCATTAAGACTTTTGGGACACCCTATATTTTATCAAAGCAAATGTGGATTGATGGCTGCTACTTCTATAATACAGTTGTTGTTTTATTTTTGAAATTCCCTAAGAAATGCTATTTCCTTATTGAGATAAATTTTCCCTGTTCCAGTTTCAAAGAGTATATGCATTCTACTTCCACGATGCAGCTATACAACTAAGAGAATTTCATTCCAGTGATTATAATATTTCGTTGACAAGAAGACAAAGTGATATGTTGCCAGTTCTAGGAAATGCATTTTTTTTTTTGGTGAGAGATCTAATTTTAGTATTCACATGATTTTGGGGAAGATAACGAATATACCTGAAGGTAATATTCAAGGTCTTCCATTTGATGGAGTCCATATTGGCCGTTCTTAATAGGGGCATTCGACAATTCCTGAGATACATTTAGAGATTAAGCTTGCTTCTCCATTTCAGATGTTGACAAAAGTACATAATTGAAAACATCATTGTGGCAGTTTCAGTATTCAAGACCTTCCATCATTTTCTACTCACCTACTTTCATAATCTCATTTCACACTCCCCGTTATTCACTTTAACTGAATCTTTCATTAAGTTCTTGCCATTGTACTTTTAACCTCATGTGCAGGTAACATTTCCTCCTTGTCTTTCCCTTCTATTCTAAGTCCCAGCTCAGGTGGTACCTCCCTCCTTTTCTCCCTCCCTCCTTCCTTCCCTCCTTCCTTCTTCCCTTCTTCTTACTCTCTCCTTTCCTTCTTTTCTTCCCTCCTTTCCTCCCTTCCTCCCTCCCTCTCTTCTTGTCTCCCTCCTTTATTACAGAGTTATCATATGCTTGGTTCTGAGCATACAAAGAGAGAGGAGAAGGGAATAAGCATTTTTATAACACTATATACTGGCCACTATTCTAAGCACTTTACATATGTTAACTCATTTTATCCTCCCCCAAACCTGTAAGGTGGGTGCCATTACTATCCTCATTTTACAGTCAAGGAAACTGAAACTTGCCCAGGGTTGTTAATGTCTGAAGCTAGATTCGAACTCAGGTCTTCCTAACTCCAGGCACAGCATCCTATATACTGGGCCACTTTCTTCCTTGCCATGGCTTATATTTCATTGGGTGGTTGGAAGCAGTGCATAGATAAATAACTAGAAAATCATTAAACAAATACAAATTGATACTTTTAGGGATCAATAAAAGTTTCGTGACCTCTTTGCGTCTCAGTCTCCTCGTGTAAAATGGGGGTAATAAGAGCACCATCCTTAAAGAAGCTTCTTTCTCTCCTCCTTCTTTTCTTCCTCTTTCTAGTAAGTTTGAAATTGTTCTCAAGCCTAAATCACCCTCTGCATTTTTTACCTATAACTTCCAGTTATGCCCTGGAGACCAAACAAACAAAAAGGTTTAGTCTGTCTTCTTCATGATGACACTTCCCATGATTACAAACAACCGTTTTTTCCTCCCTCCCCTAATTTTCTATCAGGCTTTGTGAGATGTGCCTCACTTCTGCTCCAACATTACTATATGTTAAGCTGTGTCCAGCAATCCCAATTGGAATCTTATTCTATCCTGTGTTAATACTTAGGTGTGTTCATAGACGCTCCCTATTAGACTGCTGACTCCCTGAGGACTGACTGTGCTTTTCTCAATCTTTTTATGTCAGTTCCAATTTCTTAGTTGTAGTTTTAAAAATTGCCATTGTTTTGTTCCTGGCAGCAATAGAAACGTGACTGAGAAAGTACTGGATTCAAGTCCCACCCTGTCACATGGTTACACTGAAAAAGTCACTTCACATCTCAGTGACCTTGAAAACTCTACAGAAGTTTCTAAGTTGCAGACAGCCTTAGTGGAGGGATTTTCCTTTTCTGGGAGTTCCCCATACTGATTCTTATAAATAGATTCAGAAATCCAGTCTCTATCCCAATACCAACTCACTCACTGAACATCTTACTTGTGATATGGCTTACTCTGCTTTATATGTCTTAATAGTTATAGAGTTGGTTTCTTTAATAGACTCAGATTATCCAGAAAACTGACAATTTGCCTAATGTCAGTATTGGTGTCAATTCTTTGATATAAAATCAAAGGCAATTGTGTTAATTTACTTTATCAGGTAACTGCTGTGCCTAAGAGGTTGTTAATACTGGTGGGTTAAGTATATTTCAACTAATTTCATACATTTGAAGTAGTATCATGATATACTTAATGCATCTTAAAAGTTTGTGTTGATTACCAAGTTAAGGATATTACTAATGACTAGCTACGTTATTAAATTAGAAATGAATCTATGTGAATTCAATAACTGAAGTATTTTAAATTCCTCCACTTGACTTAGTATGTTGTTGTTTTTCGGTTGTTTTGGTCATGTCTGATGCTTTATGATGCCATTTGGGGTTTTCTTGGTAAAGATACTGGAGTGGTTTACTATTTCCTTCCCTAACTCATTTTTACAGATGAGGAAACTGAGGCAAATATATCATGAAGCTAATAAATGTCTGAGCCTGAATTTAGACTTAGGTCTTCCTGACTCCAGTGGGCTACCTAGCTGCCTCTGACTTAATTTAGCCACTATTATTCCTCTATTTCCCCGTTCCCAAGAAATACACGCATTGGACAGGAGGCACTGAGTTTCAGTATTGTCAGTAGAGCCATGCAGTATCACTCAAGAATTCCTCTACTTTTGACGAAGTTCTTTTTTGATGCATTACCATCAGCTCATTTTCCATGGTGCCTGATGTCAGGAGCTCAGCAACTGTTTCATTATTTGAAAGACCGTCTTTATGGGTTAGAAGTCAGTTGTGGTAGAGCAAATGATTCCAAGAGTATAATAGTCCATATGTTGGAATGTGGCTGAAATGGTTACTTTAGTCTGCTGTGCCTTTTTAGAAAACCAAATTGGAAAAAAGATCCATAAGACAGTACACATTTGTTCATGTTTAACTTGTAGCCAAGAGGAAGCTGTTTGGAATTTTAATAATGCCGACCTCTAAGACAACTTTGGGCTTTAGTTGCTACATCACAATGACTTTCTGTGATGTGTGGGAGGTTAACTGTTACTTTGCTTTGTAGGACACTTTATTAACATTAGGAGGCTTGAGAACCTGCCTCATTCATCTAGCATTGCCCCATTAATTTGGAGGCAAAATGCATTTTGTGGGATCAGTTTTCACATTGTCATAAGCCTTGGCCTCTGTTAGCTCTCTTCTGTTTGTTGGTTTTATGAAAATGGTTCTTGTATATTTATTGTCTATTTCCCATCTATTTTGTGGGAAACTGAAACATCTCCATTCATTCGTAGTATCTCCTTCCTATGTTTCTTTCAGTTTTGTTGTCATTTTTATATAAACCTGATTAGGATTTGTTAGAAAATACAGCAAATAGCAACATGAATCAGCAAATTAAAGACCTGATAAGATGACATGAAGCATAAATGGAGACTTCTTATGAACTGCTGAGCAGTTACTTTATTCAACTCTGACCATGGGTAATTTCTGTTTAAAGTGCTGGGGTTTTGTGTGTGTAGGTGTGGGTGTGTACTGAATTTTTCGAATTAGACAACAGTGCAGAAATGTCAGCTTTCAGAATCAGAACTTTTGTGTCTTCTTGCCATTAATTAATTAATCTTTGGCACTTGTTAGAAGTCTGAGAGAATATCCAGTTTCTGTTCTGCATAATTTATGCCCTATGATTTTATAAAGTAGGAGGAACTTTAGAATAGGTATCAATAATACATGCATGTACACATATACAAGTGCATGTACATATATATTACAAATATGTGTAATTTTTACACCATGCCACTATTTTCACTAAGCATACTATGCTAATTTTGATGACTTCCCTTTGATCATATGAGACAAAACTCCGAATATATAATTTAAATGTATTTGGGAAGATTCTGGATTCCTACGAAATGACATTATAATACTCATTTTTTCTTGAAATTCTGAGTTCTCCATATGAAACTATCTTAAAGGAATTTTGATAATTAACGTAATTTTGTTAACATGAAGATGGTCATCACTAGAATTTTTTGGTATGTTCAAGTTTAGAGCACTGGATGATTCCTTTTCAGGTATGTGGAATACTTTTTGCCTTTTCTAGTTTTGTATTTCTAACTTGAGCTCCTTCTTAGTAAAATAATTACTGGTGCTTCTCCATAGCAACTCCACAGAGTTCTGTGACCTAGTCTTCATGTCCTGATTGTAATCAGACTGTTGCTAGACTTTAAGAGATGATGTATGCATGCCTGCAGGGACAGAATTCTAGATGATGGTCAAACCAGAAATAAATTTGGTCCAATTTGTTTTGTTTTGATTTTACTTACTGACTTTTTAGTGAGAGACTACTGTGTGTAAGGTACTTTGGTAGGGCCCTTGGGACATCGCAGAATCTCCAGGTAGGAAGAGGCCTCAGGCACTGTACAATCCAACCTGTACATCAATGAGAATCAGTGCTACCCACCACTACTTTACCATTATTCAGCCTTCATTTGAAGATTTCCATAGAGTGATCTTACTACTATTTATTTTACTTCAGTAAAGCTTTAAATCTTAGAATATTTCTCTTCACATTGAGCCCCAAATCTGTAGTGAGGTAATTTCTTTTCTAGGTTATGTCTCGTTGGGCAAGACAGAGGCAGCCAGTTACCTGGCAGGGTGAATAGAATCTGGACTTGAAGATAGGAAGATTGCTTCATGAGACACATCCCTAGCTGGGCAATCTTTAACAAGTTGCTGAACCCCACTCAGCCTCACTCTCCTCATCTGTGAAGTGGGGATAATAGTACCTACCTACACTCACAGGGTTATCGTGAGGATACAGTGAGATAACACATGTAAAACAATATATTTGATCTCTCCCTCTCAATAACCCACAGATTATAAATCATTATTGATTAGAGAAATGTGAATCAGAATGACCATGAGATATCATTTTCCACTCATCAGATTAGCTAAAATGAAAGGAAAGTGACAAATATTAGAGGGGATGTGAAAAAATTGAGACACTAATTCACTGTTGGTGGAATTGCCAACTAGTCCAATCATTTTGCAGAGCAATCTGGAATTGTGCTCAAAGAGTTATTAAATTGCCTCTATCCTTTTACCCAACAATACTACTACTAGACCTAATTCCAAAGATGTTTAGGGGAAAAAAGGAAAAGTACTTGGATGTTCTAAATTATTTATAGCAGCTCTTTTTGTGGTTGGAAAGAACTGGAAATCATAGGGATGCCTGTTAGCTGGGGAATGGCTAATCAAGTTATGGGATATAACTGTGATGGAATACTACTGTTACAAGAAATTAGATGAATGATCTTAGAAAAAGCATGGCTAGACTTGCATGAAATAACGAAGAGCAAAATGAGCAGAACCAAGGTAACATTGTGTGTAGTAACAGTAATATTGTTTTAAGAACAATTTTGTGCCTTTTTGGCAAAAAGAAAACCAAACTAACTTTTGCTAGACCATAGCATGTAGCAGATTTGTCAAACCTACAGCTGTAGGCTGCATGTAGCCCACAGCTGGAATAAAATTAAAATGTAATTGGGAGATATTTACTAAAATAATTTAAAATGCAATAAAACATAAATAATTTTCATTTGTGGTTTTCTAAGTTGATGTTCAGCTTGGCAGGCATTTTTATGCGTGATTTAGTTATCCTTATTTCTCTTTGAGTTTGATAACAATCAAACATTTTTGATATATTAAAAGTTTTGGTGTGAAGGTTGAAGTTATTAAAAGTCCCATTCAGTTTCCCAAAAGTCATCTCTCTTGCTTCCTTCCTCATGATACTGTTGTACACAAGCAGCACCTGTCCCAGCTATATTAACGTATGGATCAGCTCTGTACCAACTTTATAGTGTAGTCACTAACTACCACAGACTTATAACATCTGTTTGGTTCTTAGCTTTTCAGAGAGTTTGCACAACTTTTACTCAAATTGAGGAGGTATGAGGACATCTGAAGGCAAATGCAATAAGCCCAGTGTCTTCTGCAAACTGTGATAGATGGGGGGTTCCATCTTCTCTTGGGAATTCTGCCTCTCCTTGGACTCTGTCTTGAACTTCCTCTATGATGATGACAAATCAGAGGAGGGTAAAATTAAATAAACTGGGGATGTTTAGCCTGAAGAAGGGAAGAGGCACAGGCACCGCTGTCTTCATGTATCTTAAGGGCTGCCATTTGGTGTAGGGTTTAGACATGAGATGCCAGTAGACAGAACAAGGATCAATCCCTGGAATTTGGAGTCAGATGTAAGCTTTATCTCAAGAAAAGCTGCCCAACAATTTATTCTATTTAAATGTAGGATGAGCTGCTTCTAGCCAAAGTTGATTTCCTCCCATTGGCAATCTCCAAGATTTCCAGCTAGGAAACTATGTGGTACAATGGGTAGAATGCCAGGCCTGGAGTTGGGAAGACCTGAGTTCTATATAAATATTACCTATTATTATTCAAGAAGAGGAAGGATGACATGCCAGATTCATTGTGGAAGGGATTTCTTTCACATATGATTTGGGCTAGATGGCCTCAACTTGCCTTCCCAATCTCATTCTTTTATCATTTCTGAGATAAATTTTAAAATAACTAATATTTAAAGATGCTTTCTCCTCCAAATTGTTGGAGACAGACATTTTTGTTGTTGTTCAGTTGTTTTAAGTTGTGTCCAAATCTTTGTGATCACATTTAGGGTTTTTTTTAACAAAGATATTAGAGTGGTTCACCATTTCTTTTCCAGCTCATTTTACAGATGAGAAAACTGAGGCAAACAGAGTTAAATTACTTGCCTAGGGTTATGCAGTTAGCTAGTAGGTGCCTGAGGCCAGATTTGAACTCAGGAAGATGAGCCTTTCTGACTATAGGCCCGTCACTCTATTTACCTACCTTCTCTGGTTAACTCATTTTATAAATGAGGAAACTGAAATCCAGAGAAGTTATATAATTCACCTAAGCTCCTGAAGATGATATAGGATGGACATCTGCATGCGCTGACCCCACCTCCTCACTTCCTCCCCTGGATCACAGTAGAATGTTGGAATTTTGAGGACTGGGGCTTTCATTTTTGTTGTTATATTCCCACAGGCCTGACATTGTGTACCTTTCCTACAAGACAGGCAGTCAACTTTGAATCGAAAGAGAACATCTTCCCCCAACTGAAAAATAAAACTGTTTAATAAGCACCTACTAGAATGACATTTGTCCAGGTTCTGGAAGAAAGAAGTCCCCCAACAAGCACTTATTAAACAATTAGTATGTGTAGCCATTTTGTTTAGTTTTGGAATACAAAGAAAGATAGAAATGGAGGTCTTTGATTTTGAGTAGTATAGTACCGTTTGTGAATAGGTGTATGCAGAACAAAAAACCCCCAAATTGGCCATCAATAGGCAGTCCTTCTTGGATTTGAACTTTATGTAGCTGCCTTCTGGTTTTGACTTATAAATGGCCAAGGAGATTTGCCTACTGGCTATGTGCTTTTCCCAGTATTCCCCAAGTTCCAGTTACCTTGGACTTGACCAGTAATAAAGTACCTCCCCAATATTCTCTATATTTATAACTTGAAATTCCATGTGGGAAGAAAGAGGAAGTTATAGCAAGGAGGAAAACATCAGAGAAGAAATTGAAGTGGCCAGTATGAAAGGAGAGATGAGTCAGAGTGATGGACAAGATGGCTGTGGAAGATGGGGGTCCTGAGAGTAAGAAAGATGGACTGGCAGAATTCTGCATTCATGATCATAGTGGGGAGACATTGAGAACATCTTATCTTTTCTCCCTTTCCCCATGGAGGGTCCAAATGTCTTACATGTTGTCTATACTTTTACTCCCTTTATTCCCTCCTTTCTTCCACTCATTCCTGCCAGAGTTTGTGGGAAAAAAAGCCAAATTTCTGAAAGTTTTGTTCATTTCCAACATATTTACTTTGATGGTTAAGACTCTAAAATACAGTAAACTTGCTGGTCAACAAACCCCAAAGTGCTTGATGTATTTTATTTATGTGTAGCTGCAGAGAGAGACTCTGACTGAGATGAAAGAAATATTTTTTCAGCTGAACTAGAGTAAAATGTGAGCTGAAAGAAGCAATGGCTGGAAAGAGACTGGGGAGTAGATGATGAAAGGGAGTAGATAGCATTAAGACATTTGGCTGATCCCCTGAGGAAGGGAAGAAGAAGAGGGCATGATTTTCTCTCCTGGTCATGCTTCATCAACATCGTGGCATTTCCCCAATCCATACTTCATATTATGATCATCTCCATTGTCCCCTGTTCTGGACCTTTACTCTGTTTACTCTAGGGTGACCCTTGGCAATTCCCATGGTTCCTTTTCCAGTCTCTGCATGATGGCACAGCTGTTATCTTTCTCCTTGCTATGGCTTTCATTTATTTTTTCAATAGCCCCTTTCAAGTTTTAGGTTTCACTATATTAGACAGTAGAATAGCTAGGTGGCACAGTGAAGAGAGTGCTGGCCCTGGAGTCAGGAGGACCTGAGTTCAAATCTAACCTCAGATACTTACTAGCTATGTGACCCTGGGACACTTAATCCTGTTTACCTCAGTTTCCTCATCTGTAATATGAGTTGGAGAAGGAATAGCAAACTGCTCCATCTTTACCAAGAGAATTCCAAATGGGTTCATGCAGAGTCCAGCATGATTGATTGACTAAAAAAGCAATAAAAATGGTAAATAGTAGGTCTGAGGACAAATATAAGACCACCAGAGTTTGGGAACTATTGAGAAAAAACAGTCAGTAGGCAGCATCTTGGCTCTGTGACCCCAGATCTCACCCTGGCTACGGTTCTGGATCACATTCATAACTTGTTACTTGACGTGGTTAATGGAAAGAATCCTAGATTATAAATCAAAGAACCTGGGTTCAAATCACAGCAACTATGTGACCTTGGGTAAATCATTCAATGTGTCTGAATGAAAGTGTTGGAATAAATAATCCCTGAGGTCTCTACAAGCTCTAAATCTATGATCTTATGATGCTGTGATCTTTTCTAACTGTAAATCTTATTTAAAAAAATCTCACATACATTTTTCATGAAAGCAAATTTCAAAGCTTTTCCTAGAGGCAGTACAGGGGGTTTTTGCATGTGCTTCTGTATTTATAGATGCATCCTCATAAAATCCTGGGATCAACCTCTAGATTCTTTCAAAACTCCAGCAGTACCAATGACTCTAGGTGACTGTTCTCCCAAATGGGTATAGAGAAGATGGTGGCAGGAGCAGATGGCTCTTTCTCTAGGGCTTTTGGAAGTCAAGGTTGCTTCTATCCTGTTTCTTTCTGCTATATCGTGCTAACAAATAGAATCAATAAAATGGCAACCTTGGCTACAAAAGGCCCCATTGACTGATTTTTTTTTCAAATCATCCTTCTTTTCTTTTGACTTTCCTATTTTCGCAATGTCTTCCTGAGTTGGCAGCTAAAATATTCTGACAGATTTTAATCTCAAGGTTTTAAAATCAACTTATTTCAGGTTTTTCACTCTCCAAGGTGAACAGTTGTCACAGAGTAGTGCTGAAACATAGAACATATTTGCATAGTTTTTGAGGGGGAAAATGCTGTTGCCATCCAGATTCCTTTATTTCTCAATGTTGCTCACACATCCTGAATTAGATAATCTCATTGATTGAAAGGGAGAGGCTTTTCTCTAAAGAGCTAGCAAGTTTAGACAGTCACACTTTAGATCAGACTTTGACATTCCTGTTCATCCCAGAGAGTCGGGTACTAATTAGGGAGAGTATGAAAGATTTTGGATAAATAATAACTGAAAATTCTTAACTATAAATATTCTTTCCAACTGCTAGGACACAAATCTCCTGACAATAATCCTCTAAAGGGAGGTGGCCTTTTTTTGTCTGTCAGTTCACAAAGAATGGATCTGTGTTGACTGTGTTTTCTCCTTTAGATTCCCTCAGATTATGTGTCAGGCTGAGCTCTGACAAGCATCCCTTGAAATGCTAAATCTAGAAGGAACTGGATTCATGCAAGATCAAGGAGGAATCTCCTCCTTCATTCTAGAACCTAGCGGTAGGAGAATAGATTCTCGTAAATATTCAGTGAGATGCTGCATTTATCTTGTATATGAAAGGCACGATCAGGGTTGCCATGTCATTGTGAAATTGCTAGAGTTCTTCATTCTTGGCTCTCCTATCCTTGGGGTGTCCTTCCTGAGGGTCGCATGACAGCTTCTGTCAACATGACTCCCAACAGCATTCTGTGATTGTAGAGCTATTTCAAGGCCTATCAAGAATAACGTGCCCCATAAACCTGCTTTGTTGTTGTTGGTTTTCAGTCCTATCTGACCCTTCATGACCACATTTGGGGTTTTCTTGGCAAAGAAACTGGAGTGGTTTGTCATTTCCTTCTCCAGCTCATTTTTCAGATGAGGAAACTGAAGTAAACAGGGTTAAGTGACTTGCCCAGGGTTAAACACCTAGGAAATGTCTGAGGTTGGATTTGAACTTAGGTTTTCCTGACTCTGGGCCCAGATCTCTATTTTGTGCCACTTAGCTGTCATAAACCTGCTACAGTGCTCACAATTTCTAGGCTTAGAACTGTGGTTTTGGATAAATGCCCCTGTTAAAATGAAACTATTTTGCTTGACCATTGAGTAAGATATTACCATTGTTTATATATATATAAACTTGTTTATCAGATAAATTGAATGGCAATTACTTTGGAATTAGGTCTAAGTGGAGCCATGATTTTACTGGTATAGGGAATCTCTCAGGTAAAGAAACTCCCTCTCCCTCTTTTCTTCCTCTGTAAATTGTAGTCTTAGAAAGCTCAAATAAATTGGTCAGGGTCACACAATCCAGCATGTTTCAGAGGTAGGCCTTAAAGGCAGGTGCCACTATTAGGCAGATGTCATATGTTAGAATATAGAATCCAGTTAAACTGACTCTGTACTATCCCTTGATACCTCTGACATTTATGAAAACTTTTAATGGTATGGAAAAACAATGGGTGTCAGTCAAGGGAAGGCAGCCATGGGTGATGTTGCATAGTGGCAATCCACAAGTAGCTAGGAAACAGCATGAGGGCACAGAGAATCTAGTCATGGGCATAGCACCAAAAAGGAGTGAAAAGCCCCAAAGAGTATTTAGATCCCAAAGATCTACACAGTTTGCTTCACCATTTTGCCTAGTGATGACCTTGGCTTCTTTCTAGTGCTTTTCTCTTTTCGTATGCCAGGGAGGGATGCTTGCCTTCCTTGCTGTGCCAGGAAGATTTAAATAAACATCTTATTTTAAAAGAAGAGGAAAGAAAACTTGGAGCAGTCCACAGATGAAAATTGTACTCCAACAGTTTTAGATGGATCAACTGTTTTCAATGAAGGAAGAGATTTGTTTAACACAAATTGTAAGGCTGTTTGAAGAATAATAAATTAATGATCATAATTAAACCAAGAATAATGAAGTTCATGATTAAACCAAAATTATACAGTTGACTGTCAGACTCTAGAAAATCCTGTTGGGATGTTAGCCTTCTTTCCCTAAAGCATACCAAAGTTATAGTTTCCATTTTTATACATGGGGTTATTTTATATTTTGCTTCTTTATATGGTTTGGGGACATGATATGGCTACTTCTCATCAATGGAATCGCATTGGATGTTCAGGTATACTTTTATGTGGTTGTAATGACTTGTGTCAAGCTATGTTCACCCTCTTGCTTAAGTCTCTATTCTGAAAAGCACTTCATTTTTGAAAGATGACTGACCATTTTAAAGGGGTTCAGTCTGTGGCTTAGGAGCAGAGGAAGACTAAGCAAGAGCATGATGCAGTTCAATTATTTAAAAAATCCTCATTGAGAAATGACTATGTCATAAGACAGTATGTACGATAGACTGTGGTATGTGCAGTGTTCTCAAGAAGTATATAGTCCGGTTGCAGAGACATCATGCTTATATAAATAATTGTATGTTTTGCTTTTTTTACATTTTATTTTCCCTCCAATTACATGTAAAATGATTTTCAACATTAATTTTTAAAATCCAGTTCTACCTTTTCTCCCTCCATTCCCATTCCCCTCATTGGAAGAACAAGCAATTTGGTATAGGTTATACGTGGGTAATCATACAAAACGTATTTCCTCATTAGTCATGTTTTAAAAGAAAACATAGACCAAAATAAAAACCCAAAAATGATGAAGTAAAATAAAAGTATGCTTAGATCTCTATTCAGATTCCTTCAGTTCTTTCTCCGGTGATGGATAGCATTTTTCATGATATATCCTTCAGAGTAGTCTTGGATCATTGTCTTGCTTAGAATAGTTGTCATTCACAGTTGATCATCTTACAATATTGCGATTATTGTGTACGATGTTCTCTGAGTTTTACTCACATCTGTTCATGTAAGTCTCTCCAGGTTTTTCTGAGAGCATCTAGATTATCATTTCTTGTATAACAATAGTATTCCATCACAAGCATATACCAAAAATTGTTTAGCCATTTCTATTGATGGGCATCCCCTCAATTTCCAGTTAAAGAGCTGATGTAAATATTGGGGCATAGTTCCATATTGCTCTGTGTAATGGTTGAATCAATTAACAACTCCACCAATAATGCATTAATATCTCAATTTTCCCACAACTCCGCCAACATTTATAACTCTAATTTTCTGTCCTATTAGCCAGTCTAATAGGTGTGAGGTGGTACCTTGATATTGGCTTAATTTGAATTTCTCCAATCAATAGTTGTTTAGAGAATTTTTATTTCTCTATAGATAGATTGATTACTTTATCTGAAAACTGTTCATATTTTTTGATCATTTGTCAATTGGGAATGACTCTTATTTTTATAATTTTGACTTGTTTCTCTATATATTTTGAGAGAGGAGGCCTTTATTACAGGAACTTGTTTCAATTTTTTTTCACAGTTATGATTTCTAACTGTATTTCCTTCCAAGGTATTTCTCTCCTGTTATTTCTATTCTCTCTCCTTTCAACCTATCTCTCCTCAAATGTGTTTTGCTTCTGACTATTGCCTCCCTCAATCTACTCTCCTTTATATGAACATCCCCTCCCCCTCCTACTTTCCTGTAGGGTAAGATAGATTTCTATACCCAATTGAGTGAGTAGGTTATTCCCTCTTTGAGTCCATTCCAATGAGAGTAAGGTTCAAGTGTTCCCTGCCACCTTCACCATGTTCCCCTCCACTCTAATAGCTCTTTCTTGCCTCTTTTGTGTGAGGTCGATTTTCATTCTACCTCTCTTTCCTTTCTTCCCAGGACATTCCTATTTTTCATCCCTTAATTTTATTTTTAAAGATACCATCCTATCATATTCAACTCATACTTGTGCCCTCTGTCTATATATAATCCTTCTAACTGCCCTAGTACCTAGAAAGTTTTTATGAGTTGCAAGTATCATCTTTCCATGTAGGAATGTAAACAGTTACGATTTCTCTTTCTTGTGTATCCTTTCATGCTTCTCTTGATTCTTGTATTTGAAGTCAAATTTTCTATTGAGCTCTCATCTTTTCATCAGGAATGCTTCTTGAAAGTGCTCTATCTCATTGAATGTCCATTTTTTACCACCTGAAGGATTATACTCAATTTTGCTGAGTAGGTATTTCTTGTTTGTAATCCTAGATCCTTTGCACTCTTGGATACAATATTCTAACCTCTCCATTCCTTTAATATACAAGTTGCTAAATCTTGCGTTATCTCGACTATGGCTCCATGATACTTAAATTGTTTATTTCTAGCTACTTGAAACATTCTCTTATTAACCTGGGAAATCTGGAATTTGGCTGTAATATTCCTGAGTTTTCATTTTAGGAGCTCTTTCATGAGGTGATCAATGGATTCTTTCATTTCTATTTTACCTCCTGGTTCTAGAATATCAGGGCAGTTTTCCATGATATTTTCTTGAAAGATGATATCTAGGATCTTTTTTTTTAATCATGGCTTTAAAGATGCCTTCACCATCTTTCAATTATTTCTCCTGGATCTGTTTTCCAGGTCAGTTGTTTTTTTTCCAATGAGATATTTCACATTGTCTTTTATTTTTCATTCTTTTGGTTTTGCTTTATTTCTTAATGTCTCATAAAGTTCTTAGTTTCCACTTGCTCAATTCTGATTTTTAAGAATTATTTTCTTCAGTGAGATTTTGTACCACATTTTCCTGTTGATCAATTCTACTTTTTAAGAAGTTCTTCTTTTAAGTGAATTTTTGTATCTCTTTTTTCCATTTGGTCAATACTGCTTTTCAAGGTAATCTTCTCCTTATTGGATTTCTGTATCTCTTTTATCATTTAGTCTATTCTGTTCAGTATTTTTTTTTTGTCTCCTTTACCATGCTTTTGGCTCTGTTTTCATGATTTTCTTGCATTATTCTCATTTCTCTTCCCTGTTTTCCCTCAACCTCTCTTACTTGATTTTATAAATCCTTTTTGAGTTCTTCCATGACCTTCTTCTAAGTGTGTGTTTTGATCTTCCTTGTCACAATAGTAACTTTCTGTGGTCAGAATTTTTTCTTGTTGTTTGCTCATTTTCCCAGCCACTTTCTTGATTTTTAACGCTTTACTAAAGAAGGGCCCTGCTTTTAATGTGGAAGGCTCATGGTCCCAAGCTTCAGGGGTTTTGTGCAGTTGTTTTCTGAGATATTTCTAGGGAACTGTAAATTTTCAGTTCTTCCAAGGTGGTATGATCTAAGAAGAAGTGTGTTTGCTACTCTCCTAACCTGTGCTCTGGTGTGTGGGTGACTAAGTCTTTTCTGCCCTAGAATTCTGGTGAGGGCCCCTGCTCCACTGTGGTCACCAGTGCTGATGAGCTAGTGGTTTTTCTCACCCTAGGATTGCCACCCAGGTGTAATCTGAACCTAAGTATGGAGAAAGCAACAGAGGCCTGTCCCCAGTGCTAGCAAAGAGACCTCTGTAATCTCTTCTGACAGGTTGTTTGACCCCTTTGCTGAGATCTCTGGAAGGAGCCATTGTAGCTTCTAATTCATTCACTCCTGAGGCCTGCTTCTAGTTTGCTGGCACATGGTCTGCCCTGATGCAGCCTGCACTGGACTGTGCTCCACTCATCCTGACGTGACAGAGCTTTCCTGACAAATATTTTTTAGTTGTCTTGGGCTGGAAAATTGTTCCCCCTTATCCTTTTGAAGGTTCTGGCATTTCAAGATTTATTTCGGAGCATTATTTAAAGCTCTTTGGAGGAGTTTAGGGGAGAATTCAGTCTAGTCCCTGCCTTTTCTCCACCATCTTAGCTCTACCATATATAAATAATTATAATCTTATCTACTGTGGTTTCTGATTGCCTCTTAGGATCAAATGCAAATGCTTTGTTGGACATTTCAAACACTTTTCTCTCTGCTTGTAGTAGACATTTCCAGATGTCATTCTCCTTCATGTACCAGAACTCCAAGTCAAATTGACTTTCTCTTTCCCTCTCCTTGACTCTCCATGTCTTTTGTCCTTGATGGAATCCATCCCTAGTTTCACTCAATGTTCAGCTTTCTTGACCATCTCTTGATTCAAATAGGCTTTCCTAATCTTCCCACCACTACTACCACACACCAGTTACTAGGGACTCCCATCCCTAGGATTATTCAATAACTATAACTTAAGAGTTTATTATTGGTCAATTAGGAAAGCTAGGTGGTACAGTGGATAGAATTCCAGGCCTGGAGTTAAGAAGACCCGAGTTGAAATCCAGCTTCTTATACTTACTAGCTGTGTGACCCTGGGTCAGGCACTTAACCCTGTTTGCCTCAGTTTCTTCATCTATAAAATGATGTGGAGAAGAAAATGGCAAATACTTCAGTATCTTCGCTAAGAAAACCTCAAATAGGGTCATGAAGAGTCGGACAAAACTGAAGTGACTGAGCAACATGGTAGAGGTACTATTCTGGGTGTTTGGGAGACAAAGATAGAAAGGAAACAGTTTCTATTCATGGGGCGTTCTAGTAGAGAAAAATTACTCACATAATTTTTGTTGTTGTGCTTCAGGTATATCCCACTCATCATGATCCCATTTGGGGCTTTCTTAGTAAAGATACTGGAATGATAATTAGCAATTCCTATGAAAGATAGCATGAAATAGTACATGAGGAGTTCAACATGGAATCAAGAACACCAACATTCACTTCCTTAATCAGATACTAGTTGAGTGACCTCTAGATAAGTCATTTCATGTCTTCACCTCAGTTTCCTCATCTGTAAAATAAATGGGTTGGATAATCAGTGATAATGCCACTATACTCTGATCTTGTAAGATCACATGTGGTGTATTGTGTTAAATTTGGGGACTGTGGAATGAATGAAAAGTGAGAATCAGTGGAAGGAATTAGGATCTTTAATCTTGAGAAAAGAAGACTGTATGAGCACGTGCATGTGTACATGCACACATGTATTTTGCTGAATCCACATATTTGAAGGGCTTTCATGTACAAGTATTAGCTTTGTATTATCCCCAGGGGCCAAGGTCAGGAGCAGTGTGTTAAAAGTGTAATGAAACTTAGGTTTGCTGTCAGGAAAGATTTCCTTCTAATGAGAGCTTCCTAGTGGCTCAACAGCTCGCCTCAGAGGAGCTCCTTCTCCTTGGGCGTGTTCAAACAAAGGACGGATGACCCCGCTTGTTGTGGGTTTGAGAGTAGGTTTCCTTCTTGTTTGGGTGGAACAAGCTGATAGCTGCACTGCCTTCCAGTTCTCAGATTCTGTGACTTTTGTTTGTTAATCTCTGTCAACTGAAAGAGCAAAAAAGCCTGCCTGCAGGAGAGAGACAGACAGACAGACAGAGAGACAGGTAGAGACAGATAGACAGAGGCACAGAGAAATAGAGACATATGAGAGAGAGAGAGAGAGAGAGAGAGAGAGAGAGAGAGAGAGAGAGAGAGAGAGAGAGAGAGAGACAGAGAGAGAGAGAGACAGAGAGAGACAGAGAGAGACAGAGACAGAAAGACAGAGAGAGAGACACAGAGAGAGAGACACAGAGAGAGAGACAGAGAGAAAGAGAGAGATACACAGAGAGAGAGACAGAGACAGAGACAGAGAGACAGAGAGAGAGAAAGAGAGAGAGAAGAGGGAGGGGGGGAGGCGGAGACAACAGAAGATAGGAAGAATGAGAGAAACAATTGATCTGTTATATTAAACATAGCAGGGGAAACCCAGCCCCTCATCTCATCACCTAGACACCTGATACCTTTGAAAGATGTAGGCAGAGAGGCTGTAGTGAGGTTACAGTGGTGGGGAATGGTGGAAGGTTGACAGTAATATTGAAATTTAGAAGCAGTTTGAGACCTAGGTACAGAAGCTAGGTATTTGTACTGAAAATGTAAGGACACCAATGAAAGGCTAGGGAGAACTGTAAGACTTGGATCATGTCCCCACCCACTGCCCCCGCTAAAATGTTGCTGTTTTGGCACAAAGCATAAATCTTCCTGTCAAGGTCATAACTCTAGAATACCACAAAACTGCTAAAATCTTGTAACCTTTCCCTTGTCCCAAAGATCCTGGTCCTGTGAGCTTAATTTCTTCTTTATCATCCTCCTCCTTCACTTGCCATGCTAGCAGTAGCTTCTTTTAACTAACTTTGGTCTTTCTGTGTGCTGTGTAGATTAAAAGAATCTGTTTGACTTCCAGGAAATAAGATACCGACTCCTTCTAGAAATAATGAAAGCCTCTCCTCAATTTTAAAGAAATAATCCTTTAAGATGTCATGCAAGTTGAGATATTTGAGAAAGCTATTTTTAATATAGCTCCTGCCACAAGATTCATTCATCTAAACATCAGAAGAAAATAGAATTGTTGCTGCTAAAAGTAAACCAGTATTTTATTTTGTTAAGTGAGGCTCCTTTTAGAAGGCCAATACCAGAGTTCCTAGACAGTGATTTTAATGAAACAATATCTTGCCTTAGAATAGCGTGTCATTTCTTAGAATTAAGCCCACTAATTCCACATCTCTCTAGCAATAGAGAGATCCAACACTAACTCTAATGCTGAATATCATTGTTACAAAATCTCTGCTGTGGGTCTTCCCAGTTTTGAAACAAATACGCCTTTTGGAGAGTGTCGTTTGTAGGAAGCAGGCACTAATTAATCATATTTTCTTCCGTTATTTTGCAGTATTTTTTTCCAGTTACAAATAAATGGCTTTGGATTTTCCAACTGTTGCTACCATCACATCCTGCATTCCATCCCCCAATTCTGGTGCAGTTTTGTATATAAAGAGAATACTGTTGATCACCAGGGACTGGGTTTCAAGGTTTGTTTTTTTTTTTCCCTAATCGTTTTGTACTCAGCCAGTCATGTCTAGGTCCACTTGTGAATAAAGGCATGACATTGGGAGACAATTGCTGAGGATGAGGAGTACAGTTTGTGTTCATAAAGTAGGGCAAAGGGGGTATTCTAGTTGGAAATTGAATCCACATCCTTGGCTTTAACAGCTTGAGACAGATAAACTCCCCTGTATGTGTGTTCTAATAGATATTTGAAGGACACCCATGAGTTCCCTTCTTAATAATTATTGAAGAGAGCATTCACATGGCATTGTGTGCATGTATTGAGTGAGAATAAATTCAAAGAATAAGCATGGCCCTTTAAGCAGCTCCCCCTCCCATCCCAGTTATCTCCCGTGGTGTGCATGTGTTTTTAAGCAACAGAGGGAAATTGTGTAAAAATACTAATAATAAAATAGAGTTTTCTGATTTTAAGAACCTCTTTTGTTTTTTTTCCTATTATAAGAAAGAAATAATTGACTGCATTGTATAAATTTTAAAAATTAAGTACTATTTCCCTCTCAGAGGTAGTTAACTATTGAGTGACAATGAACTAAACTTAAAAACAAATCGATGCTGGTGTGGAAAAAAAAACATTTAAGACTGGAGAATTAGTCTTATTCCATATTGTTTTTTACATATCATAAACTGTGCAAAAACTTACCAAGACTCATACTGGACCATTTGGTGCATTTAAAATAGTATTTCCCCTAGGTGGTTTTATAGAATTTATGGTATTTTTAAATTAATGACAGACATTTTTCTCTCTCATATGCTAGGGTTGTTCATGGAGAAGTGCATTAATACTTAAAAATAAGCAATTTACACCCTATTTTTCTTGATTTATATCCATTCTAATCTTCTCATTTCACAAATGAAGAAACTGATGACCTGAGGAAATCTGGGTATCTTGCTCAAAGCTACACCATTGAAAGGGCATCCTAGATAGACTGTGGAGTGAGTGATTTTCTAAGGTGTTTCTCCTTCCACCACACCAGTTACTTTTAGCAAAGTGCTCCCAAATCCAGAAAACTTACCAGTACAAAAAATAGGGGAAAGAATTTTCCACAAAGTAATTCTTACAGAAATGAAAGCTACAAACCAGAACGAACCACAACAAAACTGTAGACCAAAATACTAAACTGTGATTCCCAGGCTACCTCTGTTTCCAGCTCCTACCCATAACACACAGCCCCATACTGCCCCCATAGCATAGCTAGGGTCCTTTGAGTATCTGAACTTTGGGGTACTACTGCCCACTTTTGCAATTAACTCCATAAAATCATTCCCAAGGAAACATGCTGGTGAAAAGGGAGAGTGAAGGCAAGTGACTCAGACAAGACTTGGATTTGGAGAAGGGCAAAAGGGGTTCTATGGAGGAGCGTGGTAAAGGGGAACAAGGAAGGGGGAGATGGAGGATGCACCAGTGATTATAGTTAGGAGGAAACCTGGGGCCTACAGGGGAAGAAACCCAAGTACAAAGATTTCCCAAGTACCCCTCTCTTCTGTGTCCTGGGTATCCTCCTCCTTCATATCAAGCTCCCACAGATCAGCTTTTAAATTGAAGAAAGGACATTGGAACCCAGAGAAGTGGGATGAGTAAAGCTTGAAAATAAATCCTGTATAGCAGTCACCTAGAGTGTCCTTGCAGCCATGGAGGTCTCCAATATCTCCCCTCATCTCTGGAAGGAAACAGATTTCATTTAACTCTGGGGGCCTGAAAGAAGAGTAAACTGTCAACAAGAGGTGGGGGAGGGATACTCTACCATGTAACTTTCTGAATGGAAGGGATTTTGATTAACTCATTTTTTGCAAGGATAGTATAGAAGAATTAACAGCAATGTTTAAGGTAGACAAAAACTCAATTGATGGTTGAAGAGAATGAGATTGAAGAAAAGAACTGTTTTAGTGATTAAGTAACACACATACATTGAGTTAGAGTCTACTTGGGGGAGAAGGTAAAGGTTGCATGGAAAATCATACCAATGCCTTCCCACCAACAATGGAACAACTGTAAGACCCTCCAGCAGAATGATACAGGACAATCAAGGAAATAAGGGAAGATAAGAAGGTAGCCTGGTATGATGGAAACAGCACTGAATGTGGAGTCAACAAGGACTGGTTTTAAAATCCCACTTCTTACATGTACTGGCTATATGATCCTAGACAAGTCCCTTAACCTCTCTGCCTCAGTTTTTTAATTTGTCCAATAAATGGATTGGATGAGATGCCTCCAAGGCACCTGCCAGATCTAAATCAACAGTTATATCATGCTGTCTCAAAGAAACAAGTGAAAAAATGAAAAGTATTAAGAGAGAAGTTAGAAACGCAAACTTGCAAATAGAGATTAAAGAAATAAGGAGAAGAGGGTGGGGGAGCCAAGATGGCAGAGCAGAAGCAGGGATCTACTAGAACTCTCCATCCAAACCCTATAAAATCCTATAAAATGACTCTAAACAAATTATGGAGCAGCAGAAGCCACAAAACGACAAGCAAATTTCCAGCCCAAGATGATCTGGAAGATTGATAGGAAGGGTCTGTCTCAATGGACTGGAAGTGGAGCATAGTTTGACATGGGCCATGTACCTAGCTGGAGCAGGCCTTAGAGGACTGAATCACTGGTGGCTGCTGTGGTTTGCAGAGTTCTCACACCACAAATGCTAAATACAGCCTCAGAGGTCAGTGGCAGGGTCTCTCGCCTGGCTGAGAAGGTAGCATGGCCCAGCCCCAGCCACAGCAGCAGTCACTGCTGAAGAAGAGGCTATTTCTGGAGCCTTCCACATAACAGAGAGCTCAGAAGACAAATAATTGGCTGTGAAAATCAGCAAATAGGGGAAAAGAAACAGACTATAGATTTTTACTTTCCCAGTAAAGAAGTATTTTCTTGCATCATTGGTGATGAGGAAGATCAAAACATACAACCAGAAGACAACAAAGTCAAAGCTCCTGCATCCAAAGCCTCCAAGAAAAATGTGAATTGGTTTCAGGCCATGGAAGAGTTCAAAAGGGATTTTGAATCAAGTAAGAGAATAGAGGAAAGATTAGGAAGAGAAATGAGAGTGAGGCAAGAAAATAAAAAAAAAATGAGTCAACAGCTTGCTAAAGGAAACCCCCCAAAGTGCTGATGAAGAAAATAACACTTTTAAAATTAGACTAGTAATTGCCAAAAGAGGTCCAAAAAGCCAGTGAGGAGAAGAATGCCTTAAAAAGCAGAATGGGCCAGTTAGAAAAAGAGGTTCAAAAGTTCACTGAAGAAAATAATTCCTTAAAAATTAGAATAGAGCAAATGAAAGCTGATGACTTTATGAGAACCCAAGAAATTATACAACAAAACCAAAAGATTGAAAAAATAAAAGACAATGTGAAGTATCTAATTGGAAAAACCAACTGACCTGGAAAATGGATCCAGGAGAGATAATTTAAAAATTATTGGACTACCTGAAAGTCATAATCAAAAAAAGAGCCTGAATACCATCTTTCAAGAAATTATCAAGGAAAATTGCCCTGATATTCCAGAACCAGAGGGTAAAATAGAAATTGAAAGAATTCACCAATCACCTCCTGAAAGAGATCCTTAAAGGAAAATTCATAGGAATATTGTAACTAAATTGTAGCATGGACACAAATCCATGAAGCTAGAAAGTGGATAGAACAGTGGACCTGGAATCAGGAAGACCTGAGTTCAAATCTGACCTCAGACACTTAAGATCTTTGTGACAATGAGCAAGGCTCTTAACCTCTGAAGGATCCTTAATCCACTGAAGAAGAAAATAGCAAACCACTCCAAGTATCTTTGCCAAGAAAACTGCAGGAACAGTATTGGTGTGCTGTGGTCCATAGGGTCATGAAAAATTGGACCTGAATGACAGACAAACATGAAAACAATTTGTACATTAGAGTAGAGAAATTTCAGAGAAAGAGAACATGGGAAGGATAACTGAATGTTGGACTCATAATCCCGAGAAATCTTACAGTCAAAATTGCCAGAAATACTGGAAACAAACAGCAAAATTCAGATTACTTATAAAGTTTATGCTGACTTCAGTGTTATGAACCTTGGTGAATGGAAGGATAGTGGTTCCCTCTTTAGGAATACAGGTGTTGGGAACAGGAATGCATTCAGGGTGAAAGATAATAAGCTTCATTTTAGAGTCCTTGAAATTGTGATTGATATCAGACTTTCATATGAAGGTGGGCATCAGGTAGTTATTGGTATGGGACCACAACTAAGGAGAGAGATAAGAAAAGGTATGTGGATTTTTGATTATACACATCCACCTCTCCCTCCCCTCACTCTGCCTTCCCCACCGCACACTCACATGCACAGAATAACCAATTTATGGGAGTTGATAAGATTACTGAAAGAAAGATAGCCATGTAATTAAACCAAGTTTTGAAGCCAGATGAGTCCAGATTTAGTACTTTTGGAACTAGATTTTTCCCACTGCCTCTAGACTTAGGTTATTTTACTGTTTTATAAGTACTGTTATATAGGGTTTGGGATGAGTTATATAGGTGACAGAGCAATTGAACCTGGAATCATAAAGAACTTAAATCTATACCTCTCATTTTACAAAAATGAAGCTGAGTTTTAGAAAGCTGAAGAGATTTGACTAAGAACATTCAGCTAATTTCTGATAAAACTTAATACAAATCAAATCCCTACTATTCCCCCACGAGAATCCATACAATTACAATGATTAAAAAAAACACCAAGAAGATAGCAGTTCAGTTTGATCTGGAAAATGTCTATATTCTTTGACCAGAACAACTATAAATTTAGATAGTAAAGCAGGAAAGAGACTTGAATTTCATTAATTTTTTCCCCTTGAGTTCACAAATATATTTCTTTCTAAAAATTTCTCTAATTATGATTTACCCACAGTAACCATGTAATTGAAGAATGTTTACCAAATGAGCGAAGTTTTGAAAGTGAATATAGGGAAGGAATTAAAAAAATGAATATACACATCTATCTATCTGTCTGTCTGTCTGTCTGTCCATCTGTCTGTCTGTCTGTCTGTCTTAACAGTATAATAAACAACAAAACAACATGGATGCTCAGATGAGCAGGCCCTCACAAAAGACCGTGTAATTTTCTCTGAAGAGGATGCTGAATGAGGACAACTTTATGCCATCAAGACTACTCTTACTAGTTGACAAGGTGGTGGAAATGATATTCCCAACTGCCTTCAGTAATAGAGTCACAGTGCTTCTAGTATGTAAGGCACTGCTGATACCCTGGATAATAGCCCTATTGTGAACTCCAGTAGGTTGTCACAGATATGCCTTTAAGGTGTAAGAGAAAGGAGTTGATTGGCTAGGAGGGGCTAGTTCTATTCCCATCAGTACCCTAGCTTTATTTGTTACCCTGATTTCTACCAAGATATAATTAAAATGACAAAAGAACTCAGGCCAGTCGGGAAAGGATTGCCTTGGTCTAGACTGTTAATCTTGGACTCTACTTCCTGAACGATTGTTTGGTAGCCTTATCAGGTGGCCCTCCAGAGTGGGCCGAAAGGACATTTCCTCCCTCCCTCCTAATGATACAGTCCTGCTGGAAAAGTCATGGGGAAACGATTGCCTTACCCGGTTTCACATGACAAAGGCAGCTTGAATCAAGGAAGAAGAGATGTCTCAGTATCTCTGGGCACACGTTTGTCCCTTCCTTTTTTATGATGAAATGGTGGGAAAACCAATTGCTATGATGTGTGCAGCACTGTATTTTCTGTCTGTTTGCCAGAAATCAATCTGTACCAAAGCACTGCTTCAAGCAACGTTTTATAAAAGAAAGCAAAGGCTGCGTATCTTCATATATAGCTTTTGAATCTCTAGGGATTCATTGCAGCAGATGAGGTTTTACTGAATTTTCTGTGTGTAACTCATATGTTTCTTCAGAAATTATCTGACTGATGAATTTGGGGGGTTTCTCTGCAGTGGGTAGTACCACCATTTCCCAAAGCAAAGTATCTTAAATGAGAAATCGCTGCATTTTCTCTTTTCTTCTCATAAAAGATTTTCCTGCCATTTTTGCCCCATCATATCTCTGAGTTCTGACACTAACTTGCTGTGTTATTTTGGAAAATGCATTTGCTTTTTCTGGCCTTAGGCTTCTCATCAGTTTCTCCCAGGTCTAAAATGTTTTTATTATTGCATAATCATAGGTGGATAGACCTCATGAGATATCTAGCCTGTCCCATACTTGAACAAAAATCCTCTCAATCAGCCAGTTAAGTAACATACCTTTATTAAGCACTTAATCAATGCCAGGGATTCCCCTAAGTGTGGAAGATACAAGAAAAACAAGCCGTATTCTATCTCAGTGGTATCTGCAGCATATTCAACAAATGGTCCGTCTAACTTTACTGCCTATAACCAGTAAGGAAGAACTCGTTACTTTGTTAGGTAGTGCACTATATTTTCAAATAACTCTATTTGTTGGGAAGTACCCACACCCCAATCCAGTCTTCTAATGAATCTGTCGGTTTGTCAATACATGTGTACCATCCTACAATACACATTCCAATCGTACCCTGACTGCCTGCGCTATGTACCTCTTACTCATGGTCTTCCACAAATTGGCCACAAGATCCCCAGTCTGTCCAACAAGGTTAGACCTTCCTTCCATTCTCTTCATATTGCTTGACTGAAGTTTTCCATTGGTTGCTTTTTGCCCTTGCTATAGCTCCCATACATTTTTTTTTTTTGCAGTCATATATTTCTTTGGTAACATAAATTGCATAATTACTTTTATTGCAATGTTCTATGGGATGCTTATGGCCACCATGCATTTCTTCACTGATGTTTGGGTAATCCTCAAATTAACTTGGAGAATGTAATATTAATTATTTATAACCATATGGAATAGTCCAAAGAATATTGGTCTTTATTTCAGAGAAAACCAAAACAAACCTTGTGTTATTGTTGTGCAGTCATTTTTCAGTCATATCTGACTCTTTGTGACCCCATTGGGGATTTTCTTGGCAAAGATATTGGAGTGGTTTGTCATTTCCTTCTCTAGCTCATTTTATAGAAGAGGAAACTGAGACAAACAGAGTTAAGTGACTTTCCCAGAGTCACACAGCTAGTAAGTGTCTGAGGCCTAATTTGAACTCATGAAGATAAGCCTTCCTGACTCCAGGCCCAGTGCTCTGTCAGTTAGAAGAAGTTTTGAAAATGTCCTAAAACAATCCAACCTACTTTCCTCCACCTATTGCATTCTGAGCCCAGTTTACTGTTTATCCGTAGCGTTTGCCTCAGATATATGAATTCATGGAGAAGTTCTGTAAGATATGTATCAAACTGATTAATATCATTTGTACGATAGGTGTTTTTCGTTCAGCTGAGTTTTCCTATGTGTCTAGTTAAGCCAAATGCTTCAATTATTTTGAATTACGTTCAGGTGGCATTTCTGGGGCTTGGTTCAATCAGAATGTCATTCACAAACAAGAGAATTGGGAGTGCTTGCAATCTAGAGGAAATCCCTCCGTGACTTTAACTGTACAGAGGACATCTTCACCCACGATGGTAAACATCTTGAACAAGCAACCATCTTCTGTTTTATGACTAACTTGATATTAATAACAGAGAAGGTTGTTGAATAATGCATTTGAGTTTGTTATAGAAGACATCTTGTATGATTTGGACATACATATAGAGACTTAATTTTTTTCTATCAAATCAGTTTTTTATAGTTGGTAAATATACATTAAGCCTCAATTTGCCTCTTTTTATTTCCTATGCTTTGCTCCTACTTCTGTTTCCTTGTCTCAACAACAACAAATCTCTTTCCTCTTCTGTAGTACAACACTATTCAGATGCTGTTAGGAAATGCTTATGCCCCTTGACCCTTCCTTCTCTTTTCTGGACTCTTCCTCTTGTTCCTTCAACTACTCAATGAAATTTATTAGGTATAAATTTAAATGATTAAATTTAGGTTTAAAACATGAACTTCACAAGTACAGCATGGGAAGGTTTATCTGACAACATTTCGTTTGAAAAAGAAATGAGTACTTTAGTGGGCGGGAACATTGTGAAGGAAAAAGAAACGTGACATTGCAACCAATAAATCAGTCAAGTTCTTTGCAGACCTTGACTCAGGATGCTAGCTCTAATAGCTAGCATTTTAATAAGGCTTGGAAAGGACTTCTCAGATGTCTCCCGTTAGCCTCACAAGAACCCTGGGAACTATTCCTGTGTCCATTTTAGAATTAGGAAAAATGAGGCAGACAAAAGATAAGTAACTTGCCCAAGGACATGCATCTAGTAAGTGTCTAAGATAAGTCTTCCTGACTCCAGTTGCAATACACTAGTGGAGAAAGGAGACAACATATCAGGCAGTCAGGAAAATAAAAACTAAAGTTACAGAGATAGGAAGTGTAACCATAGGATTGTCCTGATTGTTCTAGGAGCTATAGTGGTATTGATTTTCTTAGTGTTCTCAGATCAAGGGTTTGAAACATACATTAGAAGGAGATGAAGAAGGGGGAGTGTGACAGTATGGTATAACTGATTGGGTAGCTGAGGCTGGCTAAATGTGGTAGGCTTTTATTATTCAGAGGGTCTTGGCAGGATCTAGATGGTCAGTTGACACAATGTAGTGATAGAAGTATTAGCTTGGAAAACTATGGCAGGAAGATACTGTTCTTGGGTAATTGGGGCCTTTAAAATCTAGTAAGTTCGCACTAACCAGCAAGGTCTTGGAGTGAGAGGCCAAGATCATACTAACTTTTTCATGGCTGACTTACAGTTGACTTATTTTGATCTTGAAATCTCCTGAAATCCACAGAGCTTAGGTGGATGGAACAACTGTCTAAACATCCTTTCTTTGGTCATTGACTTCAGTTATTGAGGTCTTTCCAGTCCATGCCATTCTACATGCCCTTTTGGCTTGGATGGACTCAGACTCAGATTTTTGCCACTGTGAAAGCCAATGTTGGTCATTTATGCCTGTCCCATTCTCAGACTGGAATCTTAGCCTTATAGCTTGACTTTGAGGATATTGGTTATATTTCAAGTTCATTCATGTGTCTCATAAATTTGTTAGATGTGTAATGCACTTCCCTTATCATACTTTGAAAACTCAACATAAGATAATGTTGTCCTTGTTCCTTGATGTCAGTGTTTATAATGGGATTTTCCTTTACTGTCATGTGTCAGTGTCTTCTGGTGGAATCAATTATTTTGTGCCTTTGAAATTGTTCTACTTTGAAATTCCATTTCAGCAGCAAACCGTAGATATTCCTGTGATATCTTATTTTTAGAAGGCCTAGCTGCTTCCCTCATGTTGTGTTTGACTCTTTTTTTTTAATGTTGCTTAGGCAAATGTCCTGTGAAAAATGTTAACATTTCGTGTTCTGTGTGTTTAATTTTTGATGTGTTTTTCAAGGCATTTTTCAGGGGAGATATTTTGCTTAGTGAGAAGAAACATACTGTTCCATTCACAGTTTTGGTTTTGCCAAATTTGAGTTAGTTATAATTTCAGGTCATATTCATTTCACTTTGTGGAGGAGATTAAATACCTATTTCTTGGGAATAGATTTAGGAAAATGAAAGTATCAGGATTGTTTAGGGGAGGCATGAATGAATAATTATTAATTCAGATTAAATGGTAGCATCTTGGCCTAAGTTATTTTCTTTCTGTTTCAATAACTTATTATATTTAATTCTTAAATGAGCCATGAAGTTGATGATGCCAGTTAAGTCTCCATTTTTTCAACTATGAAACTGCTGGAGATTTTTTTTTTAAATAAAATGCATAAGTATATTACATTGAAATACAGAATACTTATCTCAGTTATTCCCAGTACTTACACTTTTGGTCTCCAATGAGAAATTACAGGGTTTTACTTCTTCTTCCTATCGTGTCAGACATCATCGTTATAAAGTTTCTAGTTCAAGATAAAAAGCAGGTGTTTCATTCCGTGACATTTTTCTCCTGTGGCTTGGCTTCTATGTGCTTGCTTATCTCTACTTTACTGTTTTTTAACCTTCTTTTTCCTTAACTTTTATTCTCTCAGCTGTCAAGTGTTTTCTTTTTCTTTTTTCTTTCTCATTTTACATATGCATCTTGATTACATTTCAATTATATTTCAATTGATTTCCTGTCTTTCTTTGCCTTCCATTCATTCCTGTATTCAAAAAGGGTCAGAAATCTACATTTTGGGACCAAGTAGAAGGAAAATAACCATATTCAATGATTACCATTATGGACACATGCCACATATCAAGTGTGCTAAAGCTTCATTCAGTTATGCTAATTGAAGTCTGATCTAAATTAGGAAACGATTTGAATTGTGATAAATTGCCTCTTTATTCCTATTGGATACTTGTGGCCAATTTTCTTAGAGGTTTTAAGGAGGAAAATTCTAAAAAAAGAATGGGAGCAAATGCTATCACAAAACTGTTTGACAGAAAGAGAAGCTGAGTCAGCCATATGCTTAGAGTGAGGAATGCCAGGTGGGTGTCCAAAATGTTACACTTTTACTTGCACAATACTGGGAGAACAATAAGAAAAGCCTCACTATGTTCAGTGAATAGATCCCTCCAAACCTCCCCTATCCCACACCAACTCATTCCCTACTGTGGTGGACTTTCAGGAGGAAATGGATGAGAGTTGTGCAGGTGGGTAGGCACAGATGACTTGTTATCTGTATTGTTCAAGGGAACTCCCAAATCTGGGAGATCACAGATCCATTTGAATATCCCTTTGGATATTTTATCCATGGTGCCTTGACCATAAAAGCCATTTAGAAAAACTTTGTTGAATTGAATTTCTGACTCACAGTGGATCGGGGATGCTGACTCTTTAGATCTTCCCAAGAATAATTTAGCCTACAACCCCTCACCCCTGCCCATGTAGAGTGTCTATTTTCCATGCCCTGTCATCAGATTTCTACAAAGAGTCCATCCAATATACTTTGCATCCTTTTCTCTTGATCTTGTGAAGTTACCAGTGGAGTACCTCGGCACTGCTTATCTATCATGCCTTGCTCCTGCCATGTTACCAAGTCACTTTTTGGATGACAATTTTTTGGATAATCCTTTCTTCAAATTCTTCTTTGAAGTTTCTTCTTTAATGTGCTGTAGCTTATTTAGACACATCATGTGCTTCTCTTCTCCCCTCTGTGGAATACTCGTTTTTAATTCTTCAGTTACTCTTGTGTTCTATAACTCATAGTTATCCAATACTACTGTTGAATGTTGGTATTCCAGTAATGGGCCTTTGCTTTGTGTTGATTTTGAGGTCATTGAAGGAAATTTGAAATTTCCCAATAACAATCCAGCCAGCTTTCTTCTTATTTAGTTCTAGACCCAACTAACTGTCATCGTTTGTGTATGCCGAAGGTATATTTACCAAATGGACATGCTTTCCTGGTGTTGACAACGTGCTGTAATCTGGAGAGAACACCTTCTTGATTATTTGTCCACCTGATTTTTCACACGTGGGCAAACTCTTTTGAGTGGTTATAGTATTCGTTCTAGAAACTTTTTAATATTCCAGCATTTGTTGCAATCAGCATAAGATCATCCACAAACCAAAGCATCTGGAGGACCTCACTATCTATGGGAACTCCCTCTCCAACTTGGTCTCTGTGCTAGTTTTCCACTTCTCATTTTAGTGCTTACTTGATATTTATGTGAATTGATTAAGGCTATCTGTTTTAATTTATATTTCCTGTAATCTCATATAATTTTGATGCATGGTAAGAAACACGTTTTTGAGGAGATCCTTTGGTTCTACCAAATCAAGTGCTTTAATAAAGAACACTCAGTATAGTGAGATCTGTTATTATCTACATCTTTTTCAGTTTCTTAAAGGTTCATATGTGGCCAAATGTGTGATATTATTTGTGAAACCCTACCTGTTATCTTCATCAAGCACATTTTCTATGTTAGTCCTTTTTCATGAATCCATCAAGCTAAATCAGTCTTTTGAACTGAATTGCTTCTTACTCAGCAGCAGCTTCCCCAGGCCTACATTCCATTTGGGATGGTGATTAGTGTAAAAGTTTCAACTTCCATCATATCTGTGGTAGCTACTACTATAAAAATGCAGGTAACCCTGGGACTTAGAAGTAGTAAGACAAAAGGGCTATATTGATTATGGTGACTTCTCTACCGTTCTTGCACTTGGAACCATAGGGTTACTCCCCCTGAAAAGAAACAAAAAAGACAAAAATTCACCTGTATGATCACTGAGTCACTGGCAGTGATCTTTGGAGAATCCTGTAGAATCCCAGAACTTTCCTACTATAGAAGAACTAATTTTCAAGTCAAAGAGGAAAAATAAAAGAAAAATATCTATACATTATGTATAGGCAAGTGAGCTTGACTTTCATCCCATCTATAAGCAAATACAAAATAATTTCTATAGAAGGAGAGAAGATAAAAATGAGATCTCAAGGAAAACTTCATCTAGTTGCACCACCACTGATCCTGGAAGAAAGTTAGGGAAGCTAAGATACAGCTACGAAAAAAAAAAAGAATATATTCTAAGTAGGTAGAACATGCTATGCCAAGGAACAGAGGTAGAAGATGAGTATGATGTTGAGTACAGTACGAAAGGATGAGGTCAGTGGCTGAAACAGAGATCACAAAGGGGAATGATATGAAATAATGACTCAGTGGTATTTGGGAGCCAAAGTATTATGACCGTCAGATCCTTTGCCCTAATATTGATGTGAAGATAGTTTTCCTCAAATGGATAGCTTCTCTTTTTATCACTTACATTGAGTTTCTTATTATAAAATCTTTTTTAAAAAATTCGCAGTCATAATTATCTGTTTTATTTTTTTATTTTTTATTTATTTTTTTACTATTCTTTCAATCTCCTTTTGGTTAAGAATTCTTCCATAGTACATAGCTATAAAAAAGTACTTGAGCCTCATTCTTTTCTAAAGTTTTAAATGATGTGGGCTTTAACATTCAGGTCACTTAGGAATTTTAAATTTATTTTGGCGTGTGGTGTGAGATGTTGGTCTCAACCTAGTTTTGGCAAGAGTGCTTTCCATTTTATCTAATTGTTCCTTTAGAAATTCACATCTTCTGCTTTGTATGTCAATATTGTTTCAGAAATAGTAATGGTGGAAAATTCCTGAGAGTGGGAGGTCAATAGTGTTAAATGCTATAGAGAAGTCAAGGATGGAGAAAAAGTTCCTAGATCTGGCCATTATGCACTTATTTCTGATCTCTGAGAATGCCATTTTTGAGATTGAGGAGCTTGGATTTCTGGAAAGTTCTGTGGTTCAATACTTAGAATCTTTGAGATGCCTTAGATTTATAGACTTGGTGATCATTTGAGCTCAAACTACTCATCATACTGCTAAGGACACTGAGACTTAGGCAGATTCAGCCTCATAGATTATCGATGATACCTAGAAATAAACAATCAGAAATGGAATTTGATCCCTAGAATGGAAATATTTTCAGGCAATCCGGAGTCACTTTTTTAGGGAACACTAGCATTTTGCTGAATATATTTTTGGAGATGCTGACTTAGGCCATTCAGGAAAAAGGCAGTTACAGTTAATTAATGTAACAGCTTTGTGTTTAATTAAACAGGATGCTCCATAAGTTGCCATCTTTGCTGGGATATTAAATGCACTCTGTCTTTAGAGAACAGAACCATTTCTTTGTCTTGTTTTACAAGTAAATATAATCTACAGTTATGAATTCTGATGTTAATCCCTTTGCCTCTTCCTGCCCACATGCTTGATATAGAGAGGGAAAAGAGAGAAGCTCTCAGTTCTTTATAATAACATTGCATATTTTTTTGTGGCTTGGGACTTGAATTTACTACAGATTTTAAATGAAATAATTCACTCTTTATTAAAGACCTCTTACAGTCTGTCCTCATCCAATACAAAAATGGAGACTAAAGGAGAAAGTGTAGTCACTGTTCTCATGTATGTTAGAATCTTTGGAAAGATAAGATTGATTTAAATTAAACTAAATAAAAATACAAGACCCTCTGTATTTCAGTGAAGACTTGACTCAGAGAGCAAAAGAAGCTTTACAGATAAAATAATCAGATCTCTGTAAAACAGGTGGGGGTAGATGGAGGTATGGGATTCAGAAGGAAGGGAAGTGATTCCTGGGAGTGAACAATAGATGTGGGGTGACCACTGGTTCTTTAAAGAAATAATTCATATAAGGATCTGAACCCGAACCATGATGTGAAATTGAATAAATCCTAATAAAAAAGCCAGCTTTTATTAAGGGCTTATCATATGCCAAGTACTGGGGATATGAACAAGAAAAAAATGAGACAGTATTTGCTCTCACGTACCTTGTACTCTGGGGGAGACAAGAGTTCAGCTATAGGAGATGAAAAGGCCCAGATAAATCACTTTAAGTTACATAAGAATATAAAAAAATATTTTCTTGATGAAGAAAAAGAATCCCATGTTTCGCTTTTCTGAGTAAAGTGCTACTTTGATCAGAACACTTAGGTGGTGTAGGGGGTATGGTATTGTACTTTGAGTCAGCTGGCCCTCAGTGAAAATCCTTCCTAAGACAATTTCATGTTGTATGACCCTGGCTTAACCAGTCCCAGCTTCAGTTTCTTCTGTAATATGAGGATAGTAATGCCTCATATGTTCTTGCCAGAATAGAAAAATGTAACATGTAAAGCTTTTTGAAAACCATATGGTGTTATGTAAATGTTAACTGATTAATGATAATAATAATTACTGTTATAAAATGATAATTATCATGATAATATTATTTGTAACCGTGGTGTGGCAGTGCTTATGCTGATAGTACCTGTCAGATCTCACCAGTTTTGAGAATCTGGGTCAGAAACTGTTCCATCAGAAGTAACCCAGCCAACTTAAAAGGTGTATATCACCCAATCAGGAGAGGATTGTGGGGAACTTTCTTTTTAACCGCACGAACTTATGAAGACTTGCTCTTAAGCAGAAGGGAAGTTTTGTGAAATTTGTATCCAGTGCTGGGGAAATTGTACTGTTAAAATCACAGATCCCTGAAGCATTGACATGAAGAATGGAAACATGGATTAATGAGACATTCATTAGTTTTTTTCCAAAAAGAGGCAGTAGCATATAGGGGATTGAATGCCAATCTCAAAGTCATAAAGTCCTGAATTTACATCTTGCTTCTGAGGCATAATTTCTAGACAAGTCACTTAACTCTCAATGTTATAAATAATGCTCTAATACCACATATTTCAGAGGGCCGTACCAGTCTTCATTGGTAGAGGGAGTTTTCTCACCTGGGAGTTCCCTTTGCCAATGAAATACAAGTTCTATCTCTATCCCTCTTTTCAATAATATTTAAGGGTCTTTTATATGAAAGGTGATGAATCCTTTAGGATAATATGATTCCAATGTGCATAGTCAAGTAATTATTGAGTAGCTATAGTAAAATTTCAGTAGAACCTGGTCTAGATAACTTGCTAGCTCTGTGACCCTAAGCAAGTCACTTAACTCCTCAACATCAATTTCCTCACCTGTAAAATGAGGTTAATGAAATGACCTCCTCCTAGGGCTGGTATGATAACGAAATGGACGAAAAACTACTTTGCAAATTTTAAAGTGTTCTATAAATGTAGACTGGTTATGACAATTATGAATAATATAGGTGAGAACACTGAGAAGGTAACCAAGATTGATAGAGATAAATTGGTAAATAAGATTGCATGAGTAGGCTGGGGATCGACTGTGGACATCCTGACATCCTCAAAAGCCTGGCAAAGCACCTTGAACTTTATTTGGCAAAGGATTGGGAACTATTCTCTGCCTTCCAGGAAGGGAGTGACCTCATGAGAGGAATGTTTCCATAAGTCTAATTTTGGTCGTAAATGACACGCCAAATGGATTGGATGAGAGTGCGATGTGGGTGCTTACTAACTAGGTTAATAGAATAAGGGAGACTATAGTTACTGACTTTAGAACTTAGAAATTAAAGGAGTTTGAACAGAAATAGATGAAATGAATTTTCTAAGATTTCTTGCTCGTGCTCCCATTCTATGTCCCATCTACCAAGTTATTAGAATATGGTAGCAATGTTCTCTGCCTCAACCCCTCCAGATAAATAAAAAACAACAGTAATGATAAATATCATTCTTATTTTCAATTGTTGACAACATAGTTTTACAACTTGAGCTCTAAGTTATGCTCTGCTAGTACGTAATACAGCATATTTCTTAGGATTATTTCATACAGAAAAAACACATGCTTTTCAGTAGGTACTTTGGAATATAGTAGCTAATTAAAGACTTAATGCAACGTATTGTGTGTAACAAGGAGCACGTACCAGCAAATCACCTATTTTCACTCTGAAATGGAACACCAACCATCTTCCAAAAATATTATTGGTATGCACATTGTTTGCAGTGTTTTCAGGCTTGGAAGAAGTCCACCCAGTAAGGATTATTAGTATTATATCTAAGGACAAGTGAAGATCAATCTTAATGACTGTGATTTTCGTTACCATTTTAGCTGATGTCCCATAGGAGTGATAATTTTCCATGATGTCATAGAAAGTTTTTATTGGGTTCATTTTTTTAGCCTATTTTACTTCAAATAAATGTGTTCTGATTCATTGAACTATTGAAGATATTGGAGTGCTTATCTTCATTTATCAGAAAATGTTACTCGTTTGGGGCACAGTGACCACCAAAACCTTAAGGGTACAAGCTTCTTAAATACTATTCTTAAGGTATTTTTTTTGTTAATTTCTTGGTTGGTAGAAGACATAAAAGGAGACATTAGGAGAGTAATATGAATAATTTGATTCTCTATTAATAGCTTCTCAGCAGCAAGGCAATCCCAATAATTGCAAAGATGCTTTCTTCATTATGCATTTTTATTTAAGTCGTGAATGTGATTCTAGTTTTCCCTAGTGATTACAGTGAAACTCTGGTTTGGCAGTGTTTCTTGGAACATTTTGCTTAAAGGTGCAAGCTTCGTTTGTAAATTGTATAGGTGCTATAGAGTTATAAGGAGGGTGATAATTTTTTTAATAGTAGCTGAAAGTGTTTCCTTTGCATGTGGAAAGGTTCACAAATTTTATAGTGGTTTTTCAAATTTTTTATAAAAATGTCCATTAAAACCTGCTACATTTTATACTTGCAAATGCAATTTGCATTTGGACTTTCATTCTGTGAAGGAGATCATGTATAAGGCAGTTATTGGCTTTTTGTATCTCCGTGAAGTAAAAACTAAAATTAATTGGCTTGTAAAGTCAGAATGACTGAAGGTAACAGCAGAGAAGGCATATTCTCATATATAGATCATTTCAGCATGTATTTATATTCACTACAAAGGTATTAGATGAACCCATGATAAATATATCAGCTTTCTACACTATCACCAGGTCAGATAAAGCACTCTTAGTAGGCTGATCACTCTCCCCATCATGATGTGACCTATTGCTTCCCTTTTTCTCCCACATTTTCCCCCATCTGGCCAATTTGGGTGTCTGAAACTTCACCATCACTTCTTTGTCTTAAAACATTCATTCTTCTCTACCACACACTGTGTGTGGCATATATGTGAAAGAAGCAAAAAAAAAAAAGGAGAAAAAATTTCTGACAAAACACAATACATTTGTTAAAAACTCTAGGAAGCATATAAATACATGCTTTTTCTTAATATGATAAATAATTTCTGTAGAGAACTAAGATATAGTTTCATCTGTAATGGAGAAAGACTACCAATCTTTCCAGCAAGAACAGGAGTAAAACAAAGATGGGTATTGTTAAAATTACAATTTAATGTTTCTAGGAATTCTGGCTACAATAGCAATACAAGATTTTAAAAATGGAGGGAATGAGCATAGACAAAGAGGAAACGAAATTTTCATTTTTTGTAGCTGGTATTATAGTTCACTTGAATGATATAGGTAGATTACTTAGTTTTCATATAGTGAAAACTTAAAGTTTGCTGAAACAATGGCTTCAGTGGAACAGTAGGATATAAAATAAAGGCATGGAAATCATCAGTCTTTGGGTGTTTATGTGTGTATGTATACTTACTTGCATACACATATATATGTATATACATATACACATATTCTATCTCTAGCTCTATATATCTATACTTATATCTATATATCCATCTATCTGTCTATCTGTCTGTCTATCTATCTATCTAATCTATCTATCTGTGAATCACTATCAAAACCCAACAGGAAGAGATAGAAAAAGAAATCCCTCCGAAATAACCACATAATATATGAAATTTCTTGCAAAAAACCTTTTTTAACAAAGGAAAATTAAAATGATTGGAGAGATAATTATCACTCATGGATAGATCATGCTAAGATAATGAAAAATAATTATTCAACATGAATGAGTTTATAGATTGAATGTGCCACCAGTTAAGCAATTGAAGGGATCATTTTATAGATGTAGACAAAATCTTGTAATCCATCTGGAGGAATAAAAATATTAAGAATCTTGCAAGAAATAAAGGGATATAAAAGTAGGACTGGAGGTCACCAAAGAGTAAAAGATGACAAATTATATAATACATCAGTAATTATTAGAATAATTTGATATTGGTTAAAATGAAACAATCAATGAATGACACAGATTAGTTAAATTCTGAGAAATGATACAGTAGCATAGTATTTTGTAAATCTAAAGTATAACAGTAACATCCTTACATACACAGGGGGTCTGCTGTCACAGGTTTTTTGATCTGCGTTTCTAAAAGGAAAGGCAACTTTTGAGGGGTCATCACTTTAATCAAGCACATGTATCATCCACTTGGTTTCTGGGGAAAACGTCAGCACTTTGAGAGAAAATACAGAGAAATCTTCATCAACAGACAGTACTTCCAGACTGTCTGACAGTAAGCAATACATCCATCACAAATCAGCAGACAGATCCAACTGTCTGACCATAGTTACCAGAGAGGGAAACACCCACATCTGGGTTTTCAAAGTTGGTTGGCTCTTAGTGACTTCCCAGAGTCTCATCTGGCGTGCAAACCTTCTTCCACAACTAAGCCCCAAAGTAAAACCTCACCCTCAGAATATTTATACATTTTTTTAGAGTCAGAGGGCATCACAACTTTTGAGAACCAGTGACTCATTAACAAAAAAGTTGGGCCTTCCTATAAATCTTCCCAGGCCCATTAATGGGTGGGGAAAATCTTTAATCACATTAAAATGATTAATAATACACATACTGTTTTTAGTTAAAGAAACTCTTGTTTCTGTGCTTTACTCCTAGTAAAGACTCTTGGTTGATAAAAGCAAGATTCAGTCAGAGGCACTTGATTATGCTAAAACCAAAATAGCAAAAGATCCTACTGGGGATAAAGACTTCATATTTGACATAAATCGCTGCAAAAGCTAGAAGATAATACATTTTCAGGCATGTACAATGTCTTGATTTGTTTTGATTGACTACACATATTTATTAAAAGGGAGCAATTTTGATGGTATTTGGGACAATGTGAGGAGATAATGATGAAAAAAGAACATCAGTATTTTTAAAAATAAAAATAAATAGCCTGAAGGCATTGAATGTTTGAAGGAGTGGCTGTGGAAAGGTAGAGGGAAGGAGAAAGATTGTGTCAACGTGGTAGAAAGTGTTAAAGACAAAGAACATTAAATTTGTTGCTTGGTTGCCCATAACTAGTTGCTATTGGAGAGCATTACTTGGGCAGGCAATCTTAGAAAAGTGTCCATATATTGAAAATCAATTTTTGTTAGAGAAGGTTATGTGAGAATAACTTCTCCACTACTGAGGGAATTGAGGACATCTATTGCAGATATTCTTATGTTAGTAAATGAGACTCCAAGGCTCTACCTCATGTCCCTCACTTAGCAGTTCAGAAGCTCGTTAGCAGATCCCTCAGGAAGCTCTGAAACTTATTGACTTGTAAATATAGGTTGTTGATTTTTCAAGATGAACATTTTGGGGCTTTCTACAGGTTACCAAATTAATCTAGGGTATACATTGTTATGTTAAAAAATAAGACAACATTTGGTCTTCTACTAAGTGTAGTGGGAAATACTCAAAACAATTTGTTACTCTTCTTTGTTCCATTAATATATTGTCATTTGATTTTTCTATTGAGTTTAAAAACTCAGAGGGGGAAATCATTCAGGGAGAGGTTTACACTGTTTGAGTTTTGTGGTATAGGAAGGCCTTTAATATTTAGGCATTATATTTATTTTTTAAGTATAGGCAGTGTTGGGTTGACAACATTGGTTAAGGATTAGTGATGCAATGCGTGATTGTCAGACATGGCACACCAGACCAAATCTTAGGTGTCTGATCATAACGTACGTGGCTACCACCTGTTATGGGTAACATTAGTTACTAATTAGTAACTACAAGTAATCAATAAGTAGTAATTATTAATAATTAGCTACTAGTCATTAGTAATAATTAGTGACACCTCTTAACTGCCCCTACTCTGGATGTCACATTGATAACCTTGATTGCTGGCTGTTTCTCAGAGCCATTCATACCAGGGAAATAGTGGGAAAATCTCCAGGAAATGAATGTAGTGAGCTCTGAGAAGTTAGAGTTGCTATCTGTAGCCTGATATGCATACTGCCTACTCCATTGCAATCTCAGATGGTTCAGCATGGCAGTAGAAAATGTTTCTGATGCATGGTCTAGTATGTATACTAGGAAGCAATAAAGTGTGCCCAAAATAGCATGACAGAAATGCTTCTTCCAGAAACAGCAGATGGCAGTAATTATATCAGCTATGGTAAATTGCTGTCGGAGGAGTACACTTTCTTTCCTCTGCCTCCTACCTAACAGCTGATTGGGCAATAAGGTCCTACTTAGCAGCAATTTAGCGGGTTGCATTTCAATGCCACATCCCAGATTTGGGAGGGAAGCAGATTGGCTGCATTTATTGTTACTCTGCCTTTTTGACTGTGATTTTTGGAGATCAAACCAGTGGTGGATAAAATATGTACGTGAAGTCAGAATCTCTGGGTTAGATTTTCACTTTATGATCAGAAAAATATCTCTGGATCATAGATTTGGAACTCGAAGGGAACTTAGAAGCTCTTCTAGTCCTTTTTTTGTTTGTTTGTTTTTGTGGAGGGAGAAGAAGTTGAGGTCCACAAGGCTTATATTATTTATCCAAGGTCCCCCATGTGGTATCAGAAGAGCTAGGATTTGAGCTCATGTACTGTGTCTAAATCCAGGGTTCTTTCTCTTCCACAATAAATACCCTCTCAGTTGTATAACATCCCCAATTCCTTTTTTCCCCTTCTCCAAATAACCACTGCTTTTCAGTTCTCATGAGGGGAAGATGACTCTTCATAATGACTTCTGCTTGTTCAAACCAGGGACTGAAAGGTAATTGTATGACCCATTCCCCTTTGGTCACTGTCCCCAGATGAATAATGTCCTTTGATTTGGGCCTGTAGTCACAAATTCTACCTCTTAGCCAATGGCCAAAGTGAAAACTCATCTTGTTTCTGATTGCTATTTGTGGTCATCATCTAAAGTGTCACCTGCTGTGTGCAAATTCCGTAGTAAGCTTTTTATCTTATTGTCCATCAGTAAACTAGCTCATGTGCTGCTGAGGGAGCAAAATCCAGTGACAGATCATTGCTGCTGTGTGGCAGCTCTGGGTATAAATGAGGGATGTGTAAAGTGTTTAGCTTTTTGGAAGAAATTTGGTGTACTGATGCCAATTGTTATTTTAATGTAGCAACTGAAATCTAAATCTGTGCAATTGGATTATTGTGGCTAATTTATTTAAAACCCAGCATCCATAGATCTTTAAAATGTCAGTGCACCAAATCTTAAGGCCTTGGGACTGATGGTAACTGATTGTTGAGTTTACTTCTAAAGGCATCAGTTGTCATTGTTCAGTTGCATTCAATTTTTTGTGACCCCATTTGGTGTTTTCTTGGCAAATATGTTGAGTGGTTTGTCATTTCCTTCTCCAGATCATTTAACAGATAAGGAAATTGAGGCAAACAGGGTAAAGTGACTTCCTCTAGGTCACACAACTAGTAAGTGTCTGAGGTCAGATTTGAACTCAGGTCCTGCTGACTACCAGGGCTGATAAGCTATCTGCTTTACCACCTAGTAATGTCATGGGTTAGTAAAATGCCATTTCTGTTCATACTTGTAACAGGCTTCTTGGAGTTAATTTTTATAGAAATGATTAGAGAGCCTGATTTATAAGAAATGCAGTGATTGTATATGCTGATTCGTAGAGAAGAAAAGGGTCACATAGAAGCTGATTTACATTCTTAGGAGGGAAATAACTGAGATTGATTTTGTACAGGTTATGATTGCTTGTCAGTGGTTAAATTTCAAAGGAAAAATATATGTCCTCTAGCAATTCATTGAATTACATTAAGAACATAAACACAATCTAATTTGGATTTATTTCCCTGAAGCCAGGGCTGCTATTCTACTATGCTACTCCTCTCTGTTTCTCTCTCTGTCTCTCTCTCCCTCCCTCCCTCTCCTTATGTGTAAGGAATTTCACAGGAAAGACAATAATTCAGAATTTAGTTGACTGATTCAGAAAGAATTACCAAGTCAGAGTTTCAGATTTGGAAGAATCTCTAGTCATGCATGAAAGGAAGCCCTGTTATAACAAATGTGACAAATGGTGGTCCAGCCTCTGTGGAAAGACTTCCATCGAAGATCAACCCTCTTAAGGCAAACCTTCATTCTTTTAGTTAGTTCGATTTCTTAGGAAGTTTTCCCTGTCAGGAAGTCCGGAATCACATCTTTTCTTCTAATTCTGCCAAAGAAAACAATTCTAATCCCTTCCCACGTCACAGCCTTTTAAATGTTTGCACACAGTCATCGTTGGTAGCCTCTGAATTCTCTTTTTCCAGGCTCGGTATTCCCACTTCCTTCAACAGATTCTCATGAGACAAGGATACAAGGCAGCTCCTCTTGCCAGCCTCGGACATCTTCCTTCTTATCAATTTCCTCCTTAAACTGGGGCACATTCCATACAGTTTTTGAGATAAGGTCCCACAAGGGCATATTATAGGGGATTGTCCCCTCCCTATTCTTAAATCCAATGCCACTCTTAATTCAGCCCAAGATTCCATTTTGGGGGAGGGGAGGAGGAAGAGCTTTCATATCATAGTGCCAGATTTCTTTTACTATGTTCAGTAAAACTTGCACAGGAATGCATTTGCCTTATGTAATTTGTAACGCTTGTTAGTTGTAACAACCATAATTTTTTTTGGAATTTTAGCACCAAAGTCGCATAGTATCCTTACTGTTCATATGGAAGGGGAATTTCTGCTGCCTGAAGCAGAATTTAAGATTCTGTTCTCTAAATAGTCTGCTATAAATGGGAAATAGGAAGTGGATTTTATTTAAGGAGTAAGGGTTGGGCATGGCACCCCCCAAATTTTTGGCCCTCTCTTTGCACCAGAGAAAAAGTCTGAATTTTTCTTTCTCATTTATGGGGTGTTATAGTAACTTAATGTAAACTTTGGGTTAAGGATTTGGTCAGGGCTTTGGGTCATTCATTATCCTTTGCCTGTTATCTGCAGCATCCACAATCCCCCCCCCCCCTCCCAATTCCCATTTAATTTCTTATGCTGCCTGGCAATATCTTCCAACCACAATGGGGAATGTCACGATATGCAAAGGATACCTGTATAGTTAACCAAGAGCCAGTTAATTTATAGGTTCATGGGATCCTAGATTCACTTGGAAGTTCAATCCTAGTCCAACACATTCACTTATGTCTTAAGGAAATAAGGCATGTTGATGTGCTCAAGGTCAAGCACCTACTTCAGTGTCTGAAATGGGACCCAGATACATATCTTCTTATGTCCAAGTCTGAGTGCTCTCCTCTTCTCTCTACACCACCCTGCCTTTCTAAGATGTAGAAAGGATTCCTCCTTTCTGCTTCCACTCAGATTTGGTGGGATTTGTTGTAAAAGAGGCTATTGATTTCCAGCTAGAGAAGAAATATGCTTTATAATTTAGAAAATGACATGATTATCAGGGTCTCAATATTTTTCCTGAATTCACAGTTGTTTTTGTTCATGTTAAATATTTTTTAAAATCCATTTGATTAGTAACCATGAATTTTTGTTAAACAGTTCTAGTCCTGCAGTCTAGTCCCAAGTGTATGATTTCTTGAGGGTAGGACGCTAGATTGTCTGAACTGAGGAAGACTTAGATTACTAGTAGTGAAACTTGGGTAAGACACTTCCACATCCTGGCCCTTAATTTCCTCATCTGCAAAATGAGGATAAATAGCAACAATCTCATGTAGTGGTTATAGAGATCGAGAGACAATGAATGAAACATGCTCTGAAACATTCTACAAAAATGAGAGTTCTAATCTCAGATGGGGGAATGGGAATTCACTGATCTTTTAAGTCAGGCCAACCTGAAGCATGCATCTCTTCTATGATGTCTCCCATAACTGACCATCAAGTCTCTTGAAGACCATCAGTGGTGGCAAGGTCACTTCCTCTTGAATTACCCATACTTGGACAAGTATTGTCCATACTTGGATAGCCCTAATTGTTAAGAAGATAATGCATTTATTGAGCTAAAATTGGAATTGTTTGCATTGAGAGTAAGCAGAAGCAAAAGTTTTGAATCCTATCCCGGATTGTACCCAGGAGTAAATGAAGCACTTTGATTTGTTTTTGTATTATATCCCATGTAAAGTATAAACTTTACCCTATCCATTTATAAGGAAAATATGGATTTCTGTTTGACAGTATTTTATGTTGATTCCAGGGAGCATGACTTCAGCCACTTCACCTATCATTTTGAAATGGGACCCAAAGAGTTTGGAAATAAGGACTCTGACAGTGGAGAGACTACTGGAACCTCTTGTTACACAGGTAAGACAATTCATCTTTTCCATTCACATGGCTCCATCTTTGTTATGTTGTGCCTTGTGGGAGAACTTAAAAATTTTATGAAAAGAGAAAGCAACTGTCCTCTCCTTTTTATTTTATATTGAACCATTCACTGAACGTTGTTTATTATCATTTCAGACCATATTTTGTGAGACTTGCTTGATCAACTTCTTAGCCAACTAGAACTTAAAATTCTATTTTTTAAAGTCACTCATATGAAAGCATATGATTTGTGGAATTAATTTGATAGGATAATTGAGGAGAGCTACTGGACCTGGGTGAAAGGGGACTTCATTTGCAGTTCTGAAATCAAAGTCTATATAAAAGATTTCTTCCTCACTTTTAAATGCAAATGCGTAGCTAGGAAACTGCTTACAAGCTGAACATTATCTATTGAATTTCCCTTCACTTGACAAAGCAGCATTTGTCTCATTGAAATGTGGAACTGTCCCCTTTTAGTGTTGTTGCACCTTGCCATGTTTCATCAAGATGACTGTCACTAGAAAAAAAATCTGAAAATGTTCCAGTTTGCAGAGCTCATTTTAGAGGACTTTTTGTTAGGGAAAATATTTTTTCTCATGGGAATTGTCCAATTCGTAGACTGGGCTGGATTGTCCTAGTAATCTCCAAGTAGTTAAAATTAGGGGGTTTGCTTTTTTAACATTTTATAAGACAGAGTTTTATGTACAATGCAGAAGTTGTATCAGCAATACTGCATATTGTTGTTGAGAACAATTCCGTGAATTTTCGTAACATCTTGTGTTTTATCATTATTTATATTCTACTCACAAAAAGTCCTTTGGAAAAACCTCTCTTCTCCTAGAAGCATATGTGGATACTCTCTCACACTTGGTTCTTACCCTAGGAGTTCTGCTCCTATCAATTACAACTAAGAGTGCAAAAGGTGATCAAAGAACATCCTTCACTCTTTGTCTTCATTGGACATGATCTGTACTTCTCAGAAACTGTACCAACTTGTGAAAGATCAAACAAGAGGCTTTACTTGCCATAACTTGAAGTCTCAATTTCTCTTTATTCATTTTTATTGGTGTCTGGCCTCAGTTACCTGTCAAAGAGCTGTAAATGGGAGTTGTCTATAGAAAACAGCAAACCTAATGGTAGCTTCTCAGACCATTTAGATTTTAAAAAAAATGCATAATGAATGTGTAACTAAAGCCAAGCAATGTAAGATGGATAGGAGTGTGATACAGGTGAGGAATAATAATGTCAAGAATGCTATTTATTGCTCAACATGTGTTGAGGTTGGTGAGGACAGTAGACCATCACGAGTGATTATTGTTGTTTTTAAAGCTTATGTGGTGGTTTGTCCTTCCTTCTGAAAGAGGACCATGACATTAAGAAGATTATGGCATGACTTGCAACTGATTGGGGTTGAGTGAGGGAGGACTGTGAAAGGCACCAGCTTCACTTTCTCCTGCAGAGAGGATCCAGTGGCCAGGTATAGATCATTACAACTAGAGATGCCCCAGGATGCAATGGGAGAGTTTGGTCTTTTAAAACAAGTTTTGCTTTTTGTTTCTTTGTCAAAGAGAGTAACTTTTGTGCTGGATATGACAGGTTAAAAAAACAAAAAAAAACAACTAACATAGACTTGATTCCTAAAGAGGGTAAAAGGGCAGCTAGGTACACAGTGGATAGAGTGCCAGGTCTGGAGTGAGGAAGGCCTGAGTTCAGATGGGTCTCCAGCACTTGCTATCTGTGTGACTCTGGACAAGTCACTTAACCTTGTTTGCCTTAGTTTCTCATCTGTAAAATGTGCTAGAGAAGGACATGACAAATCATTCCAGTATCTTTGTGAGGAAAACTCAAAATGGGGTCAAGAAGAGTCAGATGTGACTAAAACAACTGAACACCTGCCCTTGATGAATCAAGGTCATAAAGAGATTAAAGAGCTGGGTTAGGAAGGAATGTCAGAGATCCTCCGACTCCATCTCCTTAACCTCATGATCCTTTGGCAAGATTACCCAGCATTCAAACTGTACACAAAGAGGGTAACTCCAGTGGGCTGACCAATGACCCCAAATTCCAGTACTTTTACGTAAAGGACTATCTTATGTAGAACTCACACAAGGCAAGTGCTCCCGTGGAAGACAGAAGAAGTGGTACAAATATACTCTGAAGGCCTCTATGAAGAGCTTTAATATTGATTGGGAGACATGGGAGACATTGACATGGGACCATCCAGTAAGACATATGAGTATCAAAGATGCTGTGCTTTATGAGCAAAGGAGAATTGCAGTAGCATTTAAGGGAATGTGAGATGCACATATCTAGAGACATCTTCATCATGCATTTCAAACCAGACTATTTGTGCGAGACCTCTAGTAGAGCCTTCTGCACTCATGTAGGACTGATCAGTCACAGTGGAACTCACTTGACCTTTACCCCCAGATCATGATGTCCTTGGTACTCTTTGATAAAAAAGGAGGAACAGTAGACAAGGACAACTTCATGCTCCACCCTACTTCACTTTACTCCTCCCTTTTATGTTGCCTTCTCCCATTAGAATATAAAGCCCTTGAGGGTAGGGATTGTAATGTTTGCATGTTTTCAAAGTGTCTGTTTGGCTATATTTAGCACAATTTCTCCTTCAGATTAAGTGCTTAAGAATGATCTAGTATAACCACCTCATTTTACAGGTGAGAACACTGAGGTGCTGAGGGCTTGAAAGTACTTGCTCAGAGTTACAGAGATAGTAAGTACTGTTTGAAGTCCATACCTCATCCTTCAAATTCAGAGCACCAATTTTAATCATTACACCAGATAACCCACATCCTTTGTTTAGGAAAGAATGAGAATTTACTTTTCAGAGACAGCATCAGTGATATTTCAGAGTTCATGGAGAATGTAAGAGGTGCTTGCTGAACAAGTCCAGTCTAGTTTCTTCAGTTCTTATACTTGTGTCTGACTCTTTATGACCTCATTTTGGTTTTTCTTGGCAAAGTGATTCCTCATTTCCTCCTTGGACTCATTTACAGATGAGGAACCGACGCAAACAGGGTGAAGTGACTTTGCCCAGGGTCACACAGCCAGGAAGTGTCTGAAGCTAGATTTGAACTCAGAAATGAGTCTTCTTTACTTCAGGCCTGGCACTCTATCTACTGGGCCACCTAGCTCCCTATGCAGTTTTAGGCATAAAGAAGGGCACAGATGGATTGAATTCTTTTTTTTTTAAGTGAAGCAGAAAGAATTTGTCGGTTTCTTTCATTTCTGGAAAAATTCAGGAGCAAATTATTAAGGAGAGACTTAGCCAACATCTAGAAAATGGAAACGTGATCGAGAATAGTCAGCATGACTTCATCAAGGTTCCGTCATGACAACATGATTGACATCGTTTCTTTTGGGACAGGGATCTTGGAATGGTAGGTTAGGGAAGTTTTGTTGGCGTCATTTATTTCAGTTTTAACCCACCAAGCATACTTGTGGAAGAAATGGAGAGAGGTAGGCTAAACAGCGATGCCTGTAAATGGGTTTGGAGTTGGTTCAATGGCAAGCCTGGGAGAGTTTTCAGAGTCATTTTGGCATTGGGTCTTCCCTGGTGATGTTTAACGTTTTAATCATTGTCTTGACTCAAGGAGAAAGTGGTATACCTATTAGATTTACAGATGGCACAGAGCTGCTAGAAATAGCTAACATACTAGATGAGAGGATTAGCATGCAAAAAAGGCTAGAACACTGTGTCAAATCCATAAATACCTTCAGTAGGAGGAACTATGTGGCCTTACTCTTGGATTTTTTTAAAGTCAGTTTCCTAAGTGCAAAAATGGCAGAGCTCATTTAGGGTTAGGGTTAGGGTGAGACCAGTGGGGGGAAAGGGGATTAGCAGACAGAAGAGCAGTCCATTTTATTTAGCTGTGTGATAGCATAGCCAAAAATGTGGCTATGATCTTGGCTGCATTCAGCAAGGCAGATCTATCAGGAAAACAAGGCAGTGATGGTCCCACTGTATTCTTTTCTAGTTACAAGACATGGAAAGCATCATGTTCCGTGACATTTGGAGTTTCCAAAAAAGCACAATCAGGAGGACAAAGGATGTTAACTCTATATCATATGAGGATCAGTTGAGGGAACTGGAGACATGTTGTTGTAAGAAGAGAAGATTCAGAGATGGGGACCATGATAACGGTCTTCACGTATTTGAAGGGTTATCACTGGGAAAAGACTCTTGACATTAGACATTAGAATGTATGCCCTTGAATCTAGGGTCAGTCTTATTTTTGTATTTGTCTCTATAATGTCTGACGTCACTAGGCACTTAAGAGATGCTTATTAATTGGATAACCTCTTTGATCCCAGAAAGGAGAAGTAGGATCAATGGGGAGACATTCAACAAGGACAAAGGTTTTCAAATAATGATTTAGCCCAAAATGGAATTGGCTACTTTGGTGGAATTTATAGGTACTTGCTCAAAAGAGCCCTTTAAGCAGAACTTAAAATCTTGAATCTATTATAGTGGGATTCTTGTGTGGTATAAATTGAACTCGGTGACCATTGAAGTTCAATCCAGTTCTTACATTTTGAGATTTCTTCAGTGTAGCTGAATAGCTAACTTAAACTTCCAAAAATTATGTCTTATGTGAGTTCTGAACATAGTATGTTGTACTTCTCAAATACTTTATCAGTCTTTTTAATTAGATAATTTTCGTAGCAATATTATGGGTCTCCATCACCTTTCTGTTGTCACATTTTTAAGTAATGGAATTAATAGACAGGAAAGCCAGTATTCTTGCCTAAGGGCCTCTTACACAGTTATTGACTCTCCTGTTTGCTGTGCTTTCTATTTATGGTTTAGACTACTTAGTCATTTTTGGTCTGTCAGGTAAATGCAATGCTTTAACCCTCTTTTTTCTCCCTCCAGAGAAACACTATATTAGACATTTCACTTTGTATAGGTAAGAGGTGAACTGAGGCACTTGAGCATGTGCCTTAATTCAAGTCAGCAGTGTGACTTTAGTAATGTAGCAGTAGATGGGATGGAATTCAGCATTTTATCATTACTTTGTGTAAACCTCAGTCAGCAAGCATTTTATATCTCCCTACTATCTCCCAAGCATTGTGCCAAGTACTGGGGATACAAAGAAAGGCAAAAGAAAAACAAAACAAAACAGCTTTTATCCGTGAACCGTCCAGTACCTAGCTTTAACAAATCACACATATATGTTCTGAAATGTGATAGTTGAAAAAGGCTTCTCCACATTTGATACTTTCTGTAAAACATTATTCAGTTGTTTTTCAGTTGTGTCCAACTCTTTGTGACCCCATTTGGGGTTTTCTTGGCAGAGATAGTAGAGTGGTCTGCCTTTTCCTTCCCCAGATCATTTTACATATGAAGAAACTGAGACAAACAGGGTGAAGTGACTTGTCCAAGGTCACTCAGCTACTAAGTATTTGAAGCCAGATTTCAACTCAAGATTAGTCTTCCTGACTCCAGGTCCAGCACTGTGTTACCTAACTGAGCATAAAACATTCAAGTGTCTATTGTCGTGTTTCAGGCATTCCTCCCCTGTGGTTTGGAATGAAATCCTAGCAGGGAGTCTGATATAGCAATTTGACTTTAGAAGATCACCTAATAAAAAGAAAGAACTGAGATTTTCATATAGAAATGAGAATCTCAATAAATACCTCAGGGAATGTCCCTGAGAATAAAAGCTATTCCAAAGCCACCATTATGGAGGGGTGGGGAAACAGAGACTTTTGAAATTCCAAAAGAGTCAGAAGTATTTTTCCCCAAACACTCAGGCCCATGAGACTTGAGGCATTCCCAGCAGAGAGTGACAAGAATGAAGGGGAACAAGGAGGCAGGAGATTTGGAGGAGAACTCATTTACTGTAATAAGACAAATGGTTTTACATTTTGACGCTAATCAATACTTTAAATTGCCCACACAAATTTAGCTGTTAATTGTATTTTAATAAAATGAGGCCTGAAGTGTTTATCTTGCAGTGTTGCTCCATGGGAGATTCCTTTGGGAAGAGTGATGATATGGAGGTCATGGTCATGGAGATGAAAAGAATTTGTTCTTGTGAAGTTGAGTCTGTTTTGAGAAATACGTACTTGCCTGGAATGTATTGCACCAAGAGCGATCAGCTTGTGTTCTTGCCTTCAGTGTGTGTTGGTCTGGAGACTCGCTTTCCCTGGGTCTTGGAGCTTTGCCTCTGTTGAATACAAGATTTACTTTTTTAAGTGTTTCCTCCTGGGAAGAAAAAAAAACTGCCTTTTTTCTTCTAAAAGCATTTAAAATTGTTGTTGAGTGGTTTCAGTCATTTCTGACTATTTATAATCTCATTTGGGGTTTTCTTGACAAAGATACCCAAGGGGTTTGATGCTTCCTTCACCAGCTCATTTTACAGGTGAGGAAATCGTGACAAACAGAGTGAAATGACTTGCCCAGGGTCACACTCCTAGTGACTGTCTGAGGCCAGATTTGAACTTGGGTCTTTCCGACACCAAGCTGGCACTCTAACCAGTGTTCCACCTATAAAATTTATGATTAAAAAACAAAAGCTTAGACCAAACACTCCCACTACCGAAAGCAAGGTGAGCCTAGTTAAGCCCTTTGAAAAGTAACATGTGTTTTGTCCCCTTTGTCCGTATCTTGCATCCTGTATTAGTTTACAGCAGAACGCAAGCTTCCTGAAGGCAAAGAAGGTTTTCTTTTTGTTTTTGTAACCTTTGCTCTGATTATAGTTCTTTGCACTGCTGTGGACCTGTGATGTCATCTGTGTAGGAAACTCCCTGGAGAAACTCCCTCCACGGTCACAGAGGGGCAGCTGTTTAGCTATTTGCACCTTCTCTTTTGAGAGATCTTCTTGAGGCTCTGAAGAGTTCAGTAATTTTCCCACATGTCAGATGTGGCATTCAGAGTCAAGTCCTCCAGAAAATCTCTCTGTAACTCCAGAATATCCTTTGTACAGAGAAGGCATTTGATGGATCTTTGGGTTTAATTCCATTGCTTGCTATCTTAGCTTTCTAGTGCTTATCAACCAATCAAACAAAAAGCATTTTAAAGCACCTACCGTATGTCAAGTGGTGCTTAAATCCCTGGTGATTTCCCTCAAGTGTTCAACCATCCAGTGTTCGCCATTGACCTCTCTCTTTGAAAAGCTGAACTTAGAACTTTGATGGCTAGCAAGACACAATGAATAACTATGGGTCAGCAGTGAGGTGGTGTAGTGGAAAGGGTACCAGGCCTAGACTTAGGAAGACCTGAGTTCAAATCAGTCTCAGATACTCACTAGTTGTGTGACCCTAAGCAAGTGACCACCCCATTTACCTCCATTTGCTCATCTGTAAAATGAACTGGAGAAGGAAATGATAAACCACTCCAGTATCTTTGCCAAGAAAATCCATAAATGGGTCACAAACTTGTATTCCTAACATTTAGAAAAGTGTCTGGAGGAGTGTAAGTACTTAATGATCTATTTATGCATCTACGTATCTATGTATCTCTCTGTTTGTGTATTTGTCTATCTAGCTGTCTATCACTGATGATTAACAATTTGCATTTGCTCTATTAAGAGATATGCGCCTTTGATTGTTATCCATAGTTGACAGTTTAATTTTATTAAAATTTAACAGGTCCTTAAATAAATTTCATGAAGTAAGTTTTTACTTTGTTATATTTGAACAAAATTTCCTTAATCTATTATTCTTCTTCTTTTAAGTTTGATTGTATTTCTTTTTGTTGTAAAGACTAGAAAATTTAAATGTCATATGGAACAAATAGCATGTCTTCCTGTTCTCATTTTAAGCAAGAAAAAGCCACCCCACCCCCACTACATATACAGAATTGGAGCACACAATATTATAAATAATATTATTCTAAATTAGAGCATATACACATATGATCTGTTTCTTTAAAGGTGCAGTTTTTGTAATGCTCCAATCTCTCATCTGTCTGGATTATGCTTCGTAAATGGCATGAAATGGAAGCTTCAGTCCATTTCCTTAGCTTGGTGTTTGTTTTCCGCTGGTTTCTCCAATCCAGTCTTTTACAGATATTTGGTTGGTTGTCATTATTTTATTGATCAGTTTCTTCTTTTTTTGACCTTTTACTAGAGGGTTTTGGCAATAACCGTTTTAACATAGACTTTCCAGCCTGAATGTGCAAGACCCCCTACAACCAGGTTTGTTTGATTTTGTGTTCCACCTTGATATCTGTCTTTCTCTTAATTCATAAAATAACATTTTAATAATGATGAAAATTGGTGAATGGAAATTTATAATTGAGCTAATGAGTTTGAGAGATTTTATCCCTCCCCCCCCCAACCTGTCTCTTTCTTTCTTTTGCTCCTTGTGTCCTGGCATATTTTTTTAAATCACTATCAAAATCATACCCCTTTTCCACACACATATAAGTACTGATATGTTTGAAAGACTGAGATCAGTTATCTTCCAGATAGAAGATGAGGAGAGCTTTCAGGAAATGTAACTGTATTGGTGTGTGGCCAAACTATGTATGCACAACATTACAGTTTCCAGATTTAGAAAAAGTTGATATGAATAAATTTGAAATTATCAGAGCAATTAGAAGTTTATTTGCATTACAAAACATGGCCCTGCAGACTATATTTAATTTTGATTAATTATCTCAAAGAGCAGGTTAATCTTTTTTTCCATTAAAAAATACTTTCTGATTTGTGTGTGAGTGTGTGTGTATGTGTGTATGTGTGTGTGTGTGTGTGTGCGTGCATATCTATACACAAACACAAAACCACAGGGGAAGGCAGATTTCAGTTTTATCGATCATAGGTATTCTTTTCCAAGGAGTGACATTTTAGCAACTTCTCCACTAAAGCCACGACTTGAAGTCTTTTCAAAGCTTTTTCTGAAAAGATGAACCATTACATATGGTTTCTCAGAGGTGCAACCAAGGCTGTGAAGGCCTCCAGTGTAGACATATAAATGGATTAGATTGTGCTTTCCTGCAAAGTGACTACTCTAAGAATAATAGCTCATCACCAGAGAACTGGCCACCAAGTTTGTTTTTTTTTTTTTTGTTAAAGTTACATCAGTTGAGGGAGTTATTCTATAAAGAGACTATAAGTTTAGATCTGCATTGCTGAAACAATGACCCACCCAGTGAAATAATAAAAATAAAGAATACATAGCGTTTGTAGAGCTCTTTAAGTTTTGTAAAGAGTTTTATATGTGTCAACTCCTTTATTGCTCATAACAGTCTTTAAGGTATCACCATCTCTATTTTATAGAAAAGCAAATTGAGATTGATAGTGGACCTCAACCAAGGTCCACTGAGGAACTTTGGAATCTATATTGGGAAGTCTACAATAATTTTTTCTTTTTATTTATCACATCTAGTTTAAGGAAAGATGAGGACTTGAATAGAATAAGATTGTGTAGAGGAAAGAGTATTGGCTAGACTAGTAGGTATTTGTGCCACATCTTACCTGTAACCCTGGACAAATCACTTAACCTCTTTAAAACTCAGTTTTCTTATTTACAAAATGAGGAAGTTGGATCAGATCATAAAATCTCAGTGTGGGAAGGCTGCTCACAAGAATCTCCATGATAATGAATCCAAAAAGCTGTCCAATGAGAACTCTTTAATTTCCAAGACACCCTGTTCAGTTTTGGATGAGTCAAATTATAGAGAATAGTTTTCTTTAAATCAGTCTTACATTTTCTTTTTTTACAACCTCTACTCATTGCTCCTAGTTTTTTCCCTTGGTATCACACAGAGGAAATCTTCTGCTGATTGTCCTTCAGATGTTTGAAGATAGCTATTCTCCCCCTGTCCTTCAACCATGTCTTCTTTTCTCTGGACTGACCATCCCCAGTTTCTTTAACTGATCACGCAGTGACCTGAGATCCAAGTCCTGCACCCTCCTGGCTGCCCTGCTCTATTTATTCTTTAGCTTATCAATGTCATTCTTCAAATATGACATGTTGAATTGAATACAGTTCTCCAAATATGTTATCTTGTTATTTCCGGGATACTCTGGCTGTAGTAAATTGATAGAAGTTCGCATTTTCTTTGGATGGGTGTGTTGGAGTACAGAGGCTAATGTTTTCCTCTCTTTACCAGTCTCACACTTTCAGTCCACTGCAATCCCCAGACCTTTTTGTTTTCAGCCCAAATGATATATAAACATGTATTCCCACCTTGTACTTGTGTAGTTGATGTTTTAAGACTTGAGGACAGATTGTACACTTATCCTTATATTATAATTTTCATTTCATTAGATGTGACCCTGTTTTCTACTTGCTCAAGCTATTTTTTATAGTATTTTATTTTTTCCAGTTATATGTAAAGATGATTTTTAACATTCATTTTTACAAAATTCTGAGTTCCAAAATTTTCTCACTCCTCCCCTCCCTTCCTTCTTCTTAAAACAGTAAGCAATTTGATACAGGTTACATATGTGCACTGATTTACTTTATTTTTTTTTGGCAGTCAATTCCAGGTTTTCCTTTTATTTTTTAAATTATTTTATTTGTTTTCAAAGTTCTACAATCTCTTTCATATATCTTAGATTTTTTCCCTCCCCTCTTTCCTCTCTCCTTCCCTGAGATGGCATACAATTTTATATAGGTTCTACACATACCTTCCTATTAAATACATTTTCACCTTAATCATGTTGCATAGAAGAATTAAAATGAATGTGAGAAATCATATAACAAAAGAAAACATAACACAAAAGAAAATGATCTGCTTCATTCTGCAATCAAATTCCAAAGTTCTTTCTTGGGATGTGGAAGGCATTTTGCCTCAAGAGACTACTGGGAATTTTTTAAATCCTTGCATTGGAATGAAGTACTAAGTCTACCAGAAAAATTCCTCACATACTGTGTTTGTTGCTGTGTACAAAGTTCCCCTGGTTCTGCTCTTTTCACTCAGCATCAGATCATATACATCTTTCTAGGCCTCTCTAAAGTCTTCGTGCTCATCATTTCTTATAGTACAATAGTATTCCATTACATTCATATAACACAGTTTATTCAACCATTCCCCAACTGATCAGCATCCCCTTCCTTGATTTTCAGTTTTTGGCCACCACAAAGAGAGCCACTATAAATATTTTTGTACATATGGGACCTTTCCTGTTTTTATCATCTCTTGTCGATACAGTCCTCGAAGCTGTATTGTTGGGTCAAAAGGTAACCTTTTGGGCGTAGTTCCAGATTACTCTCCAGAATGGTTGGATGATCTCACAGCTCCACCAACAATGAATTAGTGTTCCAACTCTCCCACATCTTGTTCAGCATTTATCATCTTCCTGTTTTGTCATGTTAGCCAGTCTGATAAATATGATGTGGTACCTCAGAGTTGTTTTGATTTGCATCTCTCTGATCAAAAGTGATTTAGAGCATTTTTTCATATGACTACAGATATCTTTAATTTCTTCCTCTGAAAACTGCCTGTTCACGTCCTTTGTTGGTCAAACTATTTTGAGAGTCTCTGTTAATTTATTATCCATCCCCATCTTAGAGGGGTCTGTCTAAGGTACTTTCGGAGTCAAAGTCATATAGTCTTATGAAAAGGTGTGAAGGGTTTGCAACATGCACCATTAATCTATTGAAATAAATGATACAGATAAATTATCAGAAAGGGAACCATCACAAACATAATAGACGAAATATGACAATTTAGGAGACCAGTCCTTCCATGCTATTTGAGAACATCCATGAATACTCAAAGTAATAACCTACTTAAAGTTTCTGTTACTTTGAAATAGTAAGTATCCTATATGGCACTTTATTTCTTTTGTACTGGCTGTCCCTAAGATTGGAATGGACATCTAGCTGACTTCTGACCAGGAGAATTTCTACTTTTCCTTCAACAGTTAGCATACATGTCATCTTCTCTACGAAGTCTTTCCTCTTCACTTAGAAATCAGCTTAAATACTTTTTTGTCACTACATGTTGTCCATATCCACTTAAAAGCTACTTTTTGTCATTTCTCCCTTCACATGTTTCTTTACATACCTTTCTGCCCACACACTTCACCATCACCCTTATTATATCTCTACTAAATTCAAACTGTTGCCTCATATTTGATCTTTCTACCACACCTTCTCCCTACCTCAGTCCTTCGTCTTTTTTATTGTATTGTTCAGCTGTTTTTCAGTCATGTCTGACTTTTCATGATCCCATTTGTAGTTTTCTTGACAAAGATATTGGAGTGGTTTGCCATTTCCTTTTCCAGCTCATTGTACAGGTGAGGAAACTGAGGCAAACAGGGTTAAGTGACTTGCCCAGGGTCACATAGCTAGTAAATGTCTCAGGCCAGATTTGAACTAATGTAGATGAGTCTTCCTGATTCCATGCTCAGTGCTCTATCTACTTAGTCATCCTTTACTTAACCACTAAATATTTTTCATAATGTGCAGCTCTGATCATTTCAGCATTTCTTCCTCCTTTGGGGTGAGCAGCATATTCTTGTAATGGGATCTGATTCGTAATTTAATTCATTTCCTATATAACTTTCATTTCTATAAGTTCATGGTCAGAGAGGTGGGGCAGGACATGTCTGCTGGTAAGTCCTTCTACTGGGCTAGTGTCCTACAAGGTCACAGCTGAAGATCTCTATTTGTTTTTCATGGAATTAATACTAATACACTAGCTGCAAACTGACCTAGATTTCAACTCCCAGATTCCTGTAACTTCCTTTGAAATATCCAAAGTCTGAGATTCCATTCCCTTCAATTAGAATGGAAAAGCAGAAATGAAAAGACCAAAGTTCAAGACAAAAAGGTCATTGGCTTCAGAGAAGGAAGAAGGTCCTTAAGGCCCTCCCTCTTACCTTAAATTTACTCCTAAGATGTGGTAAATGATGAAGTCACCAAGGAAACCCAAAGATCAAAAGAGGCTAAGAAGAAATAAATGAAGTTGGCAGACCTTTTTGGTTGCCTCCAAAGCTAGTCAGAGGGCCTTGACTTCACCATATATTAAGCTTCTCTTACATGTCATCATCACCATTCTCCTGGAAGTAAACTACCTGGTGTCCTCTTAGAGGAAAGATTATTTTTCTCTCATGTTAATAGTCATTAAAATTGGAGAAACTTGGCAGAGTCAAAATGGTAGGTTAGAAACGGGGACCAGCTAGTGCTCTTCCCCCAAACCCTTCAAAAAACCCTGTAAAAATGACTTTAAACAAATTCTAGAGCAGCAAAAGACACAAAATGATAAACTAAAGCAAACTGCTAGCCCAAGGCAGTCTGGAAGGCAGATGGGAAGGGTCTATCCCACTGGGGTGGGAGTAGAACACAGTTCGGTGTGGGTCATGGACAAAATGGCAGTCCCCCCATAGGGGACAGAATCACTGGTGCCTATGTGGATTCCAGACTTCTCAACCCACAAATACTAAAGACAGCTTCAAAAGTCAGTGGGAAAAATGTCTCACCTGGCTGAGAGAGAAGCATGGTCCTGCCCCAGCCCCAGTACCAGGGCAGCTGCAGGCACTACTGAAGAGGAGGCTGCTTCTGGAGTCCTACAATTAATGGAGCTCAAAAGTCAAGTAATTGGCTAGGAAAATGAGCAAACAGGGGGAAAAGAAGCAGACTATAGATTCTTACTTTTTCAGTGAAGTGGTATTTTCTTATGACATTGATGATGAGGAAGATCAAAACATACAGCCAGAAGACAACAAAGCCAAAGCTCCTGCATCCAAAGGCTCCAAGAAAAATATGAATTGGTCTCAGGCCATGGAAGAGCTCAAAAAGGACTTTGAAAATCAAGTAAGAGAAGTAGAGGAAAAATTGGGAAGAGAAATTAGAGGGATGTAAGAGAATCATGAAAAATGAGTCAACAGCTTGCTAAAGGAAACCCCCCAAAATCCTGAAGAACATAACGCCTTTAAAATTAGACTAGCCTAATTGCCAAAGGAGGTCCAAAAAGCCAATGAGGAGATGAATGACTTAAAAAGCAAACTGTGCCAAATGGAAGAAAGAGGTCCAGAGCTCATTGAAGAAAACAATTCATTAAAAATTAGAATGGAAACTAATGACTTTAAGAGAAATCAAGAAATTATAAAACAAAACCAAAAGAATGAAACACATAGAAGAAAATGTGAAATATCTCATTGGAAAAACCACTGACCTGGAAAATGGATCCAGGAGAGATAATTTTAAAAATATTGCACTAACTGAAAGCCATGATCAAAAAAAGGACCTAGGCATCATCTTTCAAGAAATTATCAAGGAAAACTGCCCTGATATCCTAGAACCAGAGGGTAAAATAGAAATGGAAAGAATTCACCAATCACCTCCTGAAAGATATCCCAAAAGGAAAATTTTTAGGAATATTGTAATCAAATTCCAGAATTCCCAGGCCAAGGAGAAAATATCACAAGCAGTCAGAGAAGAAACAATTCAAGTATTGTGGAAACACAAACAGGATTTAGCAGCTTCTACACTAAGGGTTTGGAAGGGTTGGAATATGATATTCTAGACCTTAAAGGAGATAGGATTAAAACTAAGAATCCCCTACCCAGCAAAACTAAGTATACTTCAGGGGAAAAATGGAACTTCAGTGAAATAGAGGACTTCCAAGCATTCTTGTTGAAAAGACCAGAGCTGAATAGAAAATTTGACTTTCAAATGCAAGAATCAAGAGAAGCATGTAAACAGAAAAGAGAAACTATAAGGGATGTATTAAAGTTGAACAGTTTACATTCCTACATGGAAAGATGATATTTGTAATTCATGAGGCTTTTCTCAGTATTAGGAGAGCTGGAAGGACTATACATACATACATACATACATACATACATATACATATTTTATATATATGTATATATATGTGTATATATATATATAGAGAGAGAGAGAGAGAGAGAGAAGAGAGAGAGAGAGAGAGAGAGAGAGAGAGAGAGAGAGAGAGAGAGAGAGAGAGAGAGCACGCGAGCGCACACAGGGTGAGCTGAATATGACGGTATAATATCTAAAAAAAAATAAAGGGTTGAGAGATATACTAGGAGAAAGAGAAAGGGAGAGGTAGAATGCAATTAATCATCTCACCCAAGGGAGGAAGGAGGGAGCTTTTGCAAAGGAAGGGAGTGGGGGAAGGTGAGGGGGAATGAGTGAGCCTTTCTTTCTTTGTATTGACTTTAGGAAGGGGTGGTATGCACACTCAGTTGAGTAAGGAAGTTTACCTTGTCCTAAAGGAGGGCAGGGAGAGAGGAATGGGAGAGGGAGAGGATGGAGGGGAAGGCAGAGAGTGGTCAGAAGCAGGTGCTTTTTCAGAGGGCTGGGTCAAGGGAGAGAAGTGAGTAGATGGAGGGTGGGACAGGATGAAAGGAAGTGTGTTTGGTCTTTCACAACATGACTGTTATGGAGGTCTTTTGCATGACCACACATGGATAGATTATATTGAGTTGCTTGCCTTCTCAATGAGGCTGGGGGGGAGGGGGAGAGGGAGAGAATGTGGAACTCAAAACTTTAAAAATGTTAGAGGTTGTTTTTACGTGCAACTAGGAAATAAGATATATAGGCAATGGGGTACAGAAATCTATCTTACCCTACAAGAAAATACAAGGGAAGAGGATAAGGGAGTTGTGTGATAGAAGGGAGGGCAGTCTAGAGGAAAGGGCAATTAGAATACACACTGTCCTGGGGTGGGGACAAGGGGGAGATGGGGAGAAAATTTGAAATTCAAAATTTTGTAGAAGTGAATGTGGAAAAGTGAAAATAAATACATTTTAAAAGATCAAAAAAGAAGAAAATAAATACAATTGGAGAGACTCAACCTTATTTTCCTTGTCATAAACCCAGTCTCTCAAGGACAAGGCAGTTGTAAAATTTAACATTTTCCTTATTCTAGGTATTGCTACTCCGCCCAACTAGATCAGATTTATAATCTAACAGAAATTCCTGCCCATTGTGTTCCACACAGGTGAATTGTCTAGGTTGCCTAAGGCTGAAGTCCCTTTGTCCAAGAGTAATCTGATGTCACCATCCCAGCCCCTCATTAAAATAGGTTCACTCACATTAATTGTCAACCAATCAGAATTGATTTCCACCCTCTGGAACAGATACTTTCCCAAGGGCATATAAATTGTAAATCTTTGGCATTCAAGAGTGTCATTGGCTCTTTTATTAATAAAATGCTAGCATTATTAATAAAATTACTAATGACACAGAAGTTATGTTTCTCAAACTTTTTAAACATTCCAACTGTACACGTGGAAAGTTCATCCTAGCTACCCTCCATTCAGTTTGCCCATCTGTAAAATATAGAATGCATATAGTACTTACCTCACCATTTTGTCATAAGGGTTGAATGAAATATAGTTAAAAAGCAGTGTGTAAATTTTAATATGCTCTATTGAAGTTTGCTATTATTATCAGCTTATCATGTTCTTTCTCCTTATCCTGCTTCTCTCATTTTATTACTAAAATATTTTACTAAAGAGGGGAAATTATGGTAATAAATTCAATAAATTTGCTCTGAAGTGGAAGTGTTCCTCAATTTTTTTGAATAAAAGTATGTGTGCTGGTATTTGAACAATTTGTGTTTTTCCTTTTTACTATTAGTTATGTATTCACTTGCTTAATGACTATAATTTGACTCATTTATAAGTTCATATGAATATATGAACAAAGATATTATGGCATTAAATTATGTTTAATGTTTGTTCAATATCTGGCATCTTGGTAAAGGGGAAAAACACTGACTTGTAAACCAGAAGACATGGGTTTAAATTCCCCCTTCTGATCTGTTTGAGTTGTGTGACCAGGAAACCTGGCCTCCTAGTCCAGGGGTGGGGAACCTGTGTCCTTGAGGCCACATATGACTTTCTAGGTCCTCAAGTGCAGCCCTTTGACTAAATCCAAACTTCACACAACAAATCTCCTTAATAATAGGATTTGTTCTGTAAAACTTGGATTCAGTCAAAAGACCACACCCAAGGCCTACAGGCTACAGGTTCCCCATTCCTGTCCTAGGCTTTAGTTCCCTGATCTGTGAAATGAGAAAGTTAGAACAGATAGCTCTAAAGTCTCATCCAACTCTGTATCTAATCCTGTTTAATACCACTTTTATGGAAATCAAACAGCCAGGACTGAATTCCATTGTTTAAGTAGATGGCTTTGAATCTGAAATCTGTTTTTTATAAACTCACTGTGACTTTCCAAGCCCTTTATAAGTAATAGATGAGAATGTATCATTGGAAAAAAGTTAAAGAAATAGAAATGTTAGCTACTGTGAAGTTGCCTTAAAGGCTAACTTAGTTTTCCATATAATTACTGTATAGCACCTCCTCTGGTTTGGGCAGGTTGGGTCCCCAGAAGGAACTAACTCCTCTTTCCTGTGGATTCTAGGATTCTGAAGCACTGCAGTTTCTAGTCCTGTCGGTCTGGAGTCTCGCACTTCTGTGCTCCTCATTATCAATCAAGCAGGTGAACTCTATCAACACTTAGAAAAGTGATTTCATAAGAAAGTTCAGGAAGAAGAGTTACCAAAACAGTCTGCCCAAATTAGGGACTCCTTCTTTCCACTCACAAACATAGGATCCTTGAAATGAATGTGCTTGAACTTAATGTATCAATGGTAGGGGGCACATTTGTGGAAGGAACATGTGACCAAGAGGGTACAACTCTGAGTCATTGCCTCTCCCTGACAAAGTCCTTTTGGCTCTTTGTGAGGTTCTAAAGAAGTTAATTCTAGGTGTAGCTGTCTGCTGGCTTCAGGAATAACTGAATTCTTAAAATCTATAGGTGGAATTTCTCTCTGTTATGAAGACTGATGATCCCTAGAGGGATGACCATTGTCTGGTATCAGTATTTTAACATTCATCTGTGGAAGCTTCCTCTGTCACTGGCTACCATGATTTGGTGGCCACATCTCTGGTTGCCAGTCAAATTTTAATGGAACCTTGGGGTTTCATGAACTTTCTCCTGGCTTCTCCTATCTCAGAATGTTTATTTACATAAGAGAAAGAAAAAATAAATACAAAAGAAACCAAGGCACTGAGTACTCACAGACACAGAAGAACAAGGCAGACCACCTACTAACTCTCAGTAGTCCTGTTCCCACTCATTATCAGGAAGGAAGAGAGACTTGGAGATCATCATTTCCTGTTGGAGATAGCTAAATGGTACAATGCATAGTATTCTGTACTTGGAGTAAGGCAGACCTGAATTTGAATCCTACTTCGGACACTCACTAATTATGTAACCCTTGGCAAATCACTTAACATCTCTCAGTCTCAATTTCCTCATGTGCAAAATGGGGACAATAAAAGCAGGTACTTCCTAGGGTTGTTGTGAGAATCAGATGAGAAAATTGATGTAAAGCATCTGGGAACCTTGAAGTTATGTAACTGACAGCTGTCTCTATTGAATGCAAACAGTTTCAGCTCAGCACCTCCTGAGTTATGATTCTTCTGCTTCTTCAACCAATTGAAACACTTTTTACCATCACACAGTTAAACACCATCAGTCAAACATGGCAAAATAGTCTTTCACATTTTCATGTTTTGGATTGGGACCAAGCAAGCGATGTATGCACATGCTCTGTCTAACCCACCAGGGAAAGTAAATCCAACCATGCCTTAAATGTTAGACCTTCTTGGACGAGTATTCAATTATAAATTTGGAAATTTACTTTGGATCAATTGACCAGTTTCCAGATGTGAGGCTATAAGCTGCCTGCCTCTCATCTGGCTTACAATCTTTTAGGGTTTGCAAGAAGCCCTGTTCTCAATTTTCCCAACAATACTGACTTAGTTTTTCCGAGTTAGTCTCATTAGAACACTTTATGTTTTTCTGTCTTGATCTGCCTCTGCTCCAGAGAGGGTGATGAGGAGAAAGGTTTTCCTTTGGAATCTAATCAGGAATCACACTGCTGGATTGAACTAAGACATAATGATGCAAGAAAGAAGCTAGCAGTGATATGGCAAATATTTCCTGCTTATCTTCCTCATTTAATATCTCATTTAAGCAATAGCTTGTCCCACTCAAACATCTATATGTGTGCTGGGGAATGCAGGGAGGCAGCTCTGCTCCTGATCGCCTCACCTGGATCAGAACTTTCTTTTCAATCTAGACTTTGAAATATGGCTCAATGTAAGAAGGCTAAATGCATTTGAGAGAGGGAGTAGTAACTGCACCTCTTCCAGTAGTTAACAAAAAGAAGAAAACATTTTTCCTGATTCTTGTAATATAACAAGAAATTAATTTAGAGGAAATATTATCTTCTCCTTATTTCTGCTGTTATTTTATCCCTAAGTCTATAACCAAAGCAGTGTAGTTAATCAAAGGTTTTCTATATGACCAAAGGAAAATGGACTATCTAATCAACTAATTTATGCCTAAATAGGACTATTTTCAATGTTATCATATTATTTGTTCCTTAATGTGCTTCCTTTCATATCATCACCCACGATCACTTAGTTTTCCTTCTGTCTTACATATTTTAAGAATATCTTTTGTCCTCCATAACAAGCCAGTCACCAATTTTTCCTCTATATATATTCCCCATATGACACTATACGTAGTCTCATTTTCTGATTTCCTGATCTTCATTTGTTATACAAATAGGCTATAGCTGCTTTACAGCCACCATTTTCATCTCTATTATCCTTTGTGTAATACTCATCTCTCTCTCTCTCTCTCTCTCTCTCTCTCTCTCTCTCTCTCTCTCTCTCTCTCTCTCTCTCTCTCACACACACACACACACACACACACACACACACACACACACACACACACACACTATCTGGGTGATCCATCTAATTGTATGTAACAATCTAGAGAGTAGATTCTTCATTCATTTGGTTTTTCCTGTGTGATGTCAGACCAAAATCTCTGGAGTAGTTGTGGATCATTTCTAAGAAGTTCAATAATACCCCAAGGTTTTGTACCACGGGAACAATGTAATCCAAAAAAAACCAAAACAAAAACAAAAAAACAAAAAACAAACCCAGCAGCACCTGAAGGACTTTACCATCCACAGGGAGTCCCTTTCCACATAGGGTGGAATTTGTAATGTATTTTTTCCATTCGGCAATCATACGTCTTTCTGTTTTATGCCTTGCTTTTTATTTATGATTGGAAGCTTGTTAAAAGACAGTAGTTCACAGCACAGAGTCCATCCATTGTACATCGTAGAATATTACTTACAAAGTCATGCTTCTTTCTTACTAATACTATCATCCATGATACCCTCTGTTCATGTGAAGATGAGTTTCACAAAGGTAGAAGAGTCCTATATATCAGTAGTAATTGGTATTTTCTGTGTCGTTTTTGTTTTCAGTATTAATAAAGTCTGAGATTCTCCCCATACTTCTGTTATCTTCGTCTTCTCCTGATACCATATGGATTAGTCTGCCAATACCCTCATATTTTTCTAGCTATACTTAGAATGTTTAGATTGTTTTGTTCATCTTTGTTGTCTTAAGTGTTATTACTTTGTCCTTTATAATAACATCTCAGCCCGATGTTAAAGATTTCAAATGTGATGACTTCTCCTTGACAGTAGAAACATTTTGTGATAAAAATATATGCAGATCTTTTCTAACTTCCATTTTTTGTCCTACTTCGATTTCATCCCTTAAAACAAACATCAGGATGAATTTATTTAGTTGGATCTCTACCCCAACTTTCTTTAAACTGGTTTTGTCCTACACTGCATTTCACAGCTTCATGAGGCTATATTGTTCACAATTCTCCATAAAATTTTGCAGGAAAATTTATATTCTAAACTAGTTTTTCTTTTGGGTGCCACCTTTCTCTGCTTCTCACTTAAGCAAATGTTTGCTAATTAAGGCACATTTTAAGATTCTTTTGGGCTCTTTGTTATGTCAGTTGATTAATATTGGTTAAATTTTGTATACAATTATAATAATTTGTGTTGAAGTAATTTTACTGTTGGTTATCTGGTTTTCATTATTTATTGTAAGAATAATTCAGAATTTATTTTTAATTGGATATTATATTTTTCTCACCTTTTTTCTTTTAGATTCTTACTACTTTTGGTCTTTAGTCTTATAAATTGGCAATTTAGCTTTACAGAATGATAGGAAAGGGAGCAGAGGTTGCTAATTTTAGACTAATTATAAACTTTAATTTCCTTTGGTTATTGTTATGATGAGTGAGTTTATTGATGAAGAACTGAATTGACAATCTTGACATTCTCTCTGAACACAAAACAAATGCATTGGCATGGAAGGGTGGATCATGAATGAAACTTCAATGGAGAAAAAAATGCATTATTGACGCTGATTTTATCCAACAGCAACATAAAATATTAATTCATGGAAAATAATTTCAATGACTATTATAATGCTCATGAGAAGTATTGACAAGAGATATTAACATAAAAATATTGGTTGCAGAGGTTGAAGAGATAGAGATAGCTTGTGAAGTACTCAATCATATTTTCAAAATTAAATCTATGCTTAATATTTAGTGACTTTGAAGCAAATATGAGAATAGGGCGGTATACAGAGAAATACTGTTTGTTGGAAAGTAAAGCTCTGGAAGAAGGAATGAGAGAAGATCAAGATTTATAGGATATACAGAAACTTAAAGCCTTTGTGTCATGAATACACACGTGTGTGTGTGTGTGTGTGTGTATGTATGTGATGTTGGATGAAGCAAATACCGAATAATATTTAAAATTAAATTAATTCTATTTTATCAGAATGCAAAAGTCACCTCATTTATGTAGGCATAATCTCCCAATCATCTCTCTGTACATAGTCAAACCACTGATTTTTCAAAACAAAGATTATATTTTTTTCCCCATATGTACATATAACTTAACAAAACAACCACCACTTCTACATCAAAAGTTTTCTGTGGCCCAACAATTTCTTCATGAATTTCTGTAAATTTTGAACTTTATCCTTTGTGGAAAAAATTAATAAGGTCAGACTATGTTTTAAATATTCATTTCCCTATATTCTCTTGTTTCACCTTCTGGTTACAGCTTTTTAATATCTCAGTGGATTAGTTTAGTTACCTATGAATTCACTGGACTCATTAGACAACTCTCCCCTTTTCCATAATATTTTACCCCAAGCAATAACAAAACAGTAGACTGTGGTGCTTTAAAGATTATAAGATGTTTTAGATAGGTAGATAGATAGATAGATAGATAGATAGATAGATAGATAGATAGATAGATAGATAGATAGATAGATAGATAGATAGATGACAGAAAGATGGATGGATAGATAGATGATAGACAGATGGATGGATAGATATAGATACAGGAGTATGTTTACGTGTGTGTATCTCACATCGTTTGTTCCTTATGGTAACTCTTACGATATAAGTGCTATCTTTATGCCAGTTTTACTGAGTGTACTGAGGCTTAGAGAGATTAAGGGCTCTACCAAGTGTTACACAGCTTTAAAGTACTTTGTTCAGAATTTGAACCCAGGTCTCTTGATTCCTAGAATTCTATTCAGTATACCATACTGACTTTTAGAATGTATTAATGTAAAGTTAATGATTTTTGAAAATTTCTTCTTAGAACAGAAATGATTTCCACATTAGGAACTTAATGTTATTGCTTATCAGCATCAATTGATCCTTCTGCAAAACATATGCTGTCTGCCATGTAAACATTGCACGAGAGATCCATTTAGCAATACTTATGAATAACTTAAGCTTCCAAAAAAATCTTTTTAAAAAATTGGATAAGACCCAAATACCTTTTAGTTTTTAGCTTTAAAGTTAAGAATTAAAATATTTTTATATTTTCATGTTGCATTTTCCTTTCCTAAATGATAAATAGGAATTTTGAATGAAAAATAATCTAAACCTCTATTTGAAAACAACAAAAAATAAGAATTAATATGAGTTGAGGACAAATAATTCTAGTTTGTCCATTCCATTTAAAGTTTCTAATGAGAAATGACCAACACTCAGATTCTGTTGCTCCTCCATTTTAAAGCCAAACACTGAGGAAAACCACGCCTGCCCTCGTTGCCTGCGTTTACTCACTTCCCTTTCACTTCTTACTGCTTTTGCCCTTTGGCCTTTTATGTCACTACTGACTGAAGCTGTTTCTTCCAAGGTCGTCCCCGAGCTGTGCGTATTAAACCTAACAGATGTTTCTTAGTTCTCTTTCCTGATTTCTTTGAAGCGTTTGACCCTGTGGACCACTCCTTCCTCCCAGATATTGTCTTCCCTTGGTTTTCATAATACTGCTGTTTCCTGACTTCTAATCAACCCATCAATAAACATTTGTTAAGTACCTACTATGTGCCAGGCACTGTGCTTACCACAGGGGATACAGAAATGAGCAAAAAGATAACCCTTTACCTTGCAGCTTCTAATTCTTACTCGTCTAATTAGGTCTTTTAACTCTTCTTTGTGGGATTATCATCTGTATCTTACTCTGCCTGTATATAGGGACTGTTCAGGGCTTGGTCCTGGGCTCCCTACTACAGGCAGCTAAGCCCCACAGTGGACAGAGCGTTAGACCTGGAGTCCAGAAGCTCTGAGTTCAGATTTGGTTTTAGATTTTTGTTTTAGCTGTGTGACCCTAGCTAGGCAAGCCACACCACTGCTGTTTGTCTTCGTTTCTTCAAGTATAAAATGGAAGCAGTAATAAAGCAGCTGCTTTCCACAGTTATGAGGGTAAAATACAACATTTTGTCAAGCACGTTGTGAACTTCAGACACTGTATAGATTCTATTTATTATTGTTATTCACCTTCAGTTCTCTCTGTCTGTTCCCTCTGAGAGACGAGAGAGAGAGAGAGAGAGAGAGAGAGAGAGAGAGAGAGAGAGAGAGAGAGAGGGGGAGAGGATGCTACGTCCTGCATATCTTTGCACAGTCTGTTTCCCATACCTCTAATGCCTCCCTTCCTCTCCTTTACTTTCTACAATCTTTAGCTCCCTTCAGGTTCAGCTGAAGTATCACTTCCTGCAGGCTGCTTCCCTGTCTCAGTTACTGGTTCTCACCTCTCACTCTCCCCTTATGCTTTCTGGAGTTTTAATCCTCTCCTTCATCTTCTGTCTTTCCGTGTTTATTGGCTGCTTCCCTGAAGTTAACAAACATAACTGCATCTCCCTATATCTAACTAGGAGGGGTGGGGTGGGGGGGAAGAAGGAAACAAAAACCAAAAATCAAACCACCTTACTTGGTTGTTTTATTCCCAAGTTCTTGCCTTAAGTCTCTCCTCCCATGGCTAAACTTCTTGCAAGGCTGTCTGCCATCAGTGCTTTCCTTTTTTCCCCTCTCCCTTTTACATGAACTCTGAAATATAACTTCTGACTTCATCATTTGACTAAAACTGGTGTCCACAAAGTTAATAATCCAATCTCCGAATATAATGTCCTTTTTTCTGTCCTTCTCAGCCTCTCTGAAGCCTCTGATTGTGTCCATCACTATGTTCTTGGTATTCTCTTAGCTCAAAGTTTCCATGACACGTCTAAGTCCTGGTTCTCCTTCTTCTGTCACAGATCCTTAGTTTCCCTTGTTGTATCCCCTAAGGCTCTTGTTGCTCTCTTCTTTTCTCCTTTACTATCTCAGCTCTGGTAGATTCAATTATCTTCTCTTTGCTGATGATTGTCAAATCTGCTTATTAAATCATAAACCCTCTCCTGCCTTCCAAATTCACATTTCTGAGTGCCAGTTGACTATCTCAGACTCACTGTCGTAGAGACATCTTGAACTTAACATGTATAAAACTTATCTCATCTTTCCTCCCACAAGAACTGTCTTCCAACCTCCCTACTCCTGGGAAGGGTACCACCGAACTCAGAGTTACTTACAACACAGCTCTCTCACCCCCTTCCCAGTGTCCAGCGTATTGTCACATCCTGCAGAGTGCACCATCACTACAATTCTCATGTTTGCCTGCTCTCCTTTGACTCTGTTACCCTCCTGGTGTTTGTGTGCCCTCATCCGCTCATGGCTAGCCTACTGCGATGGCCAGTCACTTGATCTCCTCTCCCTGCCTCCTCTCTCTCCATTCAAGTACATTCTTCACTCAGTTATGAAAATTATCCTTATAAAATATGGGCCTGACCATGTAACTTCCACATTCAGTGGTACCCTATTACCCTCAGGATCAGATATAAAATGTTCCAATTCACCAATTACTCCCCTCTATGTAGCCCATGATGCAGTTACCCCAGCCCCTTGCTGTTTCATGTCACATTCTGCTTCAATTCCCAGCTCCCTTCGTGTGTCACTGACTGCCCCTGCCCAGAATTCCTGGCCTCCTTACTTCTGCCTCCTGACTTTCCCGGCTGCCATCAAATCCCACTTTCTCCAAGAAATGCTCAGTTATTCTTCATGTTGTTACTTCCCTGGGAAGTAACTCTATTTTACAGCTGTCCAGCACCTTTCAGAATACTTTTGATTGATTTTAAGGAAAAATAAGGATGAGGGTTTGTGAATGTACCTGCAACCTTATTCTTTGTCATTTTGTTAAAAGTACCAAAAATACCAAATATGATATATATGTATATATATCATGACTATATATAGTCATCTAGCTGCCTTTAAACATGTATATGAACATGTATATATGTGTATATACACATACACATATGTAAGAGCACCTAGATGCCTATATATGTGTGTGTGTACTTGTGTATGTGTACACACACACACATACTTCATGTCCAGTGGTCTACATATACATGAGCACATGTGTATATACATGTATGTATGTATGCATATGTTTGTGTGTGTGTATGCAGCTGGATAGCTCAGTGGATAGAACTTGGCCTGGAGTGAAGAATACCTAAGTTCAAATCTAGCCACAGACACATACTAACTGTGTTATCCTGGGCAAGTTACTTAACACTTATTTGAATTAATTCATTGGAGAAGGAATGGAAACTCCTCCAGCATCTTTGCGAAGAAACCTCATAGAAAGTGTGATGCATGGGATCATGAAGAGTTGGACATGACTGAACAATAACACACATATACATATGTGTACATGTCTGTGTACAGTCTTACACCTTATTTTGCATATCCTGTTTATTGCACTGTGGGTTTCCTGTGGATTAAAAAGGCTTTTCCTTTCTTTGTATGCTCAGTCTGACATATTATAAACACTTACTAAATGACTGTTTGTTTTCCATGACTCTGTGTGTTTGTGTTCTTTCCACCAATAACCTGTAAGAGTCTTAAAGGCAGGACCATTTGTTTCATCTTTATGTCCATAGTGCTAACCATATTGCTTAGCATGTAGCATGTACTTAATGTATGTGTGTTAAATAAATGAATGAATGACAAAATTATAACTGTACTTTTACATTAATGTTCCTAGAATCATGTTGAACCCATCGTATGCCCACATTCTCACACTATTTATGTATTTTACTACTTAATATTGCAATCATGCAAAATGACATTCACTTTAAATAGTATGCAAGCTAAATGTAAAAATATTAAAATTAGTATCAGATTCAGTATCATTCTTAGAGCCACCTCCTCCCATGCCTCTAGGCCTCCCATGCCTCTAGGCTGTGATAGATATCAGGTCATCTGAGCTTCCTCCCTGCTTCCTGGACCTCTCTCACAATGTAGACAAGTTATGTAAAAACCTTTCTTTGCTTTTGAAAATACAAGAGTTGTCTAAATAGGAGACAAAAGAAAAACCCATTAACTGACCATGTTTAAGTCATATAAGTCACAGAATAGAATTTACAACAAGAAACCTTGCACTAACAAACTAATTAAAGCTTTCTGTTGCTGTCAGACACCTTATAGAGTGTTTATTCATTGATTGAGATTGATGGATTTTTTTGGGGGGGAGGATAAGAGTTTGTGAAAGTATCCACATTTCTATTTGTCATTTTGTTAATATGATGAAGATGACATGATGGTTTTTTTAGAAACCCTGAAAAAAATTAGCAAAGAAACTGCTTAAGACAACTAATAGTTTTAGTAACATGGAAGGATACACAAAATATAAACAAAAATCACTTGTATTTCCGTAGAGTACTATTCAAACAAATGGAGAGAATCTCAAAAAGAAAGAAAAATCTCATTCAAAACACCTATAAAAACTATATATTATCTGAAAGTTAGCCCACTAAGACACATTCAGAACTTCCACGAGTACAGTAGTAAAACAATCTGCAGAAAGAAAGGAAGACAGCTGCAAAAATTTTCAGTGCTCTTGGTTGGGTCATGCCAACCTCATAAAACCCCAGTTCTATACAAATTAATTTACTAAGTTAGCATTACTACAATCAACCCACAGGGGGGTAATTTAAACAATTACATAAAATGTTGAAATTCATTTGCATAGATTGAAATTTTTACCATTTCTTTGGAAAAATTATAATAAAGGAACATGTAGATATAAAATGTATATTATAAAACAAGAGTTATCAAAATTATTTTGTAATAGATACAGTAGAAAAAATCTCAGATCATAATAATACATAACTGCATGCTAGAAACATTCTAAAATATTAGGTTAACTTTTAGTAACTCTTAGAACAGAAAGTGCTGGAGGAAGTAATCTGTCTTTTCCAGAAAGGTCTGGGGAATCTAGAAAGGAATTGGTAAGCAATTCAGTTTAGAACTGACTCCAAATACTGCCATTGTTATACTACCTAAAAATAAAAGATCACATCAAATTTTAAAGAAAAAAGGAGAATTGAAAAGAAAAGGTTATTTTCATAGCAAAGCAGAGAATGTTTACCAAACATGGGACAAAGGAAGTCATCAATTGAAAACTAAAAGGCCCCATAAAAGTCAGCCAGTACAATATTCTCATTTCATTGCCAAAACAAACAGGGTAAATGACCTGCCTAATGTCATAATCCTTTAAAATTACAGGGGCAGTATTTGGACCAGACCCTCTGAATTCATGTGTGCGCGCGCACACACACACATACACACACACACAATATATTCACATTATCTTAAGCTTCTAATATATCAAAAAGATAAATTTTGTGATTATAATTACATAACATTAAATAATTTCTGCGAGTAGAATAAGATGGTAAGCTTCTGAGTGAGGAAAAGAAATCTTTGAATTAATTTTCAGTTAAAAATCTGATTTTGATATATATATACACACATATATGTATGTATATACATATATATGCATGCATACATACATACATACATATATATGTGTATGTGTGTATATATATATATATATATATATATATATATATATATATATATATATATATATATATATATACATAAAATGAACTGACCTAAAGCAGCTTTTCCAAGAATCATGCAATTAGAGTTGGAAGAGATTTCAGCTGCCATCTAGTTAAACCATACATGAATAGAATCTCTAACATCCTAGACAAATGATTGGTTAGCCTCTCATTGGAGAGCCTCTAAGGAGAGGAAACTCACCTCCTCTTGAGACAGCTCATTATATCATGATTCAGAAGATTTTCTAGGAATCAAGGATAAATTGCCTTTTGCTGCTTTTGCCCATTACTTAGGTTTCTGTACTCTGGGACAAACAAGAAAATTCAGATCTTACTTTAATGTGACATCCCTTCAGATAACTGAGGACAGGTCTCATGTCTGTTTTGAGTCTCTACTGCTCCTTCTCAATGTTAAGTTTCTTCAGCCATTCCTTATGTGTCATGGACTGAAGGCCCATCATGAATGCAGTCACCTTCCTCTAGACACTCTCTAGATCACCAGTGTCCTTTTCCAACCATAGCGACTGTTCTTGATTACAATACTCCAAGTGAGATCTGGTAAGAGTAGAGTACAGTAGAACTCTCACCTCCCTATTCTTAGATGTTAACCTCCCCTTAATGTAGCTTCAGATGATGCAGGCATTTTGTCTACCACATTACACTGCTTGCTGACTAATATTATGAAGGCAGTTCACTGAAATCCCTTGATCCTTTTAAAAGCAGTTGCTATTGATCCATTTCTCCCCTATCTTACATGTGTGAGTTTGAACAGTTGAGGACCATGGGGATTGAATGTAACCTACACTGTCAATTGTTAGCATGTAAAATATTTTTGCTCATCTATCTTTGATACAAGGGAACATTTAATGATAGATTTAGGGGTTGTGGTTATAGAAAATTGATTATAACATAAGAAGTCATCAAACAATAAAGTTTTATTCTTTGCCTATACATACATACACATACATGTGTATGTTTCTACACACAGATAAGTATATACATATGCACACATATTATCAGCCTTAGAATGGTCCATCAGGGTCCAACATTCACTTAACAAACGTCCAAGCTCCTCTTCAATTTGATCAAGGAAAACCTTCAAACAGCCAAAGGTCTTCAAAGAATCTTTATTCTTTGTGGTCTTCCTTTACTTTTTGTGACCTTAGCCAACTGTGTATGTATATTTGTGTTTGAATGGAAGTGTGTATATGTGCTGAAAATATGGACGTGTGCGTCTATTTTTATAAAAATGACATGTGACAGATTGTGGGGCAATGAATTAGGAGGAGAAGAATGGAAGGTTCCAGTTAGATCTTTGAATTTTTGTGTGTTTAAATGAAATTTATACACACACACACATATATACACATGTACAGACACACACACAGTCAGTTAATATGAAAGAAAACAAAGGATAGACAACAAAATACAAAGATCTTTTGACCCTCTGTTATCCTTTGGCTAAGAGGGATAGTTTTCCTTATTTGAATTGAAGAGGAGCTTGGATACTTTTCCGGTGAATTTTTGCCCTTTAAGAATCCGAGTCAAGGAAGGAAGCAGCTTCAAGGACTATGACCTTTGGCAGAAGAAAATAGAGCCAATCTCTGACATTAAGGAAGAGAGGCAGCTACGGATTCAAAGGTGGATAAGCCTTGGTAGTTGAGTGTTGACATACAGAGAACAAACCTAGAGAACCCAACTAAGTGACCTCATGCTCTCCTCTGGGGCAGGCCCTGCAAAAATTTCTTGAAGAGAGAAAGGATGTGGAGGTCCTTGGAGTGAGCTGCCTATGGTTAAGGTTTTTATGTCCATGTCATGTCCAGTGTTCCTCAGCTGGCCACTTTTACCACACACACACTGTGTTTATTTGTCAGAGAATGTCCTAGATTTAATGGGGGGAGGGTACTCTTCTTGTGGTATAGTCTTAATTCATGCCTTAGCTCAAAGCCCTAGATCCACAAAGATTTTGGACAGATATTGGAAGTAGTGTAAGATACATCCTTACATCCAGAAAGTAAGTGAATATCCCTTTGGATTCACATTTGTTGCTATTTGTTAGCTAGGGGTCCAAGCCTTTGGGAATAAGGGATCCAGGAAAACCTTATCTTCCTGTAAGTGACCACTCGGCTACACATGTTAGTGAGATATTTTGAAGCTATTTATTTAAGATAATTGATTTAGAGCTGGAGAGGACCTTAGATATTATCCAGTCTAACTCCCCAATTAAAAAGATGAAGTGGAGGAGCCTAGAGATGGGAAGTAGGTTACTTGAAGCATTCAGGTGGTGTACCACTGAGGAAGAATTGGAACCCAGGATTCTGACGCCAAATACAGCTCTTTCAACTCTTTGCCAATGTTCATTTGCAAATCTCTTCTTCCAAGCCATCCTTCTCTTGGTTTGGTTATGATCATAGTTTTTTTTAAGGATAATTAGTCATCATCATTGTCCCAGTAACTTATGCATTTAGGGCAGGGACAGGTAACTGGTGGCCTTAAAGACACATGTGGCCTTCTAGGTTCTTGGTATAGCTTTTTGACTGAATCCAAATTTTATTCAGAGGACCCCACTAGGATCTAGGACACATGTGGTCTCAAGGCCACAGGTTCCTCACCACTGATTTAGGGAATGTGGATGGTCAAACTGATAACAGCAGGATGTAAGAGTGAGAGATATTCTTGTGTGCTAGTTAGAGTTTGAAATGGAGAGGAAGGGAGAGAGAGAGTAAGAGAGAGAGAGAGAGAGAGAGAGAGAGAGAGAGAGAGAGAGAGAGAGAGAGAGAGAGAGAGAGAGAGAGAGAGAATATATATATATGTATATATATATATATATATATATATATATATATATATATATAATGATTTACTCCCTTCCCATACCATTACAAAATGTATCTATTATTGCAAATGCATTATGGAACCCTGTGGTAATGATTGAAATACCAATTTCATTCCAAACTGCAGCTTTCAATGGTTTATTTAACATGTTCTCTCAATTTACACTGTTCACAGAAACTTTTCAAGCTTGTTTTCATCCCCAAAGGGGACTTTGTGAGAAGTTTGAATACAATCCTCTAGCTGAGTTATCAAAGCATGATAAAAATGACTTTTCCCTCAGCTAATAAAATTACTAGGAAAATTTGTTAGCTTTTAAAAGTTTATACGGGTTTCACACCCTCATTTTGATGTAACTATCATTTCCAGGCAGAGTAATACATTAGCCACAATTTAAAATAGTTTAACTGTAGGAAATCAAAATTGAGTTGGACTTCAAATGCGTGTTATTGACGAAAAAACTGGCTTAGATTGTGGATTTGCTGCTTCCTCCTTGTGTGAACTTAGATTGCTCATTGAACCTCAGTGGTCTCACTTTGCTCTCCTGTAAATGGCAGGTTTTGCAGTGAATTATCTCTAAGATCCTTTTCAGCTGTAAATCTTTTGTTGTCTGGTCATAATTGAGCCCTGTGGTGCCGCCTACCATCCTCCCTGCCACTCAGGAATTAACCCTCACTAATCTTTGACTTCTTACTCTACCTCATTATTTATTCCTCCAGTTAGACAATGAATCTTATGAATTATACTTAAGTAGTGTCTTTTTTTACAATCTGCCTTGTCTCCATCCTCTTTGCTACCATCCTAATTCAGGTTTTCACTGTGTCTCAATGACCACATTCTCTCCTTTTCAGAGACATTCAATTTGTAGCTGTTGTGTACTAGAGTGCAAATGGCAAGAGATTAAGCCATAGCCTCCTGGGAAGCCCCTTTTTGCTTTTGCTCTCTCCTCCCTTGAAGAACCTGTGAACTGTTTGGAGAGAGCATGCATCCTTATCTTAGATCCTCTTGTTTTCACTGACCAAGGATAGAGGGTAGAGATGAGGCATTTCTCCTTCTGCCCTTTCCTTCCAGGACCTTGACAAGACTGATCTCTTTTTTAACCTGCAAAGCACAGTAATCCCAGTTTCTGGCTTGCTGTTTTATAGAAAAATTCATAGAGTATAACCAAGCTACTATAGCTATCCTCAACTCACTTATCTATTTGTTCATACTTGGTTCTTACTAATTGATTCAGACAATAAATCTGTGCTCAGTGAAGGGACATCTGAAACCTCTCATATACAAAGACATTTGCAAACTTGAATGTATTATATAGATAAAGGTTACCACTGCTAGTATTACTGCTGCTGTCACTATTACTATTATCACTCTCATCTTCATCATCATTGTAAAATTAAAATTAACGTGTGCTGAAAAATCTTTGACCAAAGATAAGAGGAGGCAGAAATAGAAGTAACATTGTTACTGGACCTACAGACCTTCTGGACAAAAAGATGAAATTGATGAGCCATTCAGGAGATAGAGCCCAGTACTGGCACGAGGAGGGGTGGCTGATAGAGCCCGGTTGGAGGACTTTAATTTCCTGGTCATTTGTTGGAGCTTCCTTTTTGCCAGAAGCACAATAGCTAATATTTTCTGGACTTGTCTTAGTGACAGTTTCATCTTTTAAGTGGTGTAGGAAAAGACAAGAAGGAGATTAGTTTCAAGTTCTAATTTTCATTGACAGAGGACTGAGACAGAAATAACAGAAAGTTTGGGGGAAAGTATAAAGAACTTTGGAGGGAATTCATGGATCCATCTTCAGACTTGGCCTAGGGGAGGGGAAAGTTAGAAGTAATACTATGAAAATGGTATTTTGGTAAGACTGATTTTAACATGCCAGTATTAGTATAATGGTTTACTTTGATAGGTGAGCAAACAAGGATGACTCTTTCCACAGTCATAAAATCATACATCAAGAGCTCCCAGGAATCTTAGAAGCCAGCTAGTTCAACTCCTTTATATTAGAGATGAAAAAAACTGAATATTAGAAATTTAGAAATACTTGAAATTAGAAAGAACTGAACACAAGTCATTCCCCAATTGATAAATAATCAAGGGATATGAGCAGGCAATTTTCAGAGGAAGAAATCAAAGTTATCTATAGTCATATGAAAAAATGCTCTATATCACTATTTGTTAGAGAGATGTAAATCAAAACAACTCTGAGGTAATTGTCTAACATGACAAAACAGGAAGATGATGCATGTTGGAGAAGATATGGGAGAGCTGGAACACTAATTCACTGTTAGTGGAGCTGTGAGCTGATCCAACCATTCTGGAGAGCAATTTGGATCTATGCCTGAAGGGCTCTAAAAGTGGGCATACCCTTTGACCCAGTAATAGCGCTTCTAAGACTGTATCCCAAGGAGATCATAAAAATGGAACAAGGACCCACATGTACAAACATATTGATAACAGCTCTTTTTGTGGTGGCCTAGAACTGGAAATCAAGGGGATGCCCATCAACTGGGGAATGTCCGGACAAGTTGTGGTATATGAATGTAATGGAATAGTATTGTGCTATAAGAAATGATGAATAGGCAGACCAGAAAAACATGGAAAGACTTATATGAACTGATGCTGAGTCAAGTGAGCAGAACCAGGAGAACAGTGTGCAAGGGCTGTTTTTGATAGTCTTAGGCCTTCACAGCAATGCAAGGACCTAAAATATTTCCAAAGGACTCATGATGCAAAATGCCATCCACATCCATGGAAAGAACTATGGAATCAGAATGCAGAATGAAACAGGCTATTTTCTCTTTTGTTATGTTTTGTTTTTTTCTCATAGTTTCTCCCATTTATTTTAATTATTCTATGCAACATGCCTAATGTTAAAATGTGTTTAATAAGAATGTATATGTAGAGCCCATATGAGATTGTATACTCTTTTGGAGAGGGAAGGGGGAAGGAGGGGGAGAAAATTTAAGGCTTATAGAAATAACTTGAAAACTGAAAACAAATTAATAAATTTTGAAAAAAAAAACAACTGAGGCTCAGGGAGGGTGACTGCCTTGAAGTACTCAACTTCACATAGGAGGTTGGTGCTAAAGGTGGGATTTGAACCCAGGTTCTCTTACTCAAAAGCCCATGCTCTTTTCATTGTCTCACATTACCTATTCAAAGAATGAGCCACCCAAAAATGGCGAAGTAGAAGGATGGACCTGTAGAAGCTCCCCTACATAGCCCATAAAATACCTGTAAAAATGACTCTAAAAAACTTCTAGAGCAGCAGAAGCCATAAAATGACAGAGTGAAAGAGATTTCCAGCCCAAGACAGCCTGGAAGGTGCACAGGAAAGGTCTATCTCACCAGGTGCAGAGCACAGCATGGCCTTGGTCACAGCATTGCAGGGACAGGACTAGAACAGGCTTATCCCTGGCAGCAGCTGCAGTTCCCAGATTGCTCAAATCACAAATGCCAAAGACAGCCACAAAGGTCAGTGAGAAAGCTCTTTCACCTGAGTGAGAAGGGAACAGGATCTGCCCCCTCTGGTAACAGCAACTGCAGCATCAGCCTCCATTTCTGGAACCCTCACCTAAAGCCCCTGGGGGAATTAAGCAGCTGATCCCATGGATCTCAGCCCTGAGTGACTCTCCTGGTTGAGGAAGAGTGCTGGCATGGTGGAGATGGATGGGGCTGTGGAGAGGGAATTGTACTCACAGATCCTGGGCAGAACAGAGTGATTGTGGTTGCTCACAGACAAGAGTGCAGGCCAGGATAGGAGTAAGCTCCTCTCCCTTGATTGTGCCACCTTGGAGGAACTGAGAACATACAGGTCCCCAGAGTATACCCTCCTCCTTACAAAGGACTCAAAAGTCAAGTAATTGGCCAGGAAAATGCCTCAAAAAGGGGAAAAAATAAGACTATAGTAGGCTACTTTCTTGGTGAACAGGTATTTTTTTCCATCCTTTTGGATGAGGAAGAACAAAGCATACCATCAGAGGAAGACATCAGAGTCAAGGCTTCCACATCCAAAACCTCCAAAATAAATATGCAATGGTCTCAGGGCATAGAAGAGCTCAAAAAAGATTTTAAAAATCAAGTAGGAAAGGTAGAGGAAAAATTGGGAAGAGAAATGAGAGTGATGTAAGAAAATCATGAAAAGTGAGTCAACAGCTTGCTAAAGAAGACTCAAAAAATGCTGAAGAAAATAACACCTTTAAAAATAGGCTAACTCAATTGGCAAAAGAGGTCCAAAAAGTCAATGAGGAGAGGAATGCTTTAAGAAGCAGAATCAGCCAAATGGAAAAGAAGGTTCAAAAGCTCACTGAAGAAAATAGTTCTTTAAAAATTAGAATGGAGCAAATGGAAGCTAATGACATTATGAGAAACCAAGAAATTACAAAACAAAACCAAAAGAATGAAAAAAATAGAAGATAATGTAAAGTATCTCATAAGAAAAACCACTTACCTGGAAAATAGATCCAGGAGAGACAATGTTAAAATTATGGGGATACCTGAAAGCCATGATCAAAAAAAGAGCCTAGACAATATCTTTTATGAAATTATTAAGGAAAACTGCCCTGATATTCTAGAACTAGAGGGTAAAATAAATATTGAAAGAATTCACCAATCACCTCCTGAAAGAGATCCAAAAAGAGAAACTCCTAGGAATATTGTAGCCAAATTCCAGAGCTCCCAGGTCAAGGACAAAATATTGCAAGCAGCTAGAAAGAAACAATTTGAGTATTGTGGAAATACAATCAAGATAACACAAGATCTAGCAGCTTCTGTGTTAAGGAATTGAAGGGCTTGGAATATGATATTCCAGAAATCAAAGGAACTAGGATTAAAACCAAGAATCACCTACCCAGAAAATCTGAGCATAATACTTCAGTGGAAAATATGGTCTTTCAATGAAATAAAGGACTTTCAAGCATTCTTGATGAAAAGACCAGAGCTGAATAGAAAATTTGACTGTCAAATATAAGAATCAAGTATGAGAAGTATGTAAAGGTAAACAGGAAAGAAAAATCATAAGGGACTTAGTATAGTTGAACTGTTTGCATTCCTACATGGGAAGATAATATTCGTAACTCTTAAAACTTTTCTCAGTATTTGGGTCATTGAAGGTATTATACACACACACACACACACACACACACACACATACACATACACATATAGACAGAGAGCACAGAGTGAGTTGAATAGGAAGGGATGATATCTAAAAAAAATAAAATCAAAGGGTTAGACAGGAATATATTGGGAGGAGAAAGGGAGAAATGGAATGGGACAAATGAAGTCTCATAAAAGCAGCAAGGAAAAGCTTTTTCAATGGAGGGGGAAAGAGGGGAGCTTAGAGGGAAAAAGTAAAGCTTACTTTTATCACATTTGACTTAAGGAGGAAATAACACACACACACTCAATTTTGGTATGAAAATCTGTCTTACACTACAGGAAAATAGGGGAGAAGGGAATAAGTGGGGTGGGGGGATAATAGAAGGAGGGGCAAATAGGAGGAGGGAATATTTAGAAGTAAACAGTTTTGGGGGGGCAAGGTCAAAAGAGAGAATAGAATGAATGGGGGGCAGGATAAGATGGAGGGAAATATAGTTAGTCTTACACAACATGACTATTATGGAAGACTTTTGCAAAACTACACATATGTATCCTATATTGAATTGCTTGCCTTCTCAGTGGGATGTCGATGGGTGGGAAAGGAGGAAGAGAGAGAAGCTGGAACTCAAAGTTTTAGGAACAAAGGTTGAGAATTGTTTTTGCATGCAACCTGGAAATAAGAAATATAGGCAATGGGGTATAGAAATCTATCTTGCCCTACAAGAAAATAGAGAAGATAGGGATAGGGGAGGGGAGGGGTGTGATAGAAGAGAGGGTAGATTGGGGAAAGGGGTAATCAGAATGCACAGCTTTTTAGAATGGGGGAGAGATGGGAGGAAATTTGGAACTCATAATTTTGTGGAAATGAATGTTGAAGACTAAAAATAAACATTAAAAAAAGAAGGAAAAAAATAATGAACTACCCAATTGATCTTAAAGGCAGCTCTAATCACTGCTTTTAAGAATCTTCCATTTAATTAGGGGAGACAACATATTCATAGATAAGTAAACACAACATTTTTATAATACTCAAATAAGCTAGTACAAAATACATATACTCTAAAGAGAAAAGCTTAGTTCATGAGCAATGTGCTTCTTGGAAATAGAATGACATTGTCCCAAACACCTGTAAATAGAAAAGTATTGTCCCATTAATCTATCCTCCACCCCTGTAGCTTATTGATAATGAAAGTATAAAGCCACAACATTGGAGAGTAAGAACTAGGGACATTATCTTCCCATCCTTTACCATGGGGTGTTTTGTTTTTTTTTTTCAGATAGAGGTTGAATGAGGTCTCCATTCAGCTGCAGAAAAGTTGCTTGCCTTCTGGAAGGGTCAAAAGCATAGACTTTTCATTAGTCTTTGTTGGGAGGGACTGTGTAATGCCCCCTGGGAGAAAGGCATCCACCCAGAATGTCAGGTTGTTGTCTAATTGGCAGCCTCAAGTTCATGTCCTTTCTGAGGGGAGTCTCAGTCACAAGGTTGTGCTGGATCAGAAAGGCCTCAATCTTAGTTGATTCCCTTGCTTATTTGTAGTTATTGAGGCCATGAGTCTTAATAATCACATGGTTTTTAGGCCATCTATAAAGATTTACCTGTCTTTTCATACTCTAAATGTGAAATCTTTGGCTGATGACCAAAGAATGGCCATATTTCCCCAAGTACTGTATATCATCATCCAACATTCTTTCTCAAATAATGAAAAACAAATTTACTCTTGAATGGGAAGGATGGCTCATAAGTTGATCTAGCAAAGAAAAAGAAAGGAGTTGATGGGATTCTCTTTTATCATTTATTTAAAGGCAATAGGAAACCTTATTTTGTATTCATCCAATATGATGCCATTCATGATACATTATGAAAAATGACCACCATGAAAATAATCACAGCATATGTACCAGCATCTTTTGAAAAGGCCTTCCAGTGATCCTGGTGTTTCTGTTTACAGATAGCATTGCGTCAAATCTGAAATATTTCAGAGCTTCTTAAATGAGATTGATAATCACTCAAAAGCATTTGCCCTAACCTTGCCATCAAAGTGATGAAGGATACCTATTGGCTGGGCAATGATACAAAGCGAGATGGGAACTCTATAGAGCCGATCTATCAACATATGTCTATATATCTCTATCTGTCTTAGAGAGGGAGTACAAATGACCAAATGCTCAGTCGAAAATTGAACAGGAAGATGATTTTTCAAGGCTGCCTGTTGTTGCTGTTGAGGAATCCCAGCATTTTAATGATCTCAATCATCTCTGCAGCCATCTTCTGGATTTTTAACATCAGTATTCCTCTAGACTTATGGTGCTGCCAGGACTCGTACAATGCTGTTATTGTCAGAGCATTAAAATGGAAGATGACCCAAAGGGAAATGAAGTTATGCATGGTTGTTTTCAGTAGGATGGCATAACAAACAAAAAACAATCTATATGAACAGCTGTGAATGGAGAGACAAGGTCAGCAGATGAATGGCTCCATGTCCCATTTGACCCAATATCAGCAGGATGGGAGGAAGGTATGAGTAGTGATGCATTTCTAGTATTTATGGTAAGAAAAGGTAAAGGTTTTACAGGATCCGCAGGCACAGGAAGAGTAACAGTTCAATGGAAACAATAATAACTGATATTTATATAGCACATTATGGTTCTCAGAAGGTTTCATGTATATTCTTTCATTTGATCCTTACTACATCCCTCTAAAGCAGGTACCACGGACAGAGAAAGTATTTTTTGTTTTGGGGTGGGGGTATGGTTGCTACAGAGATTTTCTGATTTCAGTCCCTTCAGATTTTACTTTTTAATGCCAGGCACCCTTGTAAGTGTTTATCATGACATCATCTCAGGGAAATCCTTTCTAGTTTCAGAAATCCTTGCTTGGTACCATTTGGTACCAAAATGATCCTATATTGTACTTTAGAATTCTTAATTTTTAAAAGTTTTTTTTAATATAGACCACACATCCATACTTATTATTTAAAACATATTTGATTTGAAAAAAAACTTTTGAAAAGAGAAGGGATTGTTAACTTCAAACAAATGACTAGTTTAATGAAAGTAAGAAAAAATGTCGACAAATTTCTCAAGGGGATACTTGATTTGTTCTTGTTGCTTCTCCGTTGTTTTTTACTTGTGCCCAGCTCTTCATCATCCCATTTTAGGTTTTTTTTGGCAGGGATACTGGAATGGTTTCTTCTCCAGCTCATTTTATAGTTGAGGAAACTGAGGCAAAATTAAGTGACTTGCCTGGGGTCCCAGAGCTTATAAGTGTCTGAGGTTAGATTTAAACTCAGGTGTCCCTGATTCCAGTCCTAGCACCCTTATATGCTGCCTGTTCTTCAAGAGTATACAAAAATTGAATTAGATATGCCCTCTTTAGTTCATCCTAAATTATATGCTGCTAACCAACCAAGATACCAAGTCCTTGAATGATAGGATAGAAATCCCTTCATTAAAATGCCATGTGTTTATTTGTAAATGGTTCAGTATGATCTCACATATGTTTTGGAAATTGCTTACAAAATAAACGTGTTGACCCACAGCTCCTTTTCTCCACTCTTAGTTGACATAAGCAACTGTGATTACGTATTAGACACTTTTATTAAGTTCTCAGGGTGATAAAATAGAGATAGTCAGTCCTTCAGAAGCGTCTTAAATTGGACAATAGAAGTGTGATTACACACAAGTTTGCTCACACAGTTATGGTTATTCTTAGCTCCAAAGCTGTCACTGCCATATAGAACTTTACTTGGGCCAGATGTATGTCACAAGTTTAGAAACCTGTGATAAACCCTCGCCTCTAGGCAGTGCAGTGCATGGCATGCTGGGCTAGAGTCAGGAGGTTCACATTTGGCTTTATGCACTTTATAGCTATGTGACAATTTAACCTCTGCCTGCCTCAGTTTCCTCATCTGTAAAATAGGAAAAATAATAACATTTACCTCCCAGGGTTGTTATGAGGATCAAATTAGATCATATGTATAAGGTCTTAGCACACTGACAGGCACATAGCAGACACCTGATAAACGCTTCTTCCTTCCTTCCTTCCTTCCTTCCTTCCTTCCTTCCTCCCTTTCTTCCTTCCTTCCTTCCTTCCATCCTTCCTTCCTTCCCTCCCTCCCTCCCTCCTTCCCTTCCTTCCTTCCTTCCTTCCTTCCCTCCCTCCCTCCTTCCCTTCCTTCCTTCCTTCCTTCCTTCTCTCCCTCCCTCTCTCCCTCCCTCCCTCCCTCCTTCCTTCCTTCCTTCTCTCCCTCCCTCCCTCCCTCCCTCCCTCCCTCCCTCCTTCCTTCCTTCCTTCCTTCCTTCCTTCCTTCCTTCCTTCCTTCCTTCCTTCCTTCCTTCCTTCCTTCCTTCTCTCCCTCCCTCCCTCCCTCCTTCCATCTTTTCCTCCTGTGGTAAACATATGCTTTTCCTTTTTTTCAGCTACATTCAACAGAATTGTTGCCACATAGTTTTTGAGTAGGGTCAGACCCATGTAAAGGTATAATCAATCAATTAATTGACAGGCATTTATTCAGCCCTGCGTGCCAGGTCCTATGCTAAGTCCCAGGGATATCAAGACAAAAGTGAAACAATCTGTGCTCACAAAGGATTTATATTTCAGTGGAAGAGACAACATGAACATAACACACACGTAACACAGTCCATGCAAAATGAATCCAAGGTAGTTTGATGAAGGAAGGCATGAACAGCTTGGAGGAATAAGAAAAGGCTGAATGTAGAAGCCAGGGGAATATGGCAGGTAGATAATCCCCACTGTTCCAGAGAGTGAAACTGGTGGATCCCTAAGTTGCAGTACTGCAAAAGCACATTTGATGTCTGCAGTAAGGCTGACAGCAGTGTGGTGAGCCCCTGAGAGTGGAAAGTTTTCAGGCTGGCTAAGGAAAGGCAAACTGGTTCTTGGAAAAACGTAACAGAATTTTTTTTTTAAGGAATGTGTTCTGGGCATCTGAGATAGTCATTGGAAAAGCATGAAGATTAAAAAAAATGGAGTTTTGTGTATGTAGAATAGCAAACAGACTAAAATGACTTGATTATACAATAAATGGAGAGCAGGGGGAGGAGGAGGAGTAAAATAGAAGACTGAAAAGGTTGGATAGGGTCAGATTGTGAAGGGATTTAAATGACAAATAATGAAGTTAATATATTATCCTTGAGGTATTAGAGTATCACTGGAATTTGTTGATTAGGACAGTTCGATGATCAGAATGGTGCAGGAGACTGTCATAATAGCCCAGGCAGAAGGTGAAGAGGGACTGAATTATGTAAGTCCCTGGGGGAGTGGAGAGAAGGGATTGATGGATGAGATATGAGGATGAGGCAAGTACTTGGATATGTGAGATGAGTACAAATATTAAATGTGGGTAACTGGAAAGGATGGTTATACTTTCTTCTATAGTAGGGAAACTCAGAGGAAAGGTAAGGTTTTTTTGGGAAAAAGATCATGAGTTCTGATTTGGACATACTATGCTTAAAATGCCTGTAGAAAATCCAATTAAAAATATCTAACATTTTGTCTTATGGGACCCAGAAGAAAGATGAAGGCTTCTTATACACACACACACACACACACACACACACACACACACACATACATACACACACACACACACACACGTCTGGGAATCAGTTACATAAAGATTATCACTGAACCCAGATCAGTAAGTCAGATGATATAGAAAGAATGGGATCTAAGATAGAGCTTTGGGGGCAGCCCCACATGTAATGTACCTACATCTTTATCTGAATGTTGAATGAGCAAAGGAGGCTAGGCATATATGTAGGAGATCCAGGAAGTATCAATGCCATAGAAACCAAGAGAAAAAGTGATAAGTAGCCCAGTAAGGCCAAGAAGAAGGGGTATTGAGAAGGAATAGGTTAGGAATAGGGCCTAGATTTGGGATTTTGTTGCTACAGGGAATTCCCTATACAATACCAGTTATCTGTAGCATAGTCTTAGAAAGTTGGAAATGAACAATGAGAGGTTAAAACACGAAGTGTGTGTGTGTGTGTGTACACATACACACATATATATAATGTAAATACACACATATACATACATATGTACGTATGCACACATATGTGTGTATAGATAGATTTGTATATCTATCCATCTATAATTATATCTGTATCTATCTGTCTATATCAACATTTATATCTATATCTATCTATCTCAGAGGCAACTCTTGAGTGCACGTCTTTCTGGCTCTAAAGCAAGCTCTTAGGGACTCACCATATTGGTGTTTGCTTTACTGTAGACACCCAATTGGCTTCTATACTACTTCACCTTAGAATTTCTTAACTCAGAGGATTCACCAGTCTCAATCTCTGGAGCAGCAGGAATGCCATTCCACCTGACACTCTTGTCCTTTCAAACTTAGAGCTCAGAGTATTAGAATTTTTAACATTTCAATAGATGCTAACAACAAACAAATCAGATCAAATCAAACCAACACGCACACACACACGTGCACACACACACGTACACACACACACACACACACACAGAAAACCTCTTTTCCCATAAATGATATCTGTGTATCTTTTTCAGAATAGAAGACTTTAACACTTGTGGCCATATCAGGAGTATCTCTAAACCCATAGCTTGTTACCTTAGTCTTCTAGCACAGGAACTGGACAATTCTAAGTGCGTGGGTTATTCATGTGCCATGATAGAAGATCAGTGGAGGAAGAGGAAATGTGACTTTCTCCTCATAATTCCTCTGATCCTTTAATACATGTGTCACATGAATTAGGTGGATTTATTTAGGAAGTTTAATGAATGTTTTTTTAACAGAATAGTCTCTTCCTCCCCCTGCCCCCCCTCCCCCCCCCCCCCCCCCGTCCCTGGAAGATACTTTATTGCCTTTTAACATTTATAAATCTGTTCAAGTGTAGTATGGTAATAATGGGTTAAATGTAGTAACCTATGATTCAGGGGCACAAGGTATAAAGCAGCATTTGAAGAAGAAATTTTATGCACCATTCATTTTATGTTGACCTATAACAAGAAAATGCATCATACTTTCCTAGGGCCACAGCAAAGTCTTTTATTACTGTCTGTTCATTTGGAAGCAAAATCAATCCCAGTGTACTGAGCAGTTACTGAATATTGAGTTATTTCTAGAAGAGATATATAAATCTATTCAGGTTTTCACAGTAAATTAAGCATATCTGGGCATGCTATAGAAAGGAGTGATTAAGCTTAGGATGTAGGATGTGTCTTAATGAAGCATTCATTCCTTTGAAAGTGATTTTTTAAAATTTTTGCTTTTTAGGGGTTGGGGGTGGGACCCCAGTCCTGTGATTTTATTGGTGTTTTACCTTGGGGGATGACAGGTCTCCAGAAATTCTGTTCCTGGCTGCAATTGATCTTGGTGGAGTTTCTTAGAACACTGACACTTTAAGTATCTTGGCTTGGGCCACACAGTTATCTGTTATCAGAAGTATGAACCGTTGTCTTCTAGAGTCCATAGCTAGCTCTTTATACACTTTGTTCTTTTTTTTCCTGAAAAAAAAAAACTATACCAAATACAAATAAGAGTAATAAAGAACTCCATTCCCATCTTTTATTTTTAAAAGGATCAAAGGATGCTTTCCTTTATTTACCACTTCCTGCTTAATGATTTAAGGGACCTGTAGTGATCACATTAAGGTAATATTTTTTAAACCTACTATTGGTTTTGAAGCATTCATTTGGACCAAGTTAAATTTAGATATGTCTTTCCATTATTCATACAGGGGATAATGTAACAATTGTACATAATATATTTGACTTTACATTAGACTATTCACTGAAAACAAGTAACTAATTTATGGCTAGCATACTGATACATGGGAGGTATCGCTTCCTTTCTCCAGGAAGTATCTCTATCTGCTATGTATACAATGTGAGTAGTCCAGTCGATGTGAGACATTAATTTCATTCCTTGCCCCTACAACCAATTAGTTTGTTGGAAGTTAGTCTATTTTTATTGAAAGCCTATTATTGACAAGATAAAAGTGATAGAGGGTCTCCCATTAGATAAAAATGTTAAATGTTGATTATATAAAACCTTAAAAGCTTTTTACAAACATCTGATATAGTTAAAATTAGAAGGAAAACAAGAAAATGGAAAAATAAATCCATGCATTAAGTTTCTCATAAAAGCTTCTTATCCAGGGTGTATAAAAAAACTGATTCAAATTTCTATTACTGTCATTTTCCTAAAGATAAATGGTCAAAGGATACGAATAGGCAGTTTTCATAGGAGAAAATTCCATGTATCAGCAGTAGCAGCTGAGGGTGGTGGTGGTGGTAGACATCATGAAAAGAAAGGCTTCTTGAAGAAGGAGAGGCAGTATAGTTCAGAAGGTATAGCATTGGATCTTGGTTCAAATCCTGACTCTGACCTTTTACTATTGATTGATCAATAAATATTTACTAAGCACAAAATTTGAAACATTGAGTTTATAATGACAAAAGGAAATTATTCCCTGCTTTTAAGAAACTTACTGTCAGTGGAACCAGCATGAACACATATAGCTAGTAAAAGGTGTGTGTGGGTGTGGGTGTGGGTGTGGGTGTGTGGGTGTGTGTAAGCATCCTCCTTTGGGAGCATCCCAAAAGGCATCTTCTGATAAGTTCTTGAACTTAGGTTTGAAGGACACTGGGAATTTTAATAGGTGCCGGTGTATATTCCACCATTCCGAACAACCTTTGTAGAACAACAGAAATGGGGGACTGAACGTCTTGTCTTAGGAAGAACAAGAGGGCTGTATTGATTGGACATACAATGGCTATGTTGTGGTTCATCCTTCATTTTTCAAGAGAACCAGTGACATCACTGGCAATATTTTGACTTTTGAATGAATTGGATTTAAGTGAGGCAGAGTTGCAAAAAGTCATAATTGATGTCCAGTGGCAGGACAAAAGTCAGGATGACTAATGATGGTCCGGGATGGCTCTTTACATCTTTGGTGCCTGACCAAGCTCTGAGTGCTCCACAGGGCATGCTTCAACTACCTTCATGGCCATTGGAATAGATTATTCTCACCCTCCCATTCTGCCAGTGGAAGTCTTCATGTGCTTGGAGTAGACACCCCCTCCAATTCATTGACAGATTTGAGGTCTGTTTGTTACCTTTAATCTGGTTTAACTCTTCTGTTGAGATGGTTTACCATGGTTAGGTCATTGCCAAGCTACAGCTTCTTGGAGCTACCTTTGGTCTCCAGCTTCACCCAATCTTCTCAATGCATATAGGGTGGTAAAGAGTATTAAATTTCTAAAGGTTGGGTAGGATAAAATTATAAATAGTACTAAAGGCTAAATAGAGCAATTCACATTTGATACTAGAGGCTGTTGGAATTGATTCAATAGGGGAGTGACATGGTTCTACTCATGGTTTAGTGATATCAATTTGACAACCATCAAATTGGATCAGATAGGTTTAATTAGAGGTACCAAGACCAATTAAGAGGCTATCTCAATAGGCAAGGCAGGAGGTGATTAGGGCTTAAACTAGCTATTAGGACTATGTGAGTGGGGAAAGTGGGGTGGACATAAGATGTGTGATTGAGGGAGCACTTACTGACTGATTAGTGATGGGGATGAAGGAAGATTAAAAAGGTGAAGTGGACTCCAGAACTGCAAACCTGGGTGACTTCAAGGATGATGGTGCCCTCAACAGAAACAGAAAAAATAAACAAGAGTGAAGGGCATGAGAGACGAGGAATTTAACACATTTTGATTTAGATATTTTGAGTTTAGGACAGTCTGTATGCAACTGCTAAAACAGGATTGGAAATCAGGAGAGAGACTAAGGCTAGACAACAATATCTTGGAACCATCTCCTTAATTGAGATTACCATCATTGTCATCATTATCATCGTCATCCTAACCACCACCATCATCCCCATCATCACCATCATCACTGTCATCACCATCATCACCACCACCATCGTTGTCATCATCCTCATTATTACCATCATCATCATTACCATCATCATCACCATCATCACTATCATCATCACCACCACCACCACCACCATCATCATCGCCATTGTTACCATCATCATCACCATTGTTACCATCATCATCACCATCATCATCATCGTCATCACTTATAGAGGGCCTCCTCTTTGCCAGGTACTGTCCTAAGCACTTTGCAGATATTCTTATTTGATCTTCACAATAACCCTAGGAGGTAGGTGCTATTATTAATCCAATTTTATGGTTGAGGAATTTGAGGCAAATAGGTTAAGGGACTTCCCCAGGGTCACATGACCTGTGCATGTCTGAGATCTGATTTGAATGCAAGTCTCCTTGATTTTAGACCCAATGTTCCATGTGCACCACTTTGCTGTCATGAAGTGAGGGCATAAAGAGAGAAAAGAAAACAGTCCAGGACCAAACCTAGTCAACGCAAGGAGTAGGAAATGGATCCAGAATGGTAGACTAAGGAACATTCAGACCATATCAGAAAAATGAAGGAAAAGCAGTACCACAAAAACCCAGAGAGGAGAGAATGAGTATCCAGGGGCAAAGGGAAGTCAATGGGGCTCCAAAGAGTTCAGGAAGGGACCTATTTGGATAACCTTTCTGAGCCCTAGTTTCCTCATCTGTAAGGTGTATTTGTGGGACTTACCTACATAGTTGTTGTGAAACACACAAAAAATAATATATGGAAAGGGCTTTGAAACTTTAAAGTGCTATTTATTTAATGTCTTTTCTAGACCTGTAGTTTCAATGGTATCAGAGACTGCTAGTGAGGAAACTCTCTCCATGTCCATGTAGATCAGCAGCTTTCCTGGACCTTGCAGTCTTATTATTGTCTGGAACGCTGTGAAAGAGAATGACATATCTAGGGTCACTCAGCCATTATGTGTCAGAAATGAAACTTGAACTCAGGTACTCCTGACTAGGATGCCTGGTCTTTATTCTGTCTTAATGCGTCTCTACTATTCTCACATTATTTAATATAAATTAGAAAGTACAATCTTGTATGTGTTTTCTTCCGCCTATAGCCTGTAGTATTTGCCCATTTAGAAATTTAGGTAATGGATATATTATTTATGGTGAAGGTTTAGAAACCATTTTATGTGGATTTTACTTTTCCTTCCCCCTCCTCCCTCCCTGGAACTGTGAGATTCCTCTCAGGTACGGATGACAGGTGTGATGGTGTTGACACTAACGAGCCCTAGAGCCACCTGGGATAGGATGTGGCCCTTTCCTCATCTGATCCTGTTTATTTCCAGGTGATCTGAGACTTCCTGTCTCTCAGTACCCTCAGCCTCCCTCACACATTCAGGCTTCTTTTTAGACAAAGCACTAAAATTAGGCAGAGGCCACTTGAAAACAGGTATTTCCTGATTCCGTGTTTTATAAAGCTACCCTGAACACAAGGCATATATATATATATATATATATATATATATATATATATATATACATATGTATATACATATATATACATATATAATATATATATATATAGAGAGAGAGAGGTTAGATAAATGATAGAGAGATGATGATGATTTAGTGAATATAATATTAAATATGGGATAAAATTTACTTTGTAATACTAGGTGGCAAAGTGCATTGAACAGTGGATTTGCTATTAAAAAGAGATTTTTTAAAATCCTGACTCCTATTCTTCTCAGCTGTGTGATCCTGGATAAATCACTTAAGACTTTTTTAGCCTCTGTTTACTCAGCTGTTAAGTGGGAAAAATAGTACCTATCTCACAGAGGTGTTCTGAGACCTGAAAGACATGAAATATGTTAAGGGCTTTACAAGCCTTAAAAACCTTATATAGATGCCGGTTGCTATTATCATAATTTATATTTAAATAAACAGGGCAGCTGGAGGGTGTAGCAGATAAAGAACCAGGCCTGAAGTCAGGAAAACTCATCTTCCTGAGTTCAACTCTTAGATAATATCAAGTCCCATTACCCTGTTTGCCTCAGTTTCCTCATCTGTAAATGGAGCTGGAGAAGGAAATGGCAAACCACTCTAATATCTTTCCAAGGAAACCTCAAATGGGCTCATGAAGAGTCAGAGATGACTGAAATGATTGAAGAACATATTTAAATAAATTAAGTGCATGAAATGTCTTAGCTTCTCTCTCATTGCAAGTGTTCATCACACATCTGCTATGTTGTGGAGGAGAGAGTGGGTTTTGGGTGCATGGTTATAGAAGTTCTAAAACCATGTGGGCATATTGAGGAAAATTCCAAAAATGAGGCTGATTATATGGATGCCAAGAGCAGGTGAGCTTACAGATACTTTCCCTTCCTCCAGTGCCCCTTCCTCACAGTGAAATTCTCCATGGGATGGGGGCTAAGGAGAGATGTCTGTACTACCTTTCATTGTTATCCTTGATGTTATTCATGTTGCTGAGACTTCACTTACTAGGGATTTAAGCATCTGTGAAATTAAACTTGAAATTAAAGACTTTTTGAATATGATAGGAGAAAGATTAAAAAAAAAAGTCCTCATGCTGGAGGTGAGGACAGGAAAGGAGAAGCCATTTGGAAGAAGTGATCGGGGTCAGCTGGGATGGAATTTGGAGAGAGGAATGTCAGGATGATTCCACAGGCCAGAGTGATAATGGGGTAGTGAATAAAAAAGAATTTAGAGAAGAAAATGTGTGCAGATAAACTCAGGGAGATGCAGAAGAGCTAAAGGTGGAGAAAAGCATCAGCAGGGGGTCTTGAACCTAATGGGGGATAACAAAGAAAAGGACATGAGTCCTTAAAGGAAACTGGCAAGACACAGGCAAGCTTCTTGACGTGGTTGTCAGATTGCCATAAGGTGAACAGTGCTCAATAGGTGAGATAGTTTTCCCTAAAGGAATTAGCTGAAAATGTTACAGGCAAAAGAATAATGATATCACAATAGTGGTTATGATATTTTTGCAAAGTGTTTTAGATATGCTACCTTACGTCCTCTCCACAACAGCCCTGTGGGTTGTGCCATTACTTTCCCCATTTGATGGATGAGATAACTGAGGCTGAGAGATGGAAAGTGATTTTCCCAAAGTTATTCAGTCAGTATCAGAGGCAGCTTTGGGACATAGGTCTAACTCCAAGGTTGGCACTCCTTCCACTGTGCAGCTTAGCTGCCTCTCCAGAAAGAATGAGGAGAGGAGAAAAATTTGTATACTACACTATGGTTATCTTTCTGGCAGGGCAAAGTATTTATTATCTATGACTGAAGTACAGTGTATTCCCTGTTCCAGAAAAAAGGAAAAGGGGGTTTAGGGCATGGCTCATGACTATTTGAAAGGCAAAGAAGTCTTCTTTCAAACCAACAATAATAAGCTGAAAAACTTCTACATGAGGGATAACTTAAAAACTCTGAAAAGGCAGATGGAAATTCTCCAGAGTGGAGGGTGGAAAATTGGGACACAGGACTAAGGGAAGACGGACAACTGCCAACGTAGAGCTAAGAATCAGGATGCTTTTCTGCAGAAGAGAAAGGACCCTTCAAGGAGAAAAGAGCTGCTCATTTTCCAAGGACCCACAGTGGAGTTTTCACAAGTACATTCAGGTGAGATCTCACTTTAAGAGGTGAGTGTCGAAGGAAGAGGCAAGCAGATGGAGCTAGTAACACCCCACTGAGGAACACTGGGTAGGGGGGGCAGCTATTTTTCAACCTGATAATTTAAAGCGTGTCTTCCAGGAGCAAGTTACCCAACAAGTGCCAGGATTTTTCTGGTGCTGTCAGAACAGATTACTGTTGTCTACTTCTACGGATGTGTGTGGGCCCAAATGACCCTGCCAGAAGAAATCTAGGAGGTTAAGAGCTTTGAAGCCTTGGCCAAGAATTTCAGTAACATAGAGGATATTTCTTTCAATCACTCCTGCTGATTTAAGGCAGGGCTTCAGAAGATAAGGTTTGATATTAGAAGCAAACTTCTGCTTAAGGTTGCTTCTGACAATGGGACTTGGATTTAGGGATCGAAGCTTAAAATACAGGAATCGTGGGCTACTGCCCAGGTGTGGAGTATAGCTCAAAGGGACTGATATGAATGCATTTGCCTTGGTTCTTGTTAATCTAGTCAAAAGGGCTTTCATCTGAAAAAGGAAGAGGATGGAAGAAAAATGGCTAAATATAGACACCAAGCTAGGTGACACAGAATAGAACTTCAACATAGGAATAAAATTAGCAACAGAGACACCCAAAGATGTTATAGGAGACAAGATTCATGAAAGGAGACAGCAAAAAATATCATGAGCTCAGATGTCTAGAGACAGTTCCACAGCATATAGGTCACTGGTGAGGGGGCTACACTTCCTCATGCAAGAAGGAAAAATGGTACTTGCTAAGTATCAAGGAAACTGTGGCTTTGGTCCCTAGAATTCATCCTCATTCTGAACTCCATTTTCTGTTTAGGGTACACTGTACCTGCTGATTGCCCAAGTTTACATCCTCATGACCACCCATGCACTTCTGAATTCTCTAACCTTTGTATTTATTGAAGCTTGTCATATCTCATAATACTTATTCATTTCATCTTGTTCACTCACAGAGCTACCTTCTGTGTGTCTATACACATATACACATATGTATAGAGATCATTATATATATGTATACATATATGTGTATATATTATATATATAACATACTTACACATATACATATATACATACATACACATATTTTATTGTTCAGTAGTTTTTCAGGCTTGTCAGACTTTCATGACCCCATTTGGGGTTTTCTTGGCTGAAATACTGCAGTGGTTTGCCATTTCCTTTTCCAGTAAATGAGGAAACTGAGACAAACAGGTGACTTGCCCAGGATCACACAACTAGTATCACAAGTTGAATCTGATCTCAGGTCTTTCTGTTCTGACTGCAGGCCCAATACTGTGATACACACACACACACACACACACACACACACTCACATACATATATGTATGTGTGTATACTTGTGTATGTGCATATATGTAGGCATGCATACATATATGTATATAACATTCGTATTTGCACATACAAAACATAAATGTGTGTGCATATGTCTACAGATGATTGTTTCCTCAATTACATGCAAAAGGCATTTTTAACATTTAAAAAAAACCTTGAGCTCCAAAATCTATACCCCCACCAAGACAGTAAGCAATCTGATAGAGTTTATACATGTGCTATCTATCACGTAAGATGTATTTCCATAACAGTTACTGTGTTGGAGAAGATTCAAACTAATCCTCCCTCTGGAGGCTGATAGCATTTTTTTATCATAAGTCCTTTGGGACTGATCTTAGATATTGCTGAGAATGGCTGTCATTCACAGTTATCGTTTCTTGATGTTGATGTTACTGTGTATAATGTTCTCCTGGTTCTGCTCACTTCACCCTACATTAGTTCAAGCAAGTCTTTCCAGGTTTTTCTGATATCATCCTGTTCATCATTTCTTATAGAACAATACTGTTCTATTAGTCATATACCATAACTTGTCCAGCCATTCTCTAATTGATAGGCATCCTTTCAGTTTGTGATTATTAGCCAAGACAAAAAAGAAGTGCTATAAATACCCAAGTACAAATAAGTTCTTTAATTTCTTTGGGATACAGATCTATTAGTGCTATTGCTGGATCGAAGAGTATATGCACAGCTTTATAGCCCTTTGGACACGGTTTCAATTGCTGTCCAGAATGATTAGATTAGTTCACAACTTCACAACAATGTATTAGTGTTCCAGTTTTCTCACATCCCCTCCAACATTTATCATTTTCCTTTTCTGTCACATTAGACAATCTGATAAGTGTGAGGTGATACCTCAGAGTTGTTTAATTTGGATTTCTCTGATTTAGAGCATTTGTTTTGCATATGACTATAGATAGCTTTTGATTTCTTTTCTGAAAATTGTTCATGTTCTTTGACCATTTATCAGCTGAGGACTTGTATTCTCATAGATGCCAGATAGAGAGATAGACAGAGAGATAGATAGACAGACGACAGACGGACGGACGGACAGACAGACAGACAGATAGATAGATAGATAGATAGATTGATATACACACAGAGACTCTAATTTGAATGAGAGTGTTAATTTATAGGAACTGATGAGATCACTATCAAGTAAATAAAGAGAAGAAAATCCAGAATGGGGGAAATGTTGGGGTGGTGGTGCTGTATTCAGTGAGTGAAAGAAAGATAATGCAAGCTAGAAAATGGATACTGAGACATGCTTAGATAAAATAGTAGGATAACCAAAGATAACCAAGTAGGGTCACTAATTTGTGTAGCTGGGTCACACTGAGGAGATAATGTGAAAGGAGATAGAATACACTTGATAGGGTCAAAAATGCAGAGAAATCAAAAAAGATGAGGATTGAAAAAAAATCAGGCTTTGGATTTAGCAGTTATGAGGTTTTTGGTAAACTTGGATGGAGCAGCTGTAGTACAGTGGTGGGGTCAGAAACTACATAGAAAGTGGGTATCTGTGAGGAGGATAAGAACATAAGCACAGTGTGATTTGACAACTTTATATATAGTTAGAGGGAATGGCAGAATGAAATGAAGATTTTTGGTTATGTGAGGTTATATGAGGATGGAAAAAACCCAAGTGTGTTGATAGAAGGTAGAGAAGGCAGTAATGGATAACGGAGATTGAAGATGAGGGAAAATGGTGGTGTGTTCCTCTGGGACAAGCTCTTTCAGGAAACAAGAAAGGGGATTAGGGACAGAAGTAGAGAGTTTTGGCTTATCAAGGAGGCCCATATGTTCATCGAAGGATGAAGAAAAAAGAGGGATTTGCTCATGTGGGGTGAAAGAGAGAAAGATACTTGGAGAACTTGCTTCTTCTAGGTGATGTAGGAGGTTTAGGTTCTCTGCTGAGAGGGAGTGAGGACAAATGCTGGAAGCCTATGGCATTAAACTCATTTACTGTCAGCACCATACTGACTTAGCCACAAATCAACATCATCTGTGTGGTACCATATTACATATTTTGTTAATCATTTCTCAATTAAAATTTAATCTGATTCAGATTTGCTACACATGGAGCAAGGAATTTGATACCCTTGCTGTGAAATGATTGAGGTGAAGAGGACAAGCTTGGAATAATTGCTTGGAGAGAGCCATAGCTCCAGCTAATAATATAAAATGTTTCACCAACTTTAAGGTGTTGTTTGATTAATTTTTTTTCTGGATTTTCAGTTTCAATGGGATAGAGAATAGTGAGGAAATTCTCTCTTTTCCAGTGTAGATCAGCAGCCCTTTTGGGGCTTACAGTCCTAGAGTTGCCTGGAGCACTGAGTTGATCAGGGAAAAATAAAAATTTTGCCATGCAGTAGTGAGGGCCCACTTGATATTAAATAACATCAGTATAGGCAGTATTATCTTATTAATCCAACCTACTCATAAATGTTGAATGTCCCCCAATTATTAGGTCTTAGAGCTGTCTTTATGCAGATCATGTCTATTTCTGGCTCTATTATTTCCCAAACATCTGTTGCTTAGATGGCTTTGTGCCAGACCTAGAGGCCTGTGGGTTACCCGAGTCTTTCTTACCTCACCTCCCGAGGTCTTTGGCTGGCCACGCCGGGTGCGCATATGAGAGAAAGGACGTTCCAGAGTCGAACAAGGGTTGAGCTTTATTTCAGGGTCTAGTTACAAGTGCAAGGGATTCTTCCTTAGGAGGGATAGAAGAATCTCCCAAGGAGGCAAAGATCTTACAATAAGAGATTGGAAGTAGAAGTACAAGCGGGGAGAGAGGGGGAGGGGAGAGAAGGAGAAGAGGAAAAGCGGAGCCTTGTGTCCTCTTTGGCTCCTCACGTGCTAAGAGAGCTTTCAGGCTTCCCTGATCCTACTTAACTCTCCAGTCGCATAGTTTGCATCTAAATACCGTGCTGTTAGATAACAATAGTGTGCCCAGATCCGGGACAATCTCGAGGGCGGGGAGATCTCTCTCCCATCACGTTTCTCACGGGAAGAGGTGGAAATACACAAGATAGCTCGGTTCACCTCGATTCCCAGCCGTTTCCTGGGGGGGTCTCGTGAGAGCTCTAAGATTTAGAAGTTCCCACCTTTACCCGCCCGAGACTGTCCACACGGAATTGAGCTTCCAACCTTCATTTGCCTAGTCTAGTCAAAGTAAGTCAAGCGCCCTGCTATTTGGACAGTTACCATCTGCATTGTCTTTACAACTTACTTGTAATGCGCAATGAAATAGCAAAAAGAAAGAAATCAAGTTGTTACTTTAGACCTTGACTGAGATTAAGGCAGGTGCCTTTTGCAGTAGATTGACCTATGTAGTTTCAATGTGCCCTGCGTTTTTACAGTGGTCCCTTTAGAAAGTGTCAAAACCCTCAAGAGAGTAATTGTGTTTCACAGTTGCTTTCTGCATCACATCATGCAAACTGCCTTGCAGCATTCAGCACCCTTTTTATTTATGAAAAGAAAATATGTTTTAACTCCTTAAGCGCTGGTTTGATTTTTAGCGTATTATACTTGTTGATGTGATCATTACTAACGTGTCATCCATAGGTTAATCCTGAAAAATAACTAGATGACTGATCAGCATTTCTCATTATTTTACAAAGAAATGATGAGGTGGAAAATATAAAGGGAGCAGGAAACCTAAATGAGATCTGCCTTAGAAGAATACACTTGGTCATTTGAAAATGATAAAAAAAAAAAAAACCAGCACCATGACAGAGATTGAACGTCATACAACTGGAGAAATTTCTTCCTTTTGTAGCTGTTTCCTTATTTGTGAAAAAGAAGGCATCGAAATTGAGGTCTCATCCAGTAATTCTAACATTCTGTTGAAATCAAAAGCATTGACAGCTGGAGTCTGTTCTGTCAAGTCAAACATGCAGAAAGTGTTTGCAAACATCTTGATTGTGACATGGACATTCTTTATCAAAGAGGCAACATTTGATATTAAGCAAAATCCACTAAGCTTCCCATATAAATCAGATTGAAATGCAAAAAAGATGTGACCTGTTTCCCATGACTGAGAGTCTAAATTGTTTAATTTTTAGAGTGCTTCTCTGTAAGCAAGCAATTAACCTATCTGCCCTATTTTTGATATTTAACTCTTGAGTTGGTACTGGTGAATTTACAATTCAGTTAATGGTTTCCAAATACATTAATAATCAAGAAATTCACTTAGGCTCTACGTGTGTCATATCTGTAAGGTTGAATCAATATAAAACTCTTGTGAAACATATTTATTGGGATCTAGTTTAAAGGAAGGATGTGCTTGGCCATTTTTACACTCACAAATCTCAGTCTTTATGTTACTGACATTTTAGACTGTTGCAGAATCACAAAAATACTGTGAAATGAGTCAGCTAGAGAAGTGAGGTCATGTCAGCCTTCTGTAGAAGCCATAAACTGAGTTCAAAGGCACATTGGTAATACAGAGCTGAAAGCTGCAAGATTTCCTTTCTTTTGGCAGGGTCCAGATAAATGTGATAACTCCAGAGAGTTAGGAAGGGAACAGTAAAGTGACTACTCTTGCAGGAAATGGTCTGAACATGATATAGACTTAGAATTTCAATGTTTATTAAAGACATATTCTGTGCCAGGCACTGTGCTCAGTACTGGAATAGGAAGAAATATAAAAACATAATCCTGCTCTCAAGGAGCTCACCATCTAATGAGGGACATAATGCATTCAACTATAAACACATCAGATGAATAAAAAAGTTTACAGCATAGTGATTCTTCGTTCCAGTGTCTTCTCCAATCTGGAGTTATACTCCATTAGAGAATATTACTGCAAATCTGAAATTTTTCATACAAAATACAGTTATCTCACAGATAGAAAATATTGTTACCAAGGCTGCTTATTTAGGCCAGGAGGACCCTAACAGTCTCTTAATAGAACCACATTTTGAAAAGGTTCTTTAGAATCAAGGTCTTCCTATATACTTTTCTTAACAGACTCCATATGATCTTTTTGTAAAGTGGATGTCAGTGCACTTCTCATGTACAATGGATCTCTTTAAAAGTAGTTTGCATATGACTACCACATACCGGATGCTTGCACCCATCAAATTGGGAATGAGGGGTTGGAGGTGAGAGAGAAAGTTCAAATGCCACGTATCAACCTTCAGAAGGAGAGAAAGATGTTATTTCTAGAAAAAATAACTAGGAGACCAGGGAGAAAGTCAGAGGATGTATGGTGGCCTGAGAGAAGAAGAGAGGAAGGAATTCCATATCTGTCCCATTTGCTTTTGTTTCTTCCTTCTGGGAGGGGGTCATATATAAATATCTCTCATAGGTCTGTATTTCCCATTACCTCTTTAGCTTCTAATCCTCCATTTTTAGAAAAAAAATGGCTGTGTGTGGCTGATTGTTCCAAGGTTGGAAAACTTGCCTCTTTGTCATGGAAAGATGACCCTGTCTGTACAACTCCCTATTCCTCAACCATTTTTCTGTCAGAAGCTTCTTCTTAAATTCCATTAAATATCTGGGATGCAAAGAAATGTTAGTCATTTTGATCTGCCACATATATTGTCTTACATACAGGCTGCATATTTTTCGTAGCACCACTCAACATCAGAATGTCAAAACAAAATGATTGGTAACTTGCTAGAATGTTGAGAGACTACTTTGGATATCAGCTAAAAGTCTACTATCTAAATGAATGTTTAAATGCTATATATCAGTAGAATAATAATGACACAATGCAGTTGCAGACAGTTTATATGGTGTAATGGAAAGAAAACTGGATTTGGAACCAGAGGACTGAGATTTGAATCTTGACTGCTCTACGCACTAGCTATTGGGACCCTGTTCAAGTCTTTTTCCCTCTCTGTGATTCAGGTTCTCATCTGAAAAATAAAGAGATGGAATTCTATCTTTACGATGCTCTCTAGCTGAAAGATTAAAGATCCCATGAGCTTATGGGATATTATTGTTTTCAACATCAGGAAATTCCATATTGTAAAAAGAAAACAGTTTCTAACGCAGAATTTGTTAACGTTTCCTGTGTCTTAGAGTTATCTTCCCTGCCTCCCCTCCCCTCCAATCCTGGGCAGACTAGTGAAGCCAATCAACCTTTCTTGTTTTAGAATATGTTTTTAAATGTATAATATATATATATATATATTTAAAACATACATGTCAAAATAAACAAAACAATGAAATCAAAAATAATGTAATAATGATAATAATGTTAATAATAATAAATTTGTAGACTCTATGCTAATATTTCTGACCTAAAGCCTTAAGAAAGGAGTTTTCATTGCTGTCAAACTGGGACCTCTGTGGAACTTTTTTCCCTTTGCTGTTTGGAATCATGTAAATTTTTAGAACTGTAAAGGAAATCTATTTGTTAATGTTACCATTATCCACATTTATTTTATGATTTATAAAAGATATATGCATTTATTGCTGTTTCTTCTCAGAATTTAACCTCTTTGAGATGAAGAACAGTCATTCTATAGTTCTTTACAGTAGCTAAGATATATTTGGGTTTGGCAATAATAAGCATTATACTATAGCATTGCCCTTCAGGGTTATTATAAACTTAACCACTCTCTGGGCATTTACCACAACACAGGCAGAGGTGTTCTTGGGAAAATCCAGTTCTCTTTCCCTTCCCCACCCTCTTACTCCCAAGTAACATGGCAGCATTTTCTATTATGGGATCTGCTTGTTTTTGACTCCATGGAATAAAGTACCCCCTGCAGAGGTATTGTTTGTTGGTATTGTTTCTGCTGGTATTGTTTCCTTATTAGATTGTAAGCTTCTTGAGGGCAAGGCTTATCTTTCTTTTTCTTATGTGTATCCCCAGTGCTGAAGGTCTACAGAGCTGTTGTAATGACCTCATTGTTGTATGCCTGTGAAGCTTTGACAGTATACTAGCACCATGCCAAGAAACTGAATCACTTCCATTTGAATTGTCTTAGGAAGATTTTGAAGATTACCTGGGAGGATAAGGTGCCAGACAATGAGATCCTTACTCAAACTAAAATACCAAACATTCAAACTGCTTCAGAGAGCACAACTCTGATAGGCTGGCCACGTTGATCAAATGCCAAACGCACACAACATACACTTGCCAAAAAGACTATTTTATGGAGAACTCACACAGGGCAGCAGATCACATGGTTGTCAGAAAAAGCAAAACAAGGACACTCTCAAGGTCTCTCTCAAGAACTTTGGATTAGATTGTGTGACATGGGGGACACTGTCACGGGATCGCTCAGCATGGGTGCCCACATCATTAAAGGTGCTGTGCTGTGTGAGCAAAGCAGAATTGAGACAGCACAAAGGAAATGCTGGATGTGCTCATTTAGGGAATCCATCTTAAATGTTCACATGGACTATTTGTGCCAACCTGTGGTAGAGCATTTTGAGCTCATAATATATATTGATCTGATCAGTCACAATTGGACACATTGAAACTTCACTGTAGCATAGTAATGTCACTTTGCTCCTCTGATAATGAAGGACAAGAACAAATATATTTATTCTATCATTAAAAAACCTGAAAAAATTAACAAGTTTTCATGTAGTTTCATTCATGATTTCTTGAAATACAGCATTGGAAAACCAGGTTTTGATAAAGCCCTTTGGAATTCAAATGGAGCTCCTTGACCATGCCTTAAACTCAAATCACTGTGGCTTCACTGATTGGCTAACAGTATGTCCCAGACAAAACTTTACTTGGTCATTGTTTGTATTCTGATGGCTCCAGTGAGTATAAATAGTAGTTGTTTCTGTTTAGGTCAGAAACCCTGAGGGTCTTTCCCTCCTGATTATTTTTTTGAGTTGGTAAAAGAGGCCATTTTTTTTGTTTGCCTCATTTCTTACCTATGCTTAATCACCAAATGCACTTTGCTTCAGACAAACAGAAATCTGGGAAAAACCTTAGCCTAAAAAAGTAAAAGTCTCCCACTCCTTCCAGAGGCATCTCTAGTTGTGATATCTTGCCACTGGACTGAGATGGCTCTCAGAGAATTTGATGACTTTGCATAGTCATCCCTCCCTTAAATTCAATTCACTTACAAGTCAAGACATCACTTGTTTGCTATCGCTGTAATTCTTCAAGAATGAAGGACAAATAATAGGTAGCATTTTATAGCTGTTCATTTTTTATGATTGAATGAAAAATCATATGTTAAGTACTTACTGTTTGCAAAGTCCTGTACTAAGTGCTCAGGACACACACAGAAAAAGCTGGACATTCCCTTCTCTCAAGGAGCTCATATTCTTATGAGGGAGATAACACTTAAGACGTTTCAACCTCCAATCCCAAGGAAAGTTTCCATGGTCCTTACGGGGCAGGGGCAAAGCAGATGGCCATGTCTCTTCTTTACTGTCCTTTCCAATGATCAAACCACATATATTTTTGATATTAGTCAATATGATGGTGTCAAGGACTTTGGCATTATGAATCTTCTTTCCTGGGACTTTGATAGCTGCGACAGATGAGGTAATAGAGGATGAAGTACATACAGAGAAAGTCACCAGGTTGCATCTCCACAAAGAATGCTTCCATAGACAGTTGCTGAAGAAGAAGAGATGGGAATAAGGTTGGTGATAGTTTAATGAGAAGGTTGTTCCTGGGGCTCTATGTCGTATCTCCCTTGATGTGTGAGTTGGTACAGGTTAATGGTGGAGTATTAGGGTATGAGGTCTTTTTTTGTCCCCACAGGAATTACAACCCTGGCTGATGGCTGCAGTCAGTCTCAAAGCAGAACCAATGGTCATTTTTGAAATAAATGGACTCCATAAGTTGACAGCTAGATCACTGCAAGTAAAATTATATTTTTATGCACCTATAAGTTGTCATCCCATAATCTATCTGTTTTTGTAAATGTCGATTTTCATATGTTTAAATCAAGGAGAGTAGAAAACCTAGAGGGATAGAGATAGAAATTGGTAATGTTAATACCATTGATTGGATTTTTTGCACATTTTGCCTTCAGATGTGTTTATCTAAGAACTACCCATAAAGATAATAGATACATGCCCTGTACAACCTTGACTGCAAGCAGAAAGCAATGTTTTTCCTTGAATTTTTGCAAGACATGTTTCTTTTATTCTCCTATTCAGATGGTTTTCATTAATATGTGCTCTGTCAGGAATACCTGTGAATGCTTCCACAAAAGAAAACTATTTTCCTAAGTTAAATAAGATGGTTTGAGCCCAATGGTACCAACGAGATGCAACTTTTTTAGTAATAGGAAAAACTCATTATTTCTGCTTCTCCACATTTGTTTGGATTTATTTCTTTTCTTTATGTCTACAATTATTATTATCTGCCTCTGCCTTTTACTCTCTCTCTGCCTGTCTGTCTCTAGCTTCTTATTCTCCCATAACTGTTCTTACCATTCTCATAGTTTGTCCAAAACTATTTGGTATGAGATTAGAAAACAAAACAAAATGGAAAAGTCAATCAACTTCAACCAATTAGATGAACAAGAATTTTAAAGAGTCAACCTCATTAGCTCGTTGTTTTTAAAATCTAAGTGCATGTATTACAAGACAAAGACTGTCTTTTACTCAAAAAGTTATGGGGAAACTGGATACCACTTGACATTAACTAGGCTTAGGCTTAGGTCAACATTTTAAACCATATGCAAGAATAACCAGAAAATGAGTATATTAATTAAATACAAAAGGTCATTGAACAAAAAGAAGAAAAGATTGGATACCGTTCATAAAAATGGCCAGTGAGAACAAAATAGATATTGACTCTAGTAATGCAAATGAAAGATTAAGTAACTCAGGGAGAAAGCAACAACAAAGAAAGACCTGGAGAACAAAACATGTTTCTTACTCATGCCAGAGATGTGGGGACTTAACATAACAGATTATTGTATATGTTCACTGTATCATTTGTTTTAGTTAATTCCTTTTGAACCCTACACTAGCCAGAGGTTTTAATTTGGAGGCAATATTAAGTGACTGTAGTCTAAATACGTTAATATGGCATATTAAGATAAGAAATTAATGAAAATGGTTGAAAATAACAATTATATCTTCCCTATATTGTTTTTTTTCCTGAAGACCAAACATCTCAAGTGCCTTCATGTGATCCTCCAGTGGCCCCAGTTCAAAGCTTTTCACTGTCTTGAATTCTGTCTTATTGATGCTACCCATGCTATCAATGCCTTTTCTTAGAATGTCGTACTTAGAACTGAACCCAGTATTCCAGATGAAGTCTTATCTGGGCGGTATGATGCATTATTTTTTTCATATTACATAATGATACCTGGCCTGTAATTGCTGTCTTAGGTGTTGTGATAGTTATAAACATATATGATGGTGCCTGCTTCAAAGGACTTAGTGTTTAGTTCCTATGTCATATAGACAGATCTAAAGACAAATATGTGGAAATATATAACTGCATGATAAATGAGTGATCAGTATATTAAATTTACTGAGAGAGGAAGACTGGGATCGATTAGGGAAGGCTTCATAGAAGAGGTGAGACTTGATGACTTGGAAAGTAGGATTTGAATAGGTAGAGTGGAGAGAGAACATTTATGGTGCAGGGTACAGAATGTGTTGTCTGTCTCCAGAATCCACTTCCATGACTGTTGTATTCTGATAGCCAGTGGTGTGATTCCGCATTTCTTGAATGTTTCCTTTTCCCCACTGCCTGCTCTGTGTCTTTCTGCTTCATAAAATCTGCACACAGTCTATATTCAAAGTACTCCATGAGACTGAAAAAGAAGAGGCTGTGAAGGAGCAGGCTTGTGAATCAGTTACCTTTGCCACTGTTTTAAAACTGTGATGTTGGCAGGGTAGGTACTCCTCACACATGTAGATGTTTTATCATTTTATGCTTTCTCATCTTTTATAATTCTTGCTCATGTTTTTGTGATTCAGTAATTTTTCAGTCAGGTCTGATTCTTTTTGACCATTTTTGGTTTTTTCTTGGCAAAGATGCAGGAGGGATTTGCTGTTACCTTCTCTAGCTCATCTTAGACCTCAGCAAACTGAAGCAGACTGGTTTAAGTGAATTAATTAGGGACATGAAGGTGGTCAGTGTCTGAGGTCAGATTTGAACTCAGGAGGATGAGTCTTCCTGACTCGAGCATTCGATCCACTGTGCCACTTAGTGGCCCATAGATTCTTCCCTGTAGATTTATAAAAATATTTCTTTGGGATCTAATAAACTGGCTGTATGCTTTACTCTGGTCTTCTGAATATTTCTGAGTTAACAATGTGCCCATTGATAATTGCATCAATTGCTCATATTTTGCAGCTTTTCAATCATTTCCTTCCCTCTACAAGGCTGATGTTATTCCTTTCTTGCTAATTGGTGTTCTAAGCGGTATTTGAATCTGCAGTTCTCCCACACCAGTCTTTAGTAGCAGGCACTTATTGATATGTTATAGTGAAGATTCCTGTCCTACATGAGTTAGAATACAAGGCTACTTAGGTCCTTCCAACTTTCAAATTTTGCCATTTTGGAGAGAATGCATTCCTTTAAAAGCCACCAATTTAAGTATTCATAGACTAGGCTAAAATGGATTGGTTAAAGTTTGTATTGTGGAGAGGATGAGAACATAATTCCTTTGGAGTACTGGACTCTCATGGTGTATCCCTTGGACTGTTCACGTCCTATCTGGTCATCTTCTGAAGTAGCAAGGCCACCATCCTTTCCCCATCATTTGTGTCATCATTAATGTCTCTTAGGCTGCTGCTTATATACAAGCAATTGTCAATAACAGACTGCAACCTATTTATGCCCACTGTACAACTTTCTATTTCTCAGTGGGTTACCTACCTTTAGCTTTGAATTGTCCAAGATTCTGGTATTGCATGAATTTTTAGCTGTGTAATAACTGAGAATATATTTGTGTCAGGGATGATGACTTTTGTGTCGGTGAATGCTTTGGGATAATTACATCTATGTATGATTTCCTAAATTCTTTCCTGAATGTTCTCCTCCATTCTGGGCACTAGAAGCTGTACCATGTACCATGTCTACATTTACATGTATCTATTCAGATTATTCTGTGTCTTGGATAGTCTGACTTGTTGGTCTGCTGATTCAGGTATGTTGCGTGCTTTCATCCACTTTGCTTCTCCAGTGTAGATGTTTCGATAAGTTTATTTTATATTGCTGTAGGTTTCATTGAGGGAGCTTTGTGTAGGAATTTAGAATTTGGTGCAATGTATGGTACTGACATTTCTAAATTGTAGGTGACGTTACAAGTAATGCAAAAAGAAATTAGAATATCTTATAGCCTGCATTAGGTGGTTGGGATTGAACATTTCTCATTTTGTCCTAACTTTTAAAATATAAACTCACATGGAGGAAAAGGCATAAGAGAATTACACAAAGGCCTTACTACTGTAAGACTTTATTCCTTCCTGAAGGATGAAAACACTGATACCAAAAATAACCTGTAAGTCATTTTTTGGGAGTAATTTAATCATCTATGTTGACTTATATGACACATATTTAATCAGGTAATTTCTTTGGTATAATCCATAGCATTCAGTGGCATAGTGGATAAAGTCAAGAAGTTATTTCCTTGATTCAGGAACACTTATTTCCTGAATTCAAATCTGGCCTCAGATATTTACTAGCTGTGTGACCCTGGGCAAATCACTTTACCTAGTTTGCTTCAGTTTCCTCATCTGTAAAATGAACTGGGGAAGGAAATGGGAAACTACTCCAGCATCTTTGCTGACAAAACCCCAGAAATGGTTCACAAAGAGTCAGACATGACTAAGCAATAACTTCATTGCTTCATGGATTTGGACCTAGAAGGCATCTTAGAGATTATTTGATCCAATTAACTCATTTCCTAGGCAAAAATTTGGGGTACACAAGAGTTAAGTGACATGTATGAAATTTATGGAGAATGGAGGAATTTATGACCAAACAAGAGATAGAGAACATTATGAAATTCAAAGTGAATAACTGATTACATTAAATTGAAAAGCTTTTGCACAAACAAAGCTAGTGCAACCAAGATTAGGAGGGAAGCAGAAAAATGGGAAAGAATTTTTACAATTAATGTCTTTGATAAAGGTCATATTGCTAAAACATTTAGAGAACTGAGTCAAATTTATAAGAATACAAGTCATTCCCCAATTGACAAATGGTCAAAGGATATGCACATGAAGTTTTCAGAGGAAGAAATTTAAGCTACCTATAGTCATATGAGTAAATGATCTAAATCTGTGTTGATTAGAGAGATACAAATCAAAACAACTCTGAGGTACCATATCATACTTACCACATTGGCTAACATGACTAAACAGGAAAATGATACATATTGGAAAAGATGTGGGATAGTGGGAATACTAATACATTGTTGGTGGAGCTGTGAGCTGATCCAACCATTTTGGACAGCAATTCAGAACTATACCCAAGAGGCTATAAAAATGTGCATACTCTTTGACTCAGCAATACAGCTTCTATGACTGTATCCCAAAGAGATCATAAAAATGGGAAAAGGACCCACATGTACAAAAATATTTATAGCAGCTCTTTTTGTGGTGACCAAGAACTGGAAATTGAGGGGATGCCCTCTGGGGATTGACTGAACAAGTGGTAGTATATGAATGTAATGGAATACTATTGTGTTATAAGAAATGATGAGCAAGCAGACTTCAGAAAAACCTGGAAAGATTTATATGAACTGATGCTGAGTGAAGTGAACAGAACCAGGAGAACATTATACACAATAACAGCCACAGTGTGTGAAGACTATTTTTGATAGACTTAGGCCTTCACAGCAATGCAAGAAACTAAAACATTTCCAAAAGATTCATGATGCAAAATGCCATCAACACACACGGAGAGAACTATGGAATCAGAATGCAGAATGAAGCAGTTTACTTTTTTTTTTGTTATCCTTCATTTTTTCTCATTGTTTCTTACATTCATTTTAATTCTTCTATGCAACATGAGTAATGTAAAAATGTGTTTAATAGGAATGTATGTATAGAGTCCATATAATATTGCATGCCATCTTGGGGAGGGGAAGAAAGGGGAGGGGAGAAAATTTGGAATTTATGGAAGTGATTGTTGAAAACTGAAAACAAATAAATTAATAAATTTGGAAAAACATATTGAGCCCATGGAGTAATAAAGAAAATGAAGATACTAAGAAGAGAGGTTGGCTTCATTAGAATACTCATCAGCCAGAGTAACTTTTTTGCCAACTTATCAAGTCACTTCTTTTGTTAGCCTTTGTATTTTGCTCAAAGGAGGGAATATTCATTCCCTCCTAGATTTTATAGGTTTCCTGACATTTTTATTAAGAATTTCAGATGGGGCAGAGCCAAGATGGCAGACTAGAAAGACACACTTACACAGGGTCCTCCCCACAGCCCATAAAATACCTGTAGAGAGGGTCTCTCAACAAATTTTGGAGCAGCAGAAGTGGAAAACAACAGAGTGAAGGAGATTTCTAGCCCATGGTGACCTGAAAGGCCCACGGAAATGTCAGTTGCACTGGACACGGAGCCAAGCACGGAGCCCAGCCCAGCCTTGGCCAAGCAGTGGCACAGCACGAGACTCTGGGAGGACACCTCTGGGGTGGAATCTCCAGTCGCAGTAGTGGGCCCTCAGATCCCTCGGCCCACAGGCGCCAAAGGTCAGTGACAGTGTTTTATCAACAGGCCAGGAAGGGAGAAGTGCCTTCCCATAGCTCCAGCAGCAGGCTGCAGTCACAGAGCCTGCACAGCAGCCCATACGGAAGTTCCATTGGTAGAGCGTAAAAACCCCTGGGGGCATTGAAGAGCTGAGTCTTACCTCAGCCCTGGGTGGAGGCCCCAGCCAAGCTGGTCTTTGTCTCAAACTGAATGGTGGCCCTGCCCATCCAGCTTATCTGAAAATCAGCCCCCAGTGCTGACTTGGGAACTGGAGGCCAAGTGGCTGTGGAGAGGTATCTGCTAAGACTCTGGGCACAAAAATCCCTCTCTGCATCCAGATCAGTACACATTTGATTGTGCCACCTTGGAGGAACTGAGATCTCACAGATTCCCAGAGTATACCCTACTCTTGACAAAGGACCCAAAAGTCAAGTAACTGGTTGGGAAAATGCCCAAAAAAGGGAAAAAAAAATAAGACTATAGATGGTTACTTTCTTGGTGAACAGATATCTCCTCCCATTCTTTCAGATGAGGAAGAACAATGCTTACCATCAGGGAAAGACATAGAAGTCAAGGCTTCTGTATCCCAAACATCCAAAATAAATATTCAATGGGCTCAGGCCATGGAAGAGCTCAAAAAGGATTTTGAAAATCAAGTTAGAGAGGTGGAGGAAAGACTGGGAAGAGAAATGAGACAGTTGCAAGAAAAGCATGACAAGCAGGTCAACACCTTGCTAAAGGAGACCCAAAAAATGCTGAAGAAAATAACATCTTGAAAAATAGGCTAACTCTATTGGAAAAAGAGGTCCAAAAAGCCAATGAGGAGAAGAATGCTTTAAAAAACAGAATTAGCCAAATGGAAAAGGAGGTCCAAAAGCTCACTGAAGAAAATAGTTCTTTGAAAATTAGAATGGAGCAGATGGAGGCTAATGACTTTATGAGAAACCAAGAAATCACAAAACAAAACCAAAAGAATGAAAAAATGGAAGATAATGTGAAATATCTCATTGGAAAACAACTGACCTGGAAAATAGATCCAGAAGAGACAATTTAAAAATTATGGGACTACCTGAAAGCCATGATAAAAAAAGAGCCTAGACATCATCTTTCATGAAATTATCAAGGAAAACTGCCCTGATATTCTAGAACCAGAGGGCAAAATAAGTATTCAAGGAATCCACCAATCACCACCTGAAAGAGATCTAAAAAGAGACACTCCTAGGAACATTGTGGCCAAATTCCACAGTTCCCAGGTCAAGAAGAAAATATTGCAAGCAGCCAGAAAGAAACAATTCAAGTATTGCGGGAATACAATCAGGATAATACAAGATCTAGCAGCTTCTACATTAAGGAGTAGAAGGGCGTGGAATATGATATTCCAGAAGTCAGAGGTACTAGGACTATAACCAAGAATCACCTACCCAGCAAAACTGAGTATAATATTTCAGGGGAAAAAATGGTCTTTCAATGGAATTGAGGACTTTCAAGCATTCTTGATGAAAAGATCAGAGCTGAAAAGAAAATTTGACTTTCAAACACAAAAATGAAGAGAAGCATGAAAAGGTAAACAGTAAAGAGAAGTCAAGGGACTTTACTAAAGTTGAACTGTTTACATTCCTACATGGAAAGACAATATTTGTAACTTGAAACTTTTCAGTATCTGGGTAGTTGGTGGGATTACACACACACACACACACACACACACACACAGAGAGCACAGAGTGAGTTGAATAGGATAGGATCATATCTTCAAAAAATGAAATTAAGCAGTGAGAGAGAAATATATTGGAAGGAGAAAGGGAGAAATGGAATGAGGCAAATTATCTTTCATAGAAGAGGCAAGCAAAAGACTTTTCAGTGGAGGGAAAAAGAGGGGAGGTGAGAGAAAAACATGAAGCTTACTCTCATCACATTTGATTAAAGGAAGGAATAAAATGCACGCTCATTTTGGTATGAAAACCTATCTTACAATACAGGAAAGTGGGGGAGAAGGGGATAGGAGGAGTGGGGAGGATAATGGAGAGGAGGGCAGTGGGAGGAGGGAGCAATTTGAGGTCAACATTCTTGGGGAGGGACAGGATCCAAAGAGATAACAGAAGCAACGGGGGGCAGGATAGGATGGAGGGAAATATAGTTAGTCTTACACAACATGACTATTATGGAAGTCATTTGCAAAACTACGCAGATATGGCCTATATTGAATTGCTTGCTTCCCAAAGAGAATGGGTGGGGAGGGAGGGATGAAGAGAAGTTGGAAGTCAAAGTTTTAGGAACAACTGTTGAGTATTGTTCTTACTAGTAGGAAATTAGAAATACAGGTAATGGGGTATAAAAAGTTATCTGGCCCTACAGGACAAAAGAGAAGATAGTGACAAGGGAAGGGAGGGATATTAGAAGAGAGGGCAGATCAGTGATAGGGGCAATTAGAATGCTCGGCGTTTTGGGGTGGGGGGAGGAGAGAAGTGGGGAGAAAATTTGGAACCCAAAATTTTGTGAAAATGAATGTTAAAAGTTAAATAAATAAATTAAAAAAAAAAGAATTTCAGATATGTGGGAGCCAAGGGAAGAAAGAACTTCTGAACAGTTGAACTCTCTCAACATTTTCCCTGAAACAACTTATAATAATGTTTCAATGAAATTTTGGAGTGGAAAAGTCCTCAGTAGGCCAGAGGAAGACATTTTTTTCCAGCCTAAGACAGCTTAAGAGGTATTCAGGAGAAGACTGTAACACCAGGAGCACAGGTAAGTGGGACTCAGAGTTAGCCAAGGCAGCAGCAGCAGGAGCAGCAGGAGCTCTCAACCCAGAGACAGTAAGAGTGTCAGACAAATGATCAAAAAGAAATTACAGGGAACCATTTGCTATTGCATGGTGCAGCTAATACTGAGTGACAACTCTACTGAATATAAGCAGTTCTGGGTCATCATTCCAGGACAGAGAGAAGCACTTGTCGTAACTAAGCAGGTAACTTTGTCATGGTTCCAAGGTCAAGAGGAGCATCAATACTTGTGGCTGCAAGGGGGCAGCAAGAGATTTTCCTGCATCAATATCAAAGCAGAGACAAAGAGAGTAGTGACTATAACTCTCCCAATATAACACCAACCTGTAAGCACTGAAAATCCTTAGAACTAGCTCCGAATACAGCAGCATGACAAAGCCTGAAGCTTGGGAAAATCTGTTCTCTACCTCCAGGTGAGAAGAATGCAGCTTTAACTCATGTCTATGGTACCCACCTCACAACTTGTAAATTCCAGTTATACTATATTTGATGATCTATGCCAACTTTGAACCTTATAGTCCTGTATATTTAACAGAGATCTTAGAATGCTTTCTGAGGAGATTGAGGCAAGATGGCAAAGTGACAACAGGGAATCCCCTTAGCTTCCCCAAATCCTCCTCCAAGCAACTTTAAAATAATGTCTAAAATCAAATTCTAGAGAGGAAGAACTAACAGTGTTGGGTGAAGAAATTTATGTGAAGCAGTTCATATAGCCAAAAGAGAGAATGTAGAAATAAAAATTGAAAGTTCAGAGTCTTGAAGGATAACTTTATTTCAGGTAAAAGGGGTGATACATTGCCCAGAACTGTGTGGTGAGGCAGATAAGAATAGAAATTCAGTGTTACTGAAGCCGAGGGAGGAGAAAACATGAAGAATGAGGGATAGTCAAGAGTGTCAGATTTACAGAAAGATTAACGTTCTCTAATCAGATCTGATTTCCTCAGGTTGTTAGTTATACCATCATATCATGAGTCACACAGGCTGAAAACCCCAAAATTGTTGTTGCCTCTCCTCTCTTTTACAGCTCCCATTCAGCCCTGCTCTGTTCAATCAGTGGCTGAATCCTAATGGTTTTTATCTCTATAACCTCTTTTACCTATATCTCTTCCTTTCCGATGGTACTTCATCCCCCTTCTCTGTTATATGTGTCAATGTAATAATTTCATAAATGGTTTTCATGCCTCCACTCTCTTCACTCTCCAATCCATCCTTCACATATACCCATTGAAATAATTTTGCTAAGCTCTGAACATATCAGTGCTTGGCTCGTAAAACCTTCAAGTGGCATCCTTTACCATGACAATAAAGTAGAGGCTACATGTCATGACATCCTCATAGCTTTCACAGTCTGGTTCCAACCTAGCTTTCCTGTCTTATTTTACATTGCTTCTCTTCTCAAATGCTGCACTGCATTTTGGATCCAATATGCCAACATTTAATTCTTTTTTTGGTAGGTCATTTCCCATGTCTTGAATGAAACGCCGTGCTGGTCAAATACATCTCTTTTCATCTTTGGCTAAGATGTCTTGTTTTCAATAAAGTCTTCTCTTTGATCTTTGAAAGTGATTTTTCCTCTTCATAAATTTTTAGAGTCCTTTTTGAATACCTCCTTTGACTTGTCAGTTTTCATGGTATGCTATTTATCTACATCCCCATGTTCTTTCACATGGGGCTTTGTCAGAATTTTCTATTTTTTTTTTTTGTGGATAAATGGTTTGTATATGGTAATTTCTTCTTGAATTGAGTCTTGATGCCAAGACCCCTTTGATTTAAGAAATGTATAGTAACTGAGTTAAGCAGATTTGGCATTTAGTTTAACTTGGAAATCTTTTTTCCTAGTTTACAGCCTTTGAGAATTGACAAATAGGATGGTATAGCAATGAGATAGAAACAGACAAGAACAAATAGAAATTGGATAAACCATCAGCCAGACAAACAGGGATATCATGGAGAATTAATCATCCCCTAAGCCTTGCATCCTTCAGTGGTTTCTGAAGATATTAGTGCACAATAATTGAACCAAAAGTAAAAGAGCATATTATATTCATTATCCCATGACTATTAAGTTAAAAAGTTTACAAATTAGAAAAAAAATCATTTAGAAAATTTCAGCGAAAAAAACTATGGAACAATATACTTAAAATGTAAGATTCAAATACGTGGAGACTTCTCTCATAAAGAATTCCACAAATCTTTCAACACTGGAAAAACAGATGCCCTGTGTTTCTTTTGGAGTGAGTGCACTTGGGTCGATTTTGTCCTTTGCCCAAGAGAGCATCAGTGATAACTTGATGCTGCCAACGCTAGTATGAGAAGCTTCTAATGTTTGAAGACAGGCACTTTTCACAAATCATCACTAAGAGTCAGGTCTTTGAACTAAATCACTCTGCCCTGTGGATCTGCTTTGCAGCACAGAAAGAATTTGATCTTGGGACTGTTCTCTTCAGATTGTGCGTTGTTTGCATTGGTTTCAGCCTGCAAAGATTTAATTTCATTCTCAATTAGGATATAATTTATTTTTCAGTCCACAAGGACCCTTCTATTAATAATATTGAAAACTTTTTACATATTTTTATTTTTTAGTTATGGACTTCTTTCTTTTACACTTCCATAAACATAAGGGATTTGAGGTGGCACTTTGTGTTTTCTCACAATTCTAATTAAATCACATCTCTGAGCTCAGGGAACCAACAATAATCAAACTTGATTACTGGGGTAGTAAGAAAGGTTTCACATAATTTAGAATAGGAGTCAAGGTCAAGGTCAAGGTGAGAGATATGACAGTAAGTACCTGGGTAGATTTTACAGAGGTGAGATGTCCCTTGACATTTGAGTGCTCCTGCTGAGCCTAAGATGTGCCTTATCTCTGAAAGCCGATGGGTTATCCCATGTTCTATCCTTCACACCTTATTTGAATTCTAACCTCCAGTGATCCAAGAGGGGCATCATAATTGGCAAGCAGCCACACTTCTCTTTCTGTCTTTCTTTAGCATTGAAACAAACATTTATTTGATGCCTATACTGAGAGTGGGGACATGATAGCTGCAGCTTCTAGTTATACCATCTTCCTTCTCTCTTGATTTGAGATGTCAAAAAGCCTCCGTTCAGATCACAGTTTTAGCTCCTACTCCACAGGTAATCGTACTCACCCTATAAGAATTCTGTTGAGCAGGATGTAATCAAAAGACAATAGAAAAATGGAGTGAAAGAGAAAGAAGATAAAGTTGAAGATGGGGGTAAGGATTAAGGATTAAGAATGGGGTAAGGGGCTCTCTCTCTCCCACCCGCGCAGGAGGGAGCTCGTGGCGGCCCTCATGGCATCTGCCCCTGCTTGTGTCCGCCGAGTCCTGCTTTTGCTGCTGCTCCTCAATGGGGTGTCGCACTGCTCAGCGGAGCCCTGCACTGATCCTGTGATTACTCCTTCCTACTATACCACCTCCGATGCAGTCATTTCCACGGAAACTGTTTTCATCGTTGAGATCTCTCTGATGTGCAAGAATGGGGCACAGAATGTGGCCCTTTATGCTGATGTTAACGGAAAGCAGTTTCTGGTGACCCGTGGCCAGGATATTGGATGTTATCAGGTGTCCTGGAGCTTGGAACATAAGAATGCCCATTCTGGAACTTATGAAGTCAAGTTCTTTGATGAAGAATCCTACAGTCTTTTGAGAAAGGCCCAGAGAAGCAATGAAGATGTCTCAGCTATTAGACCCTTGTTCACAGTCCGCGTGGATCACCGAGGTGCCTGGAATGGACCTTGGGTCTCTACTGAAGTGCTGGCTGCAATGATCGGCATGATGGTTTATTACATGGCCTTCAGTGCCAAAAGCAACATTCAGGCCTGAGTCATAAGAATTGAGCTGCTCTGCATAGAAGTTTTTCTTCATGCAAAATAAAAGGGCTAAACAGCACCAGTTCCTTCAATAGAACCTTGGCCTGTGGACTCCTGGTTGCCATCTGGATTCTCTCCATTTTCTTTCTCAGTGGCTATTATACAATAAGATGCTGCCTAGAACTGAGCAAAGTGCTGCAGATTTGGTCTGACAAAAGACAAGAGCAGAGTGCCATGTCCTTTTTCCTGGATGTTCCACTTAAGATTGAGTTCATTTCCTTGGCTCCTATGTCCTGTGACTGATCACACGCCCAGATCGGATTTAGACAAAGCTCTGTCAAACCAGGCCTGCCCTGTCCTGGACTTTGGAATTAAGCTGATACCATTTACGTCCTCCTCTGAGTCATTGATACGAATTCCAGCTTCGTTGGAAGCTTGTCAAGATAACATTGGAGTCTACGTTCAGCCTGTTCCAAATCCCTCTAATTATTGTCCATTCCACACCTCTGCCCCAAGAATGCTATGAAATCATTACTTATACTGCAGTAGCACTCTCATTAACACCCCCAATTTAAAAGAAAAACTCTTGGACCAAATGTGTATAGCTAAAATATTGCCATGTTTCTGTCTTGTGCCCCCAAAATTAAATGTGATTTTGCACTTCACCTCTTAGGAAGCGGATGGGTAGCACCAAGTATCCTGAGTTCTCTAGCCTCAATCAGAGCTGTTCATTGAATTGACAACTTTTGAACTTCTTTCCTTTGTACATTTTGGTTCTACCTGCTTGACTGCATCAGTCCATACAGTTTGTTCCAGGTTTTTCTGAACCCATGCCCTTTGTCATTTCTCAAGGTATAATTAACGGCACCCCTTTAGAAAATTTCATTTCAGTCAGAGCTGCACATGAGGACCCTAGAGGGGTCACGTGACCTCAAGGCCACAGGTTCCCCACCCCTGTACCTAGCTGCCAATAAATATTTGAGTCAAAAAAAAAAAAAAAGAATGGGGTAAGGAAAAGCCAACAGAAACAAAGAAGTTGAATTAATACATCCAGTTGCCATTTGGATACCCATACATTTAACCTGCCATTTGGATAGACACATCTTCCTAGAAGATTTCCTAGTTTTTGATGCATAGATAACAATAAAGCCACATACTTTCTATTTCTGCCTATACTCCAGTAGGTGGAGTAATTTCCATATGGGGACAGCTGATTCTGGGGCCACTTGGTGCCTTCTTCCTTAGCTACTCAATTTTCTCACTTTGTTTAATTCCACATCAGTCTCAATACTATTATGACTTATTTTTGAACCAACACAATATTAAAAGAAACCCATATGTAACCAAATTAGAAGGTTATTCTGTGAATTATCAAATAGATCCTTTGTTTCCCCAAATGATCTACAAAAGAGTTACTTTAAATAAAGAGCTTCTTATGGGTTTAAAATTAGTGTTAAAACTGTTCAAAAAAGTTTATTCAGGAACAATTTGGACTTGTAGGATATCGCACATAGCATATGCTTATGCTATATCTGTAAAGCCGGATAAACACTCATATTTGTGATATGTGAAAATGTGTCTATTGCTTAAAAATCATCCCAAAATTATAAATATGTTGTAAATCTGGGGGAGCTGTAAGAAGGAAAGAATGACTTGCAGGTTGGTTTTACAGTAATAAAAATGATGATGATGGTGGTGATGATAACTAACATTTATATAGGTCTTTAATTATTTTAATGTCTTTTATATGATTCTCAAATAGAACAAATAATATTTTTTTCCTGTTATGTACTTGAGAAACCTGAGGACCAGAAAGGCTAATAATTTGTTCAGTGCCATGTAGCTTGTAAGCATCAGGGCTGGAACTTGAATCTGTGTCTCCTGAATTCAAGTGTAACTATCTTTCTCCTCTATCATCCTAAATTCTTATACATTTTCAATCTAGAATCTTTGGGTAGTCATAACTTTTTCCTGATTTACATTATCTGTTATCATCAGAGAGGCCCATTTGAGTACCATTTTGAATCAGAAACTAATGTGGAAGAAATGAGAAACTTTATGGAATGAGAGATATTTCATCCCTTAGATTTCTCTACATTCTCTCCAAAAAGAATTGAGTTGAAGTAAGGCATATTTGCATATGACATTATTGAAATGGGGACTTTCCTAGTGTGCCACTCAAAGCTGGAAGTGAGACAAATTGTGAAGCTAAGGTAGGGAAGAACCAAGCAAGGAGGGAAGGGTTGAAGATCTTTAGTTTAATTCTGCTGAGAATTGATCACGTGATAGTGTGTGGGCAGATGAACTGTCCAACAGCAATGACATGCAAAGTAGTAGATTCCTGATAGAAGCTCTCAAGGTGGTGAGATTGGAAGCTCCCTAAGGGTGAGGTTTATGTGCTTTGTTCCTTCTGTATCCTTCACAGCACTAAGAACAGTGTCAAGTCCATTATCAACATGTTGATGGTGTGATTAAACTGGATTATTTTAAGATCATTGAGGCAGAAAGTCAAACAAGGATCACTGAACTTATTGGTTGTTTTGATATTTTGAGAATTGTACTTCAATGTAATTGTTTACCTTTGTAATTTGTTGTATTTTTCTTTTTAAAAGAAACCTGATTGTGAGGCGGGCTCTGTAGGCTTTGCCAGGATAACTGGTAAAGGGCTCCAGGACAGAGTGGTTAAGAAGCCCTTCTCTATGCCAAGGTCCTTTCAGTTGATACTGATGGTTGCTAGGCTTCCAGAATGATCTGGAGCCTCGTTAGTGCTGTTATTCTGCATAGAAGTGCTTCCTAAGAAGGTCCTTGGAAATTCATAGAGCCTTAAACAAATTTGAAGCACTACTATTGCCACCACTGGCACTCAATCATATTGAGGGCAGAAAACGCGTGAGATTGGCTTTTTGGTTGAGTCGAAACATTTGGCTTTGCCCCATGGGACGTTCATCACCCGTTGGACAAGAGTGTTGCAGAGTAGGGCCATGATCTGCATTCAGTTTAACTGATGGCATCATCAGAAATGGAAGTGCTTCCACAGGGTTCTCTTACTTAATACCAACTACTGACAAGAGAAATGGAAATTATAATGCCCTGTTTACTGATCGGCTCTCATGCCTAGAGTATTGAGGTGACATTTTCATTCCCATAATCATTTTTTCCTTTGTCTAACACACTGACTTTCAGAGATTTCCTATTTAGAAAATATTTTTTTGCCTTATCCACCTTATTACCTTCCTCATTTTGAAATTCCTCAGGCTAGACACTTATTAGTAGAATAAAATCAAAGCTTATTCAGATAATTTGAGTGATCTAACTCTTTTCTCATCTCCATCCTTGATTTCTATTTCTTTCCCCTGCCCCTATTCCCCTCCCCCCCCAATAAAACAGACCAGCAACCCACATAAGTCCCTGCTTCATTGCTCCATGATTGTGATTACAGCCCATATGTATAGCATAGGCTGAATAGAAATGGAGGAAAAAAGTGTAGAACTGAGTAGAAGTTTGTTACTCTGTGGGGAAAAGAAGCTTCCAAAGCACGTTACCTTCGTCAGGCTGGGCAGCTGTTTGATTCTGTACTTTATGTTCATGTTTCATAACTCTTTTAGGATACTGACTGTGGGTAGGTGAGTATATGTAGGTATAGGTATAAATTCAAATACAGATGACTGACTTTGTATGTATATATATGGATGTATATATAAGTATATATCATATGTGTATATGCATGTATATATATGTAACCATTACACACACACAGTCATCTCTCTACAGGTTCTTAGTTATGTATCATTGGATCTTGATTCTATTATAAATAATAGGCTCTTAGAAATTTTGAGTTAGATGGGACCTATAAATCATCTAGCTGAAGCTTCTCACAATGGAATTAAGCCCCAGAAGCTACTTGGCTAAGGTTATATATTTCACTAGCGCTAAAGCTGGCATATGATCTTGACCCTTAGTTTTTTCTGCTGTAATAGATTTCTGAAATTTGTCCCAATGAATGTTAAAAGTTGCCTTTGGTCAATGAGAAATTACATTCTTATTTTAATGCTTAGATCACAGATTCAGAGATGTGACCTTGGTGGCCATCTAGTCCTCATTTTGTAGCTGAGGAAACTGAGGTCAAGAGGTTAAAAGACCACTAAACAGAAGAGTTAGAATTTATACCCAGATCCTGTGACTAGCAAAAGAGCACCCTTTCACTGTCCCACACTGTCCCTTATTTTCAGAAAGTGACATTTCTTCCTTTTCCTGAAGAATGAATTAATAAATTTAAACCAACTAAAATGTTTGAGGAGCTGAATTTTCCTGAAATTAAAATCAATTTTTTGTTTGTCTCTCAGAATAATTTTTCTTTGAAACTCTTTAGACTAAATGTTTACAGCTGAGAATTTGAATTAAACATTTCAACACAATTTGGATTCGATAGAGGTAATCTGGCTCTATTCTCTAGGCTAGCTTCAGATGTGAAGGCTCAATAAAAGGCATCTGAGCCTTCATAATTTAAACAACTCTCAAAAAAAACCACCCAAACATAAATAAAACATTTGGAAATTTTACATTCTAGAATTAAAATTGAGTTGTTAAGGATGATGGGGGAAAAGATAGACACAGACCCATATTTTAGTCTTCTTAGCCTTTTTGGATTTAATGAGTTATCACTTCAAAATGTAGCAAAGCTGATTGAAATAATAGAAAATTGCACATGTATGAAACATATTACATTGAATTCTCTGTGTTTTTTGGTTGAGAGAGAGGCTGTAATTTTTTTGGGTTGTGAATATTCATTTTATTTTTTTTTGCAATTGTCCCAACTGGCTCTGGGTCTGTGCATGAATCAAATATTAAATAAAAGTGATATTTATGAGTTCTCAGTTGATATAAGGAGAAAATGTTGCTTTTCTCCCCTGTGAACAATTTTAGTATTTCATCATCTATTTGCAAATATCGCCTTGTTTCACTAGAAAATATATATTTGTAGACTGCCAAAGTATTAATAAATTATGAGTATAAATGGAGTCATCATTTCACTGGTACATTAACTATAGACTGAATTTTATATAAAAGTTGTGATATTGAGGATAATCTAGAGTATTAAAAATATTCATTTTAAAAAGAAATAAATTTGTTTATTTATTTTTAATTTTCAACAGACACTTCCAGAATACTATGAGTACCAGATTTTCTCCCCATGTCTTCCCTTTGCTCACCTCAAGACAGTGTGAATTCTGATTATCACTTCCCCCAATCTTCCCTCTCTTCTGTCATACCACTCCCATTTCTTATCCCCATTCTCTCTATTTTCTTGTAGGGCAAGATAGCTTTCTATGCCCCATTGCTTTGATATCTCATTTCCAAGTTGCATGTAAAAACAATTTTTATATTCATTTTTAAAACATTGAATTTCAGCTACTCTCCCTTCCTCCCTCTCCACCCATCCTCATTGAGAAGGCAAGCAATTCAATATAGGTTATACATATATAGTTACGCAAAACACTTCCATAATGGTCATATCATGAAAGAGTAACTATATTTTGCCCCATCCTATCTTGTCCCCGCCTTTATTCTATTCTTTTTTTGACCCTATCCCTCCTCAAAATTGTTTCCTTCTAATTTTCCCTTCTTCCCATTTTCCCTCCCTTCTATCATCCCCCCTGTTTGTCCTCTTCTCCCCTGCTTTCCTATAGTGTAACATAGATTTTCATACCAAATTGAGTGTGCATGTTATTCTCTCTTTACCCAAATCCAATGAGAGTAAAGTTCACTCTTTCCCTCTCACCTCCCCACCATTCCCCTCCATTGAAAAAGGGTTTTTTTGCCTCTTTTATGTGAGATAATTTGACTCATTCTGTTTCTCCCTTTCTCCTCCCAACATATTCCTCTTTCACCCCTGAATTTTATTTTTAGACATCATCCGTACCTATTCAACTCATCCTGTTCCCTCTGTCTATATGTATATAATCCCTCCAACTACCCCAATACTGAGAAAAGTTTCAAGATTTACAAATATGATCTTTCCATGTAGGAATGCAAACAGTTCAACTTTAGTAAGTACCTTATGATTTCTCTTTCCTATTTACCTTTTTATGCTTCTCTTGATTCTTGTGTTTGAAAGTCAAATTTTCTACGCAGTTCTGGTCATTTCATCAAAAATGCTTGAAATTCCTCTATTTCATTGAATGATCATTTTTCCCCCTGAAATATTATACTCGGTTTTGCTGGGTAGGTGATTCTTGGTTTTAATCCTAGCTCCTTTGCCATCTGGAATATCATATTCCAAACCCTGCGATCCTTTAATGTAGAAGCTGCTAGATTTTGTGTTATCCTGATTGAATTTCTACAATACTCAAATTGTTTCTTTCTGGCTGCTTGTAATATTTTCTCCTTGACATGGGAGCTCTGAAATTTGGCTATAGTATTCCTAGGAGTTTTTCTTTTGAAATCTCTTTCAGGAGGCAATCAGTGGATTTTATTTATTTTACCCTCTGGTTCTACAACATCAGGATAGTTTTTCTTGATAATTTCTTGAAAGACGATTTCTAGGCTCTTTTTGTTTTGATCATGGCTTTCAGGTAGTGCAATAATTTTTACGTTGTTTCTCCTGGACCTATTTTCAAGGTCACTTGTTTTTCCAATGAAATGTTTTACATTGTCTGCTATATTTTCATTCCTTTGGTGTTGTTTTATAATTTCTTGATTTCTCATAAAATCATTAGCTTTCATTTGCTTCATTCTAATCTTTAAGGAATTATTTTCTTCAGTGAGCTTTTGGACCTCCTTTTCCATCTGGCCAATTCTGCTTTTTAGGTCATTCTTCTCCTCATTGGCTTTTTAGATTTCTTTTTGCCATTTGGGTTAGTCTATTTTTTGAAGTATTATTTTCTTCAGTATTTTTGGGTCTCCTTTAGCAAGCATTTTTCATAATTTCTTACATTGCTCTCATTCCCAATTTTTGCTCTACTTCTCTCACTTGATTTTCAAAATCCTTTTTGAGCTCTTTCATGGCCTGACACCAATTTATATTTCTCTTGGAGGCTTTGGAGGTAGAAGAGTTGGCTTTGTTGTCTTCTGTTCGTATACTTTGGTCTTCCTTGTCACCAAAGTAAGATTCTACAGTCTGATTCTTTTTCTGTTTTTTGCTCATTTTCCCAGCTATTTACTTCACTTTTGAGCTCTTTGCAAGGTAGTTCTCTGCTTCCAGTGAGAGTAGGAGGTATATTGTCAGTCCCTTAATCCCTCTACAATCTATGAGCCTAGAACTCCAGAGATAGTTGCTGTTGCTGCTGCTGCCCCTTTTCCTGCTGCTGCTACCAGGTTTTGATGGACAAATAGTATGTCCTTAATTAATGATTGTGGGCTGGCTTACACCTGAAAGAGCTGACTCAATGATTTGTCTATCAAAATGCATGAAAATAGATATCTTACAAACATGATCTTCCAAAGAGGCCAAGAAGTTATATTAAAGTGAAAAATAATACGCATGGGGAATATTTTAATGGTTCCAATGAAAGAAATGATTATTTCTGTCTTATATTATTAACCAATTATTGAATTAGGACTAAGGTTTTTTCCCTTCCCATTTTTCTCATTCAAAAATTAATTCCTGTAGGTTATCCAGCCAACATTTGAAGGTCAGGGCTGATAATAAGATGACATATTAGGCAAGATGCACCTAACTGTGAACATTCAGATGTGATCAAAAGGCAAAGAAATTCTAATATAGGTGAATTGTTGAATTCTGGTACAATGTGTTTGAGACAGACTGGTGGTGTAAGTGGAGGTGGATATTCCCTTTTGTCTGGATTGCCCTGGAGAGGTGTAATTTGGACAAAGAGAAGTTTCTTTGTCCTAGACTGGGTGATTAGAGTCATGTTCCTTAGACCCTTTATAGAATAAGCCCACCTCATTATAATATTCATTATCTCATTACTTGTTAACCAATTAAAGTTCATTTCCTTCAGGAATACCCACTCTTCCTAGGGCATATAAGCATTGAATAGGTTCCAGGAGGGGTCTTTGGTTTAGGAGATACAGCCAAATAATGCTTTTATTACTAGCTTTAGTTAATATAATGATTGTCAATTGCCCAGAAATTGTGTTTCTTAAATTTTTTATGTCACACTCCCTTCCATTGTGATTTAATCTTAACTGTCTCTTTGTATGGAAACTTTCTCTGCCAACTTTTCTGAAATGGCATGTGGCCAAGACAGGATTTGAGCTCAGATCTTTCTGATTCCAAAGCTAATTTTCTACTTTATTTCATAAAAACATCAATAGTGGCTTTTTGATAACATGAAATTGGTAGGATGCTTTCTTAATATTTGAGAACAATTTGTTCATGGTATGTATCCATTGTTCTTCAAAAGTTTGGATTCTGCTTTGTCTATTCCAAGAAGAAATGTATATTTTTAAAATTCCTTTATAATTATGGTGATTTCTTTTATTTAAAATGCATTATTTGACATACCTTGGAAATGTTCTATTAAAAAAGTGTATTTTGAAATTTTGCATGCCATCTTTTATTTCTTTGGAATTTCCAGCATGGCAGCTAGGTGACACCATGGGTAGAGTGCTGGGCTTGACATCAGGAAGAACTGAGGTTAAATCCAGCCTCTGACACTTATCATCCGTGTGACCCTGGCCAGCTTACATAAACTCTTTCTGTCTGCCTCCCTCCCCATATTTAAAATGGAAATAATAGTACCACATACATCACAGAGTTTTTGTGAAGTTCAAATGAGATAACACATTATTAGTACTTTGCAAACCCTAACACATGATCTAGATGCTAGCTAGCTAGCTAGTTAGTTTCACTGGTATATAACTGTATAAGAACTTTTAATAATCTTTTTGTTTTCCCTCTTTTTTATCATTACAACTTCCTTACTTTTTGGGAGGTTAATTTGATTCTCCTTTTAAATAAATTTGGATAAAGGTTTATCAATTTTGTGAGTCTTCTCAAATAGTCAGGTTTTAGTTTGAGCAGTTCTATCATTTTTTTTTTTTGGTTTTGCATGCATCTCTTTCCCCTCTGTATCACAACAATACATTGAAATAGGAATTTGGGAAGCACTGGGAAGCATAATACTTTTGAAAAAGCAAAGTATTAGTATTATATAAATGCCATGGGACATTGTAGAAAGGCTGGACTCTGAGTCATTAGAATCGTGATTCAAGATATGTACCGTACCCTATATATCCTATACACATACCCATTCTGTGGTTATGAGCATACCCTTTGATACACCAGGGGCCAAGGCAGTGTTCTAGGACTGCAAATTACAAAGTGGTAATTAATCAGTTTGTATCAATGGAAGGAGTTTCTGGACTTGATTTCTCTTTCAAAAGTTGCCTGGTGGGTTAGTAAAAGAAATGACGTCTTGGCAGACAGACTTGGGGTTGTTGTAAATAGAAGTCCTAAAGGAGATTAATTGCTATACTGTGTAGATTGGAGGATAAGATGAAAAGGGAAATAAATAATATCCAGAGTTAAGATCACAGAGATAAGATTGTAGCTTAAGGCAAGTGTGAATATTAATAAAATATTCCACTTTTAATGTATGGATGAAATGACTGATGAATATACACGATTAGTCAGTAGTGGGTAGAGAGGCAGACTCTAGTCAGGAGCACCTAGTTTTAGGTCATGGTTCTTTCCCAGGCAGGCTGTGTGATTGACAAATCACTTAACCTTTCAGTGCCCTTGGGCCATTTTCTCCTTCTATAAATTGCTAAGTAGTTTGTGATCTGCATTCATAGAGAGATTCCCAACACTTAAGAAACCACCTTTCGAGACCAAAATTGAAGAACAAAATGGCCCAAGTACGAGAGCATTGAACACTAGGAACTGGTCTATTTGATATTTTAAAGCACTTCTTATACTATTTTTATATTTACACTTCTTATACTATTTTTCTTGCCTTGTTATTCACTGTTCTCTTTTGTTGCTTCTTTTAATTCAATGCAGTTATCAGTTTTACTGTTCCCCATGTATGGCACTCAGTTTTCTCTCCCTGAGACTTTGTTACCCATGTTTGAAATGTCCTCCCTTATCATTGGTCTTGGAATGCTGACCTCCTGTCCACATTTGCCTTAAATGCTACCACCTACACTGTGGTCATCCTATACTCTCATTCCTGGTATTTTTTTCCCCTAGATAAGACAGTATCTTTTTTTCTTAGTTGGGAGGATGCCTCCTATGAATGGTGAGAATGTAGCTAAGACTTTGAAGGAATTTCAGGAAACCAGGTGGCAGAGGTGAGGTGAGTGGGCATGCCAGGTATGAAAGTGTTGTTCTATAGCTCTGCCTTCTAAATTAAATCAATCAGAAGCATGAGATAGAACTGAATAAGGAACCAATACTTTGATCAAAGATTTTAAATGAGGTGCAAACGTCCTCGATTAAGCTAGAAGGAGTGAAAACCATTGGATGAAACCCAAAGGAAATATATTGGAGTTTGTTTGTTGAGAAGACACGTTTAGTCAACCCAGAAGGGAAAAGCAAATCATTTCTCTTATAAAAGTCTGGGGGACAGCAGCCAGTGTACAGAAATGGAGATGGCATATGGAATATCATCTGTGAGGAAGGGGAAGGGAGAAGGAAGGAAGGAAAAGTGATAAGCATTCATACAGTACCTATGTTGTATCAGGTAAAATGCTAAGTGCTTTTTTACAAATATTCCCTCATTTGATCCTTAGAACATCCCTGTTAGGTAGATTTTACAATTGAGGAAATGGAGGCAGACAAAACCAAAAACATTTAACAAAAGTTAAATGATTTGCCCAGGGTCACACAGTTAATAAGTGTTCAAGCCAGTATTTGAACTCACGTCATGCTGCAGACACAGTGTTCTGTTAACAGTGTCAATTGCTACTCTGAGGAGGAACAATAAAATGTCCAATGTGGACTGTATTGCGGAGGGTGTGGAAGAAAGTAACGTGTAAGGTCACTGGAATGGAAGAGAAGAAGCAGGTTATGATAAGCTTTAAACAGTAGAGTTTTATATTTGATATTGTAGGTATTAGGGAATCATTGGGACTATTTCTTTATCAGCTTAGTGAATAATAATGAATTGGAGTTGAGAGAGGCAGGGAGACCAATCCTTTCATTCTTGTCTATCTTTTCTCAAATCCTAACACCGTGTTAGGCTAAATAAATGCTTGTTTACTGATTGAGTTAGGGGCCCCAGGTTCTTGTTCAGCCTCTGGGTAAGGCACATAACTATCCTAGATCTCAGTTTCATAATTTGTTTTAAGAGGTTTGACTAAATTATTTCTGAGTACTTTTCAGTTTAAACATTCTGTGATTATTAGTGTATGCATGAAATGTGGATAGCAAGCCAAAATGTGAGTTAAATTATTTTATTTATATTCCAGTATGCCTTAGGTTCTGAATCTCATCTTAGTTTTTCCCTGATCATTGTTCAAGTCATATTAAATCCAGGTACTGAGAGAAGTTTGGCAGTTCAGTTTTGGTGGTATTTTGAAACCATTACTATATTAGCATATTTTAGTCGTGTTATCTCCTAAAGTGAAATGCTAGGGAAATTTTTTGTATTGTTTTCTCATTGCACTCTTGTTTATCTCAATTAAATGTAAATTTTTTAACACTCATTTTTTTTTTACATTTTGAGTTCCAGATTATTTCTTATTCCCTCCCCTCAGCCCATGGAAAAGCAAGCACTTTCATATAATTTATACATGCAAATTCATGCAAAGTATATTTTTACATTAACCATGTTGCAAAAGAAAACAGACCAAAAAATAGCCCAAAGAAAAATAAAAATATATGCTCTGATCTTCATTCAGACTCCACCAGTTCTTTCTTTAGAGGTGGGTAGTATTTTTCATTATAAGTCCTTCAGAATTTTCTTGGATCGTTGTATCAGACAGAATAGTTAAGCCATTCACAGCTGACTATTCTTGCACTCTTTCTATTACTGTGTACAGTGTTCTCCTGGGTCTGTTCACTTCATTGTGCATCAGTTCATATGAATCTTCCTGTTTTTTTTTCTGAAACCATTCTGCTCTTCATTTCTTTTTCATTCAATATTTTATTTTTCTGCATTAGTGTAAAAGCAATTTTTAGCATTTGTTTTTGAAAATTTTAAATTGCAAATTCTCTCCCTTTCTGTCTCCCTCTACCATTGAGAAGGCAATCACTTTGATACAGGTCATACTGTGCAGTCATGCAAAACATATTTGCAGAAAAGAAAACATAGACCAAAAAACCTCCAAACATACAAAAAAAATTATTCTTTACTCTGCATTCAGACTACATTAATTGTCTGGAGATGGATAGCATTTTTCATCCTAAGTTCTTCATAATTGTCTTAGATCATTGTATTGCTGAGAAGAGCTAAGTCATTCAGAGTTAATCATCACGCAACATTGCTGTTTCTATGTTCCATGTTCTCCTGGTTCTGTTCATTTCATTTTGCACTAGTTTATATGTCTTTCCAGGATATTCTGTTAGCATCCTGCGTACAATTTCTCATAGAACAGTAGTATTCCATCACAATCCTATACTGCAACTTGTGTAGCCATTCCACAATTCATGGACGTTCCTCTCCGTTTTCAATTCTTTTTCACCACAAACAGAGCTGCTATAAATATAGGTCCTTTTTTCTTTCTTTTACTGCTTTGGGATGCAAACCTCATAGAGGTATTACTGGGTCTAAAAGTATCCACCCAGTTTTATAGTCCTTTGGGCCTAATTCCAAATTTCTGTACAGAATGTTTAGATCAGTTCATAAGTCCACCAGCAGTGCATGACTGTCCCAATTTTTTCACATGACCTCTAAAGTTTGTCATTTTCTTTTTCTATTATATTAGGCAATTAGATAGGTGTGCATGGTATCTCAGAGGTGTTTTAATTTGCGTTTCTCTAACTGAAAGTGATTTAGAGCATTTTCCCCATTAGAATATTTTTTTTACTTCTTCTGCTACTTAACTGTTCACATTCATTGCCAATTTATCAATTGTGGAATCACTTGTAGTGTTATAAATTTGACTCAGTTCTCTATATATTTGAGAAATGAGGTCTTTATTAGAGGAACTTGCTATAAATTTAAGAAATGTCCATCACTTGTAAAATATTAAGTTAGATATTGTGGTATATAAAGATCTTATTGTATATTGATTCTGTCATCATGTGTGTATCCAAGAAGGGCATGTAGCAGAACAGGACCATGGATAGATCCTTGGGGACTAGTCTTTAGTAGCATTCTCTCTGCAAAGACTTTCTTCAGTATTTCACAGTTCTGTGATTTGATTGGCAATGTAACCATCACTAAAACAAAACAAAGCAAACAAAACACCCCCCCAAAAAACTTTTTATATCTTTCTTGATGGTCTTTGTGAGTTTCTTTAGTAGAAAAATCATCAGGTTGATGGAGCTATTGAAGATAAGCCTATAAATTCTAAGGTAGGCTCTGTGTCAGATGTGGAACAACACCAGGAACAAAATTAAAGACATTCATGATTGATAGTAAATACTAGTGCTTGTATTCAGCTAGCTAGCTATTCAGGAGCCTAAAGTTACCTTCATCTCATGATGAGTAATTGGGCTATATGACTTGCAGTGTTCACATAGAGTAGAATCCATCAGTTGATAGTCTTTTGTTGACAATCAAATAAATTGGTTCCAAATCCACCTGATCTCTGCCTCTTTCCCCACCGCTTGCTTCCAATCTGTTATCATTTCTGTCTTCACAACATCTCTTGCATCCTACTTCTTCTCGCCTCTCACATAGCTACCAACTTAATTCAAGCTTTCATTCCTTTTGTGTAGAATATTGTAATATATTTCTAAGTGCTTTTCTTGTCTCAAGTCTCTCACTACCCTAATGAATTCTGTGTTTCTGTGGCCAAAGTAATCTTCCTTAAGTACATATCTGACTGAATGACTTTACTTCTCAACTGGTTTTCAGTGACCTCTAGAATCAAGTATAAATTTTCACTGAATGTGATTCTAGTTCCCCACACTTTGCATCCAATCAAATGGGTCTTCTCTGTTCCTCAAACACAATACTCCTCCTGTCTTTGTGAATTTGTACTGGCCATACCGTTGTGTGTGTGTGTGTGTGTGTGTGTGTGTGTGTGTGTGTGCGCATTTGTGTGTGATAGATACATAGATAGAGAGACAGACAGACAGACAGATAGATAGATAGATCTATACATATGGAGAGAGAGAGAGACAGAGAAAGAGAGTCTTGCAAGTCAAGTGAATAAAGAATTCCACAAAGGATGGAATAATGTCAAATGTTGCTGAGAGACCAAGAAATATGAGGATTGAGAAAAAAAGAACTTTGGTTTTATCTAGTTATAGGTCATTAATGTTTGAAAGAAGGGTTTCAGTTGCATTATGGAGGTGATAGCCTGATTACAATGAGAAAATGGAATCAGTGAAAAAGACATTTTTCTAAGATGGGAGATAGCAAAGCATAATAATAAGTACATAGAATAGCGGAGTCAAAATTCAGCATCTGTGAAGCCTGAGAATGACTGAAATCAGAAGGGAAGGAGTCTGTTCAGAGCAGATGTTTATGAACCTTGATCTTCACTTGATATTCCCTTTATACCTTTCATTTTTCACCTACCTCTCCATTCCCACAAGTTTGCCCTAGCCTGGTAGAGCTGATTGATGAGAATAGTTGTGTGGTTTGGAGTGACTTGAAGGAGATGTGTAAATGAAAAGAGAAGTCAAAAAAGTTAACACTCTGATAGCTCAAAATTGAACAAAAAAGTAGCATTCAATTCAATTTTATAGGAAGTATGAGGCTCTTCTGCCTTGTCATATGTCATAAGGATATAGGAAATGTTGACAAAGGACTGCACAGCATGGTATGCCTACATCAAGGAAGACGCTATGATCTATGATCTCAAAAGAAACATGAGATGTGAAGATTTAAAGAATCTACCCCAAATGCTTACATCATCTGACCTGGGATAGAGCTTTCTGAGTTCCTAGTGGTCTGATGAGCCACAATGGGATATACTGTAACTTGACTCTAACCTAGTGATGTCATTTTGGTCCTCTCCAAAAACAAAGGACCATGGTAGCAACAGGAGATGATGTATGACATCATTGTTTCAAATGATCCCCCCTGCATCTCATGATTCATGAACACAGTGATTTAGGGATTAGTGTTTGGTATATGGGTATTGGAAAACTGGCCTTAATCTTTCCTTTTGTAGGATTCCAGTTTTGATGATTAACAAGGTTCAAAAACATGATTTCTGGGTAATTTAATCATTTCATGAATAAGGTTAACACCTTATTAATAAAACGATGGTCATTTGGTTGTCTCAGACTAAAGATAATCATGGGGGTGGGGTCGCAGTTTATATACCCTTCAAAGAGTAAGTGTTTAATGAGGGGCTGAGAGTAAGATCATGTTACTCTTGGAGAGAGAAACTGTCTTTATAGTTATATGATCCCCAGCCTTGGACTATCTAGACTAAAGGATTTCTCTCCACCCAAGCTTGTGTAGAACCCACTGGACTTCCAGATACTAATATTATATTCCTTGTAAAAGTTGGGTGGGATCTGACCAAGACTGAGGAGAGTTAATTTCATTATCAATAATGCCCTTCTATAGTCTGAACTTTTAAAATGAGGACTTTGGAAAGAGGGGAGAACTCTGAATCTCCACGTTATTGGTCATTAATAATCATTTCTCTCACAGTCTCTCAAGTGTGTGTTGGGGATTCAATAGAATGTCTTTCAGTTTCTTTGACTGCCTCCAAACAAAGGTAGCATCTAAAGGGGTTTGGGTTGTGTTTGCCTTTGTCATTTCCTTCCTTTCTGAAATATAAGTCCTTTGAACTGTGTTCCTAAGTACCTTAGTAACAAGGAGCTCTGCCTCTCTTACTTGCTTCTTCACATTGTTATGCTTGTCAGTGGAAAAATAAAACCATTTAGAAGTCAATCATACGTTTAAAAATAAGCCCATTTCATTTATACAGATCCTAGATGTACATCCAGAATCTAGTATGAAAGCAAAGGAGCATGTCTATAAGTGGGAGATTAACACTAGGGTCACAACTGTACAAGACAGAATGGCTCCATTATCCAAAGGGAATTCCTTATCCATTTATTCTCCCATGGTTTGTAGTCGTGAGGGTTTTCTGATGGTTCATCTTGAAATCCAAGCAGCAGTAAAAACAAAGGATGTTATTTTTACCTTTGTTATTTACAAGGATGGCAGCTTCTGCATTCAAATTCAGCCCATGACATGGTTGTTGATGTACTTGTTCACATCCATGAAGAATTACTGTAACGTGTTCTGCACGCGGCTGTCTTTGAGGACCACGTGGCATCTTTTGTTGATGCAAGATGTAGCAGTTTGTCCAGTGAGTGATCTTTTTAGGCAAACTTTTTCCAGGGTGTAATGCTATATTTATTTTGCAATGAACGCTTTAGAGCACCTAGTAGATTTTTTGACAGTAAAGAGAATAAGGGAAATAAGTGTTAGACTATTAAATGAGCTTATTTAACTTTTGGCCTCCCTTGTCATATCTAGCATTTCATAACTCAGAGGAAATGTGAATTAAGCAAAGTGAGGTTTGAGTCGAGTTTAGGAGGATAGAATAGCCTGGAAGAAAGCTACATATACAACATTTAGTGGGTTATATAGTCTTTCCTACGTGAAGCTGGCACCACTTACAATAGCAGATATGCCCTGGATTGCTCTGCAACTCTAACATGGTTTTACATTTACCTATTCATATATTCTTGCTTAGCCCAACCTCCTTGTGACCAGTTAATAATGCCATTAGGAGTGACATTAGTTGTCATGGAATAATAATCAAGTTAACTGGGGTGCTTTGTGATTGAACACATTATCATGACCTCATTATCACTGTACAGTAACCAACAAAAGTAGTCAGCCACAAACAGGTGGGATTTAACACCTGAAAAATCACACGTCCTTAAAAATATGATAAACGGATCCAAGTCTACAGAGTACTTTAGGAACAAGCCAACATCCTTTGCTCCAGGAGGAATAAAAGCTGATGATGGGCCTATGCTATCGGATTTATTCAATGTAACCAAAAATATTTTGCCTCTGGATGGACCCTCTGATCACTTGAGATTAAAGAGTTGACTCAAAAACTCCCTCCCTGGGCAATATATTAATCAACCCAGCTATTAATATGCTGATGAAGAGTGGTGAACAAATGGTTGATTTACGTATTTATGTATTTCTGAAATGAAGGAGTCCATTATGGAAATTCCAAGTCGTTACCACCTTCAGAAGTTTCAGAGGTTTACTGTTAAGGAACTCAGACTTGATGTTCCATGTAAATTGTGTGAAAAACCAGTAAAAACTGGGCAGCACATCACTGCAGCTTGTGAAAAACTTAGCATCTACTAAATCTATATCTAGGTATGACCTGGATGGCTAGAATGATGCATCTGCAATTAGTCATATTTCATGGGCCAACAGATGGCATATTCCCATATACAAATGTAGATCTTATTTTTTTGAGAGCACTCCATCAATAAATTCTTAGAACTAGACAATTATTACAGGTCTATTTCTTGGACATAACATTGATATATTAAAACTTACAAAAGGGGATTTTAATAGATACCCTAGTGACCTACCATTTGGAACAGATTCAGGCATACATCCTGTCTTCTCCTGGATTTGTACCCCAGATGCTTTCACTGAACTTTCAGAATGTGAAGGCAGATTTAATAATTTTATTGAACAAAAATTCCCACCTGTGCAGTAATTTGCAGAATATAAAAAATAAAAGAATAATGACAGAATAACTACTTATTCCAAGTACATTGAACAAGATGAGAAAATAACATTATAACAATAATAGTTATGATGATGAATATGATGAGGATACGGAGTTGGCCTCATATTAGGGAGACCTGCGTACAAGTTCAGCCTTTGACAAATGTTCGTTATGTGTCTCTGGGCAATTCTCTTAACCCCTTAGTGCTCTATAAATTGTAAAGTATCTTCAATATCAAGGAAATTTCTTACTGAGAGTTCTTTACACTGATACTAGTATAGATTCATTTTTTTGCAAACTGATCATAGCTGGCCCTCAAATTTTACCTACTTTCTCTAAGTTATGTAAAGAACTTGACATAAGTTCATTTTTCCTCATGATGACCCTGTGAGGTCAGTGATTTTATTATCCTTATTATAGATGAGGAAATGGAGTATCAGGGATGATGTCTGAACCAGGGTCACATGCCCAGAAAGTATCTGAAACAGGATTTAAACTCAGATCTTCACAAAACAAGTCAAACACTTGGTAATGGTGCCTCTGATTCTTCATGTACTAGTTAGAGCTGGCATTTAGAAGTGGCATTTTTGCAATGTGAACCTCCAATCAGAATCTTGTGTTCTTTCGTTCATGGTATGAGAGAATAGGGTCTATTATTCCCTTAGCTTCCGGACTCCCAATACATAAGGGGGAAAATTCAACTGAATGGGTACTTAAACTCCTTTACATGGCTTTTACAACTATGATAGAATGAAACTTCCCTCTGATCTCAATAATGTATTAAATAATAACTGTAATTATAATTATATTAGGAGGTATCCATCAAAGACTTAAGAAAAGCATCTTCTCATTTTAAGTTCAGTGGTTTAATATTTTCTGTTGTGTCACTAAATCTTTGTCACACTGTTATCATTGAGGTATTACACTAAATATGATTTTAAAGATATATATATATGTATATAATATGTGTATTTGCTGGCTATGAGAAAGGGAATCATTAATTCCAAATGACTCTTTTCTTTATCAGATGAAAAAGAAGGAAAATTGTGAATTATCAAAGAAAGAAAAAGAATGAAAAATGTTATTAAATGAAATAAATTGGATTTAGAAGTTTTGATACAGTGTTAAAAGTTAAATTGTAATGGTACTCAAACTTTGTGTTACAAACATTAATTTTAATGGTGGAATCCCAGTTCTTATGATTTATCTCGACCACCAATCTCAGGTTTACTTCCGTATTTTGTCTACAAAACTTAGGAAAATGATTTTGCGAATGGATAGGAGGCCAGATAATTACAAATTATTAGCCTTCGAGTATACCTTGAGGTTCCATTGACATAAACCATTAGAATGCCTGATATGAATTACACATTGGGGCTAGACTTAGTAATAATGGTAGCATTTAATATTAATAATTAGTATTTATGTGGCACTTCAAGGTTTACAAATATAAATGTTATATGACTCACAACAACACTGGGAGGCAGTTTCTCTTGTTCCCAGTTTATAGATAAGGAAATTAAAGCTAGATGACTTTTCTTGGGATACACAGCTAGTATGGGTCTGAGGCTGGATTTGAATTCAGGATTTCCTAACGTCAGGACCAGTGCTCTACCCATTCTGCTATCTAGTTGCCTTATCCTGCAGTTTGGGTTTTTCAGCTGTCATTTTGTCCACAATATTTTCTTAGGTACCCGCACTGGGTAGAGTGCCTGCTCTGGAGTGAGAAAGACTCATCATCTTGAGTTCAGATATAGTTGTGTGACCCTGGCCAAGTCACTTAACCCTGTTTGCCTTAGTTTTCTCATCTGTAAAATGAACTGGAGAAGGAAATACAAAACTACTCCAGTATCTTTGCCAAGCAAATAGCAGTGAGGTCCTGAAGAATTGGACATGTCTTATAACAACATGGAGGCAAAAGGAAATAAAGTTAGAAAATATAGTTGAGAAAAAGTACATTCCTAAAACTCATTTCATCATTTTAGAACCAGTGAATTGCTAGATGGGATCCAATACACTCTGATCTGTATTAGTCTTGACTTCTATAATAATTCCTGACAAATGTAAGAAAATCAAAAACCTAATGATGTAGGGAGAACCAAATCCTCTTTTGCTGCCAGAGCTAAAAAGATTAGGTGGGACTCTACCCTCCAGTTCAGAGATTGAATGCTTCTTCCTTGTCTCTCACCACCACTAGCACCTCCCTAGTAGAAGTCATTGTGATTGCCAAGATGGAGAATTGCAATAGATTCCTAATGGCCTTCCCAGCTCCATTTTCTCCCATCCCATCTATTCTTCAAATCATTTCAAATGTGAATTCTCATTATGAAAAGATATGCTCAGGCCATTTCTTTGTTCAAAATCATCCAGTAGTTTGATAGATAGATAGATAGATAGATAGATAGATAGATAGATAGATAGATAGACATAGAAAAAGTGAGAGAAACAAAGGGTATAGGGGAGGAAGGAAGGGAGGAAGAGAGAAGAAAGAAAAGAAGAAAGAAAAGAAGGAAAGAAGGAGGAAAGGAAGGAAGAAAGAAAGAAGGAAAAAAAGAAAGAAGGAAGGAAGGTAGGAAGGAAGGAAGGAAGGAAGGAAGGAAGGAAGGAAGGAAGGAAGGAAGGAAGGGAGATGGGAGGAATATGTCTGATTGCACACAGTGATAAGCACTGAGGATAGAAATTAATGCAAAAAGCAAGACTGCTCCTGACCTCAAAGTGTTTACATTTTAGTGCAAGAAGAAAAAAACCTAAAAGGGAGCTGGAAAGGGGAGAGGGAGAGATTAATATGAGGGCAAGGGGAAAGGTGGTCCTTGGAGTCATGAACTGATCCAGGTTTGAAGAGATCAGAGCTGGGTTTCGTGGTCCTTCAAATCGAGGTTGGGGAAGAACTCATCAATCAGAGGAAGAGACTGTATTAGAGGAGGCTCTACCATCATGAAGGTGGAGGTGAAAAAGTGGTCTGGGAAGTCATAGGTGTGCAAAAGGCAATAAGGTAGTTAGGTGGCACAATAGATAGAGTGCTAGTCTTGGAGTCAGCTAGACCAGAGCTCCAATTCTGCCTCAGATGCTTACTTGCCTAAGTGACCCTGTGTGCAAGTTAATCACTTTCAGCCTCAGTTTCCTCATCTATAAAATGGGGATAAGAGTAGAACTTACCTCCCAAAGTCTTTGTGAGGATCAAACATGCTTTTCAAACCTTAGAGTGTTATGTGAATACTATTGCAATTCTTGTTGGGATGACGATGTTGATGATGATGATGATCATGATCATGATGTGTTAGTGTCTGATAGTACCCTGGTTTTCCAAGATTGCCTTTTCCTATCCATATGCTTCCCCATATTCTCTTCTCGAGACAAAAAGAATCACTCATTCTCCCTCTCTGTCTGCTTCAGTTTTTGCCTATGATTAGAAAGCTATCTCTTCCCAAGTTCTGTGAATTGAACTTGTCCTTTAAAGGCTCTGTCCTTCCATGAGGCATTTCTTAGAGTTCACACATTTTGTTTCTTCCTTATGCTATTATCTTGTGTTCTTTTTGATTATAGTTATATGTCTTTCATATCCTCCTACTAGCATATAAGATCCCTTAGGATAGAAACTCTTGGAAGACAACAGGCAGAGGACATTGGGCTTAAAGTTAGAAGACCTGCATTTAATTCCTGGCTATTACATGTATTCAGTATGTGACCAAGGGCATGTCATAGTACCTCTTGAGCCTCAATTTCTTTTTATGTAAATTGGAAGCCATAACACCTACCCTTTATATCTCACTGTGTGGAATGGCTTTATGTAATCCCTTGAGTGCTATATTAATGGTCTGTACACAGTAGACTGTTACTAGATATCTGTTCAATCTGATTTAAGCTAAATAAGTCAAAGTATAAATATTGTCAAAGTCATTTTGTCTTTTCCTTAGCTTGGAAAACAATTGAGCAGAGCTCCCTTTGAGTTTTTGATAAACTCTAAACTCTGAATTCAATTCATTCATGCATTGAGGGGGCATCTGGATCAGTCAGGTCACATGGTGAAAGACAGTTTCAGTTTTGTGCATATCAAAGCTTTCTTCCACTTCGACATCATCATCTTGAACTATTCATACATTCACACAAACACATAGATACATATATACATAACACATATATACATATACACATACACATACATTCATATGTAAATATATACACATACATACATGTATGTTATGTACATACACATATATAGTTGTTTTTCAGATCTTTTGAAGCCTTATGTAATATGGTTGGATATTCATAAAGAACTAAAACAGTAATATTGCACTGTTATTAACAATTGGTGGATGAATTGAGCTATAGGGGAGACTCACATTGATGAGATCACAGAACCAAATAAGTACCAGGTGCATTATATTTTTAAAAGCTGTGCTAAATGAGGAAGATTGTCTTCATATCCAAATTTCTCTGTGGTAATTATAAGGGCATTTAATGAGGTATGATTGTCTTTTCAAGGCCAGAAGGATCATGTTGAGTTCATCAGATTGCAGAATGCTATAAAAAGGATTTCAGAGATAATTTAATCCAGACACCTTATTTTCTTGTCAGGAATCTGAAGACTAGTAAGGTTAAGTCATAATGGCCCAAGGCCATGATGCTGGATAAGGTGTACCTACGCTAGGTATCAGGTAATTCTGAGTCTTAACAATTTAAACAAAATTTAATAACACTTTCATCTGAATCACTTAATTTGAAAAGAAATTGGCTTCCCAGATATCTTAATTTAGTCAGGGTGTGAGAATAGTTAACTCACAGTTATGTAATTGACTTCCTGACAAACTTGGCAAAGATGTAACCTTCCTCCTTAAAATTAATCACAGCTTTTTGTACTTTCCATAGATTAAGCAGAGAATTAGTTTTGCGTCTTCTTCTCTTGTGTATCTTCCTCCCACCTTTTCTTCTCAAAGCTCTGCCTGCTTTTCTGACAGTCTGTCAACACATCTTCTCAGGTTCAGTATCCTGGCAGTTTCCTGGATAACTAACCTATGAATCAAGGAATTGAGACTTTGAGTTTGATTTGCAAAAGTGGCTAAATTAAACATTGGAATTAGGCACAGTGATATGATACCCTACCTATCCAAATTTCTAATTTCAGAGTTTGTCCTTCTAGAGACACCCTGGCTTTAGTCTCATATGATGACCAAATAGCATATCACATGTCACCCATTTGATATGTTTTTAAAGGAGTTTATTGATGATAAAAGGTCTCAAAATGTCATCCCCAGGGGTCTACAATAGTTTTTGAATTTCTTCTCTCTTTGATGAATGACTTTAGGGTTATGAAGTCTTTTTAGTCTTGCAGAAGTGCCTTTTAAAAGTAAATAAACTGGGGAAAGGAAGTACCTTAATCTGTTGTCCCCAACCCCCTCAGAAAAGTCTTAGGAAGAGTTACTTTGATGTCTACTTGTGAACAATATCCTTGGCAATGAATGAGTAAAGTTTTGAGATAAATAGTGCTTATAGATGGATTTAAGCGGGAATCAACACTTCTGTCCCCCCAAACTAGCACAAGCTGGGGGGGGGTAGTACCATTATGTCATCCTGCCAAATTCCGTTATCCTTTTTCTCCTAGAGTGGAAGAGGAGAGCATTATGGGGAATAGATGTGGTATTGATGTCATGGCAGTGGAACTGAACCAGCCCAAAGGCAGCTGGAGTGTCTCAGAAAGCCTCGCTGCTCTGTTCAGTCCTACCCAACATGGAATGGATATTGTGATGGTTAAGGGAGATAAGGGATTACAGGAGCAGGGAGACATTGGATGGAAAGGAGATATTGAGGGCACTGAAAACCACATAAACATATTGCCTGGTTGGTTGTTGTCCTTTGTTCTCAAAGAGGACCAAAGTGACATTACTATGCTAGAGTCAAGTTACAGTGTGTCCGACTGGCTGATCAGACCAATATATATTTGGAATGCTCTTCCACAAGTCAGACATGAATACTCTGTGTGAATATTTAGGGTGGATTCTCTAAATTTGTGCATCTCACTTCTCTTTTGAGATACTTCGATTCTGCTTTGCTTATAGAGCACAGCACCTTCTCTGATGAGGACGTGCCATGTTGATTCTCCTGTGCCAGTCTCCCATGTCATGCAATTAATTCCAAAGTTTTTAAGAGAGAGCTTGAGAGTATCTTTGTATTGCTTCTTTTGACTACCATGTGAACACTTGCTCTGTGTGAGTTCTCCATAAAATAGTCTTTTTGGTGCTTTTAGGGTTAGGGTTACAACTTACCAAAGATCCCACCCTTCAGATATTGTCCTAGGAAAATACTTGAGAACTCTAATCCCTGTGTAATAGGCAGGAAGGTAAGCCCCCCACTCGAACCCAAACTAAAGATTTGTTCAAGGTCACATTTCACTAGTACAACAGGGGAAGGCAGTTTTTTACACATTGGTTCAGTTTGTTCAGAGCACATAAACTAGTGAATAGGATAAAGAAACAGTTGCCCGCTTCATTTATCTTTAATAACTTTGGACATCACAAAGGATGAATACCAGGCCAAAATGCTTCAGGGGATGGGTCCACTTTCTGTACTTATCGTAAGGCTACAATATTGCTATGGCTTCTTGCCAAAGAAGGTGTTTCTTGAGTAGCAAATAAAAAATAAATTGTCCCAAAGAATGCCGATGAGAGGCAGGAGGCAAAGGTTTAAGAACTTTTGCTGCCAGTAAATTTTTATTAAGCTCCTAATAAAGTAATAAGGATAGAAAAAATAATTAAAAGACTGTCTTTGCTCTGAGGGAGTTCAGAATTTAAAGGGAGAAGGGACAATGTGCAAATGACTGTGCAAACAAGGTATTTGTAGGAGAAACTGGAAATCTTTTAAACTAGTTTTGGAAAAATTGATTGTAAATATATGTTATGTCGAGGTGTACATAGCTATAGAGATAGATATATAGACATATGTATCTCTATCATCTATCTATCTATTTATCTATCTATCTGTCTATCTATCTATCTGTCTATCTAAACTTATGTGTGTTCAGGGATAGTAGATAAAATTTGAGATCCAGTAAGAGACATCATATAATCTGAGTAGTATCAAAAATTCTTGGAGTTCAACTGTTTTGTCCAGAGTAACATTTTGTGGGTAAACTTTTTGTGTAATACATTCAATATACTGAGATTTCTGACTTTAACCTCATGTTAGACAGAAGGTTTGTGGAAAGTCTATAAAGGTTAGGACCTGTTGTATTTTAAGTTATTCTGCTCTTTGTCTTTCTAGTGCTAAAGTTCTGGGATTGAGCTGTTCTGATATGGTGATAGCTATTATGTTTTGCCATGAATCTTTACCCCCAAAGAATGGACCTCAGATTTATATTTGCTAATTTTATTGGCCTATAAAATGGAGGCCACCTTTTGTGAGTCCTATGTTATTTGATAATGGTGGCCCATTCCATATGGCGCCAGGGTTAATGAATGCCTATTGCTTGATTGATTGAGCTATATTTTCAATACAGTGACTATTGTAATGTTTCTGAAAGTCAGTGTCATATGTGGAGAATGAGTTATCCTTGAATCCCGGAAGAATTGGATTCCAGTTTTACCTTTGAGACCTACTGTTTATATAACTCTAGGTAAATCACTTAGCCTATGAGTGTGTAGAGAAGTTATTGATCTGTATTAGTAGAAACAGTGTTCCCACTTGTGAGTCCCCCAGATCAATGAAACCCCAGATTCAGTCCTAATCTCTATTGTATTCAATATTGCTTTGAAGGACTTCATTATTTATATAGCACATCCTTTAAAAATCAGCCATTCTGATATTGTTGGGTTAGCACAGTGCTGGCACATATTAAGCAATTACTAAGGGTTTATTGAGTGGCTTAATCTTTCCCTTTTAACCCAATGACAATGCTGAAGGGACTGGATATTTTCTCTTTACTCTTTGGCTCAATAGGATGATGAGGTCTGACACCAAGGTGGGCTCTTTTCCCTTTTAGACAAAGGAAAAGCATTTCTACTCTTTGCTCTGCTCTGAGGTTTCCCTGCTGGAGGCAGAGGATGGATGCTTGACTCATTCAAAGGCAGGTAGGGCGATGCCTCGGTCCATGTTGCTAACTAGCAACAGATGTCTCCAGTTTCATCCTGCTTGAGCTAGCTCTGATGAGATCATCTTCTAGCAGATTCCTATGAATAATGCTGGTACTTTGGGGCAAATAACAGAGATGGACCCATGGCCACTGTCAAGAAATGTGCCTTCCAATGTGATTTCTAAGACACATTCAATTCAGTGGAGAAATGGGGTTGGGGGGCAGGGAGTATGAATCAAAGGATGCTCACAACCACAGGGTGAGATCCAGGCACATCTGGAACACTTCTGGATAGTCTGCAAAGAAGAAACTATTTCCACCTAGCATTTCACATTTTAATTCATTAAGCTATTTCTACATGGCTTGAGAAGTGCAGATGTTACTAGTGTTCCCTTAATGTTGGTACCATCAAACAGCCTTCCTTGAATGCGTGTTTTAGGTCTCCTGAGCATAAGGTAGCCATTAAGCATCTTTCCCAAAGTCTGCTTACCCAAAACATGGGCAGCAAAAGCAGAGGACTGAGATGTCCTGTTATAGGACAAGGAGTAGAATTCTATGGAATCCTATGGTGAAATGCTAGTGCTTCACCAAAAAACTACACAAAACAAAGCCACAATCCTTTATGTTTACCAATGATGTTGGCCATTGTCACCATGCAAGAAATAGAATTTGAATTGAATAAGTAGAGTCTCATTAAGCTATAATCTTGAAAATATCACCCTTTCCCCTATTTCTCTAAGATAATTCAATATATTTCTTGAGTGTCATAAATTGTCAACCTTTTAAAGTTCAAGAGACAATTTCTATCATGCAAGAGATTTTTGAGCATCTTTGCGTATGTATACATAAGCATTCATATTTTATCTGTGTATATATACATGCATATGTCTGTGCGTATGGATGCATGTATATACTTATATATATATATATTCCATATGTGTGACATGTGTCTCTATGTGTGTGAGGACCTGTGATTTCATGTTCTTATTTGATTCTCCATGAGGAACTCTGCAAGTTGATGCAGATCAATTTATGTTCTAGAATGTAAAATCTTAAAAGAGATGACTGAGAATTTTCATGACTTTCCCTCAACTAAAATATATCAAAATTGGGACTTACATCACTTTTTGACTCCATGGTCAGTTTCTCTCCAATACACCTCTATGTTTCAAAATCATATGAAGCTGATATACAGCATAGAGTACACCTTTGTCCTCTTAAGAGCTAAAGATGCTTTTCCTTCTTGATTCCTATAAGGCTAAGTAGGGGATCTTGGCTCATTATTGTCCATTTGTATGGTACTTTTGATGATAGCTCCTGTATATACATACAGACACATAATATATGGATATAAATTATACATAGTTATCTATAACCATGTTTATAAAGATATATATATATAAAATTATAGCTATCTATATCTGTATGGAGAGAGAAAAAGAGAGAGTTACCTCTAACTTTATATATAAACATATATATAGGCATAGTACATGTATATGTGTTTATACATGCACACAAAAATATTTTGATTTAAGGACTTTCTCTTTTTCATCTTATTTAAAAATCATGACAGTCCTTTGAGGCAGGCTCTTTTCTTATCTCCATTTTAGGGATGATAAAACCAAGGATTAGTTATGTGAAATTACTTACCCAGTGTCACACAACTAGCATGTTTTTGAGGCCAGTCTGAACCTCAGGTCTTCGAGAATCCATGTCCAGTATTCTGCCCCATGGTTTCAAGGCTAGTGTGTGATTGCAAGCCATTCCAATTCCAGGTAGCCTTGTAACTTTTTTCTTTCATATCCCACTAGTATCTACTGATTTCATTTACCAGTATAATGTCAAATTATCTACCATCTATAATTGGTCTCCTATTCTTGATTGAATTTCCATTCTTTTCCTTGTTTTGCCCAAAGTTCGCACTTCACGCTGGAAGTTTGTTGGTTATTTAGGTGCTTTCTTCCCTAGCTATCTGTGGCACCACATTTTCTCACTCTTTCTGTTTTCTCACACTGTCATCTCTGGCCTATCATATAATTAACATTCAGCTGAAACCCATGGTTGGGTTAAAAATCCATGTTTTCGGAAAGCTTTCTTCATATAGAACCTCACAGGTAGAAGGTCCCCTAGAGGTAATTTTTCTAACGACAACCATAGCAAGACTCCTTCCTACAAGATCCCTGACAAGTATATGTGGTGCAGTTAGCCTTTGCTTAAAGGCTTCTATTTGAGGGGAATCCCTCACCTCTTAAGGCAGCCTATCTTATATCTGGACAACTTTATGAAGGACCCCTCCATATCAAGACTTCATATGCCTCTGTGCAGCTTACTTACCTCCATACCTACCCTCTTAGGGCCAGGTAGAATACATCTGATCTCAATGTAGCTGTTACCTAGAGAGAGTTGAGGGAGAATTATAAGGATTATGCATAATTGGGGATAGGGTTATTCACCTGAGACATTAAACTAAGGTCTATGAACAAAATTTTTTAAACTGTATTTCAATATAATTGGTTTCCCATATAATCCTATTTATTTAATTTAATTCATTTGAAAATGTTATTATGACAAGGGGTCTATAGCCTTCACCGAACTGCCAGAGGGGTCCATGAGACATTTCTGCCTTACTCCTTCTCAGTTAAGCATTTCTGCCTCCCATCTGGCTGATCATCTATTAGTCCCAAAATGAAGGGGATAATTTTAGAAGTGTCTTAGATGCTTGTACTATGGCAGTTATGAACCACTCCAACTATTATCTTGACTATGATAACTTAAAAATCACAGATATTCAGAGTTGCAAAACACCATAGAAACTGCCCAGTCCAGTAAGACAGTTCTAAAGGGATGCCCATTGGAAAGAAAAATTAAAGAAATTGTCTGGAAATAGCTTATTCGCTACATTTACACCCCCTAGAAAATGCATAGTTAGTTTGGATGACTTGTCTTAGCCCTGCAGGAGCTATCCATCAGTCAACCACTTGTCATGTGGGACTATTTTCAGCTGCATTTGGCAACTGGGTGAATGCTAATCTTTATGGATTTTTTCGAGCATTGATTATTTAAGGATTAAATATGCCAGTGAAAATTTAAAGCATTCATTGGTTGACTTAAATGTCCTTTAATATTAGAGATGTAAAATCTTGTTTATATCATCATTCAGTATCAAATCGAGGAGAGGCTGTTTTCAAGCAGTTATAGTGATGGGACATTGAAATTTTCTATATTAGTTTGTCTGAACTTAGTCTGAGTCACAGACTTTTAGAAAATGAAAACGCTCATTTGGATATTGATTCATTTCATCTAAATTCTCAATGAAAGAGTAGAATATGAACAAAGTGATACTGAGATGCTTGGCTTTTTTTCTTTCTCTAGCAGGATTTTAATATGGCATAGATTTAGCTTATTCCCCATTCTGCTTTTCAGAGTATTAAACACCTGCTAATTTGTTACATGTGCCACTTGTTACCCATCATGTTACTTTAGATTCTTGGATTGACTTTCTTTGAATCTTTATTTATGTATACGAACATTGTGGATTGATTATTCTTACTATTTTGAATGTTTTCTGGAATTCTTATGTGAGGACCTATATTTAAAGATTACTTAAATCTTCTAAGGTGGTTTAAGTTAAAATAATATGAAGGAGATGATAATTAAAAATATTCACTTTAATTTTTAATATTTATCAAAGTTTCTTATTCAAATTTTTTGAATAATTATTAATCCAATATATGTAAATTTAAAAGTCTTCTAATCAAACATAATTTATCTTCATGTGCTTTAAAATTCATAGTACCTAGATTTTGGGTGATTTATGTGATGGGTTATTTTCAATAGGAATTTGGAGTATATTGAGTCAGGAAGATGAAGTTCTCCTTTAACAGCTTCTAAAATACATAAATAAACTTTGAAGTTGAGAGGGGATATGATCTATTTGTTGGACAGAGCAAGGAGCTTCTCTTGAGATGGGCAATAGTCAAAGGGCTTGATCACTGCTTTTGTTTAATGGCAGGTAATGAACCTGAACATCGTGGGAATGGGAACCACAGTGGTGCTATCCAACCATTGTACTGATGATTTCTCCTGCTGGTGAAAGCAGCTGAGTGTGCCCTCCTGTGGGCAAAATGAAATACATTCCCAAAAGAAATACATTGTGTGCTTATGGTTCAACTTAGGCACACTCTCACTTTCATCCTATAAATCCTCACTGGAATGAAATTTATTTTCCAGTGGATGGGAAGATAACACCAGGTAGATTTCTTGGTTCTACACACAAATCATGTGTAGATACCTTGATACATGTGTGGGATCATAAGCCATGCAAACATAGAGCCTAGTGGGCACTTACAGGATCATTTTGTATAACTTCCTCAGTTTACTCGTGGGGAAACTGAGATCCAGAGAGCTTGTAACTTCCAAATTTGACTTAATTAACGGGAAATTCAGTCTTTCTGGCCCTGTTTCCTCATCTGTAAAAATGGGGATAATTATAGCATCATTTTCACAGGGTTGCAATGAGAGTTGGCTGATATAACGTGTATGAAGCCCTTGACAAATCTTGAGGCACTCTATGGATGTTATTGATAGAGCAGGGAATAGAACCTATGGACCCTTACTCCCGGGCCATTTCTCTTTTCATTGTAGCAAGTAGACTCTTGTGGGTAATCAATAAAACAAATTTAAAGAGTTAAAAGACTTATTTTAGTTTTATTCATAACTTCTGCTTTTATATCACTGTTACCCCTACATAGAGCCAGCCTTTTCACCCCTTTGAGACCCATGCTATTATAATAAAGGATTTTTTCTAGGTTTTAATTATTTTTTCCGAATTTGTTAATTTATTTGCTTTTGGTTTTCAACAATCACTTCCTGAAGTTCCAAATTTTCTCCACCTCCATCCTCCCTCCCTCCCAAGACAGCATGGAAACCTATATGGGTTATACACATGAATTACTATTAGACATATTTTCACTTTAGTCATGTTACATAGAAGAATTAAAATGAATGGGAGAAACCATGAGAAAAACAAAACATAACAAAGGAGAAAATAGTCTCCTTCATTCTACATTCCAACTCCATAGTTCTTTCTCTGGATGTGGATGGCATTTTGCGTCATGAGTCCTTTGAAAATGTTTTAGGTCTTTTGCTGTGAAGGCCTTAGTCTATCAAAAACAGTCATCTCACAGTGTGACTATTACTGTATATGATATTAGTAAAGTATTTTTTTGATATATAATTTATTTATTTTTCAGTTCTTAACATTCACTTGCACAAGAATTTGAATTCAAAATTTTTCCCCTTCTCTCCCCACCCCTCACCGCAGTACAACATGCACCCCATCTACCCCTTCCTCCAGTCTGTCTTCCCTTCTTTTACCCACCCTTCTTCCACCTCCCTTCCCATCTGTTTCTCTGTGGGACAAAATAGATTTCTATACTCCATTGCTTATATAGCTTAATTTCCAGTTGCATGCTAAAACAATTTTTAACATTCATTCTTAAAGCTTTGAGTTCCATATTCTCTCCCTCTCTCCCCAGCTACCATCAGTGAGAAAAGATGCAGTTCAATATAGGTCATACATGTGTAGCAATGCAAAGCACTTCCATAGTAGGTATGTTGTAAAAGACTAACCACATTTCCCTCTGTCCTGTCCTGCCCTCCATTTATTCCATTCTCTCCCTTGATGCATTCTCCCACAATAGTGTTGGCTTCCGATGATCCCTTTCCCCAATTTGTTGTCCCTTCTATTATTTTCCTTGTCCCATCCACTTCCCCTTTGCCTTTCTCCATGGTAAAATAGATTTCCATATCCAATTAAGTGTGTGTTATTCCCTCCTTAAGCAAAACCCCATGAAAGTAAGGCTCAATTATTTCCTTTCATCTCCCCTTTCTTCCCCTCCATTGCAAAAGCTCTTTCTTCCCTCTTGTATGTGAGATGATTTGCAACATTCTTTCCCTGCCTTTCTTTTACTCCTAGTACATTCTATTCAACAGGAAATTTTATTTTTTTAGGTATTCTCCCTTCATATTCAGCAAAGTCAAATTTTCTATTCAGCTCTGGTCTTTTCATCAAGAATGCTTGAAAGTCCTCTGTATCATTAATTGAGCATTTTTTCCCCTGAAGTATTATACTCAGTTTTGCTGAGTTGGTGATTCTTGGTTTTAATCCTATTTCCTTTGACCTCTGGAATATCATATTCCAAGCTCTCCAATCCCTTAGTGTAGAAGCTGATAAGTCCTGTGTTATCCTGATTGTATTTCCACAATACTTGAATTGTTTCTTTCTGACTGCTTGCAATATTTTCTCCTGGGAACTCTGGAATTTGGCTTCAATATCCTTAGGAGTTTTCCTTTTTGGATCTCTTTTGGGAAGGGATTGGTGGATTCTTTCACTATCTATTTTACCCTCTGGTTCTAGAATATCAGGGCTGTTTTCCTTGATAATTTCTTGGAAGATGATGTCTCAGCTCTTTTTTTTTGATCTTGATTTTCAGGTAGATCAATAATTTTTAAATTCTCTCTCCTGAATCTATTTTCCAGGCCAGTTATTTTTCCAGTGAGATATTTCACATTGTCTTCTATTTTTTCATTCTTTTGGTTTTGTTTTATAATTTCTTGATTTCTCATAAAGTCATTAGCTTCCATCAGCTGCATTCTTATTTTTAATGAATTGTTTTCTTCAATGAGATTTTGAACCTCCTTTTCCATTTGGCTAGTTCTGTTTTTTAAAGCATCCTTCTCTTCAATGACTTTTTGAACCTCTTTTGCCATTTGGGTTAGTCTACTTTTAAAGGTGTTATTTTCTTCAGCATTTTTTGGGGTCTCCTTTAGCAAGCTGTTGACTTGCTTTTCATGATTTTTTTTGCATTGCTCTCATCTCCCCAATTTTTCCTCCACCTCTCTTACTTGATTTTCAAAATCTTTTTTGAGTTCTTCCATGACCTGAGACCATTGCATATTTTTTTGTAGGTTTTGGATGTGGAAGCCTTGACTTTGATGTCTTCCTCTGATGGTATGTTTTGTTCTTCCTCATCCAAAAGGATGGAAGAAAATACCTGTTCACCAAGAAAGTAATCTTTTATAGTCTTATTTTCCCCCTTTTTTGGGCATTTTCCCAGCCAGTTACTTGACTTTTGAGTCCTTTGTCAAGTGGAGGGCTTTACTCTTCTCCTGTCCTGTGCTCTGGTCTGTGGGTAACCATAAGCACTCTTTTCTGCCCGGGATCTGTGAGTGGGATTCCCGATCCATAGTCACCACCAGCTCTACCATGAGTTGCTCCTCATCCCAGGACCACCACTCTGGACTGAGACCCAGATCATCTCCTTGATGCCCCCAGAGTCTTTAGGTAGAGAGCTCCAGTAGACGCTGCTGCCCTGGAGCCAGTGTTGGGATCAGACTGTGCTTCCCTCTCACCCACGCAAAAGAGTTGAAGCTGTTTTTGGCTTTTGTCGGATGAGAAATCTGGGAACCACAGCTGCTGTTCCTGATTCTGAGTCCTGAGATCTACTCCAGTCCTGTCCACGCTGCGTGGTCAAGGCTGGACTGTGGTCCACTTTGTGCCTGGTGTGGTAGGCCCTTCCTATCTGCCTGCCAGGCTGTCTTGGACTGGAAATCTGTTCCACTCTGTCATTTTGTGGCTTCTGCTGCTGTAGCATTTGTTTGGAGTTATTTTTACAGATATTTTATGGGTTGTGGTGGGAGAGCTAGAGCAGGTCCATCTTTCTACTCCACCATCTTGGCCAGGCCCCCCATTGAACGATTTTTAAGAGTGGGGTCACCTTTGGTCACCCCCACAATATCTTCAATGGAGTGGATTGAAGGTAAAGGAGCGTATTTTAATATTTCAATGTAAAAATCCTATAAGAGAGCTGTTCTCCCTCTGACACAGACTGGATATGGAACCAGGGCAAATCCTAACAAATATAAGCATCTTTAGGGATATACACTGATTCTGCAATTTCTTTGGGGAAGAAGGTCTGAATAAGAAATTCACTCTGTAAGTACATGTGGGCACCTTCTTACAAATTGAGTCTTTCAGTTTTGTGGGCAGTCAAGACTAATTTGTTTGATTTCATTTTTTAAGAAATGATCCCATCCTCTTCAATTCACTCTGTGCACTCTGTCTCTCTGTCTGTGTGCGTGTGCATGTGAATGTGTGTGTGTGTAATCCCACCCAGTACCCAGATGCCGAATAGTTTCAAGAGTTACAAATACTGTCTTTCCATGTAGGAATGTAAACAGTTCAACTTTAGTAAGTCCCTTATGACTTCTCTTTGCTGTTCACCTTTTCATGCTTCTCTTCATTCTTGTGTTTGAAAGTCAAATTTTCTTTTCAGCTCTGGTCTTTTCATCAAGAATGCTTGAAAGTCCTCTATTTCATTGAAAGACCAATTATTCCTCTGAAGTATTACACTCAGTTTTGCTAGGTAGGTGATTCTTGGTTTTAGTCCTAGTTCCTTTGACTTCTGGAATATCCTATTCCATGCCCTTCTATCCCTTAATGTAGAAGCTGCTAGATCTTGTGTTATCCTGATTGTATTTCCACAATACTTGAATTGTTTCTTTCTAGCTGCTTGCAATATTTTCTCCTTGACCTGGGAACTCTGGAATTTGTTCACAATGTTCCTAGGAGTTTCTCTTTTTGGAACTCTTTCAGGTGGTGTTCTGTGGATTCCTTGAATATTTATTTTGCCCTCTGGTTCTAGAATCTCAGGGCAGTTTTCCTTGATAATTTCATGAAAGATGATGTCTAGGCTCTTTTTTTATCATGGTTTTCAGGTAGTCCCATAATTTTTAAATTATCTCTCCTGGATCTATTTTCCAGGTAAGTTGTTTTTCCAATGAGATATTTCACATTAGCTTTCATTTTTCCATTCTTCTGGCTTTGTTCTGTGATTTCTTGCTTTCTCATAAAGTCCTTAGCCTCCATCTGTGCCATTCTAATTTTGAAAGAACTATTTTCTTCAGTGAGCTTTTGAATCTCCTTTTCCATTTGGCTAATTCTGCTTTTGAAAGCATTCTTCTCCTCATTGGCTTTTTGAACCTCTTTTGCCAATTGAGTTAGCCTATTTTTCAAAGTGTTATTTTCTTCAGCATTTTTTTGGGTCTCCTTTAGCAGGGTGCTGACCTGCTGTTCATGCTTCGCTTGCATGTCTCTCATTGCTCTTCCCAGCTTTTCCTCCACCTCTCTAACTTGATTTTCAAAATCCTTTTTGAGCTCTTCCATGGCCTGAGCCCATTGAGTGGGCTGGGATACAGAAGCCTTGACTTCTGTGTCTTTCCCTGATGGTAAGCATTGTTCTTCGTCATCAGAAAGGAAGGGAGGAAATGTCTGTTCACCAGGAAAGTAACCTTCTATAGTCTTATTTCTTTTCCCTTTTCTGGGCATTTTCCCAGTCAGTGACTTGACTTCTGAATATTCTCTTCACACTCACTTGGCCTCCAGATCCTCCCAGCCAGCGCTTGGGGTCTGAGATTCAAATGCTGCTTCCCAGCCTCAGGGCTTTGGGTGGGGCCAGGGCTGCTAGTCAGTGTGAGATTAACTTCAGGTGCACAGGTGGTGGTAGGGCCGCCTCACAGGCTCAGTTCCCTCAGGGGGTTTATGCAGAGACCTTCAACAATGGATCCGGGCTCCTGCCTGCTTGGGGTGCCCCTCTCTGCTGCCGCCTCCGCTGTTGCCTCCCGAGGTGGCCTGAGTTATGGGGGCACCCCACTTCCCTCTCGACCCGCCAAAGAGACCCTCTCACTGACCCCCGTCACCTGTGGGTGGAGGGACCTGCACGGCTGCTGGAGATTCTGTCCCTGAAGCCTGCTTGGTTCTGCTCCTCTCGGCGCGCCCACGCGGCCACAGCAGGGCTGGGCTCAACTCTGTGTCTGCAGCGCAACGGACCTTTTGGGAGAGGTTTGCAGGGCTCTCTGGAACAGAAATCTCATCCACTCTGTTGTTCTGTGGCCTCTGCTGCTCCAGAATTCGCCGGGGGTTCTTTTTTACAGATATTCTATGGGTTGTGGGTTCAGAGCTATGTGTATGTGTGTCTTTCTACTCTGCCATCTTGGCTCCGCCCCCCTAAGACTAATTTGTAAGAAAGGGTACCCACATGCACCTACAGAGTGGATTCTTTACTAAGAGCTGTTCATACCAATGAAATGGAAGTAGGTGTAATCTTTATTCCTATACATAAGTTTTGACTATAATTTAGCAAGTAGAGCCAAGGAATTGTTGGCCATATGCAGAGGCAGGCCAAGAGGATGTCTCTGTGATATGATTTAAGGTGCCTTTTTATTCCCAGAGACACCCACCCAGCTGCTACAAGATCAGAAATTAGAATTATTTGAGCTGGAATAAACCTTAGGTATTATCTAGTCCAACCCCCTCACTTTATAAATAGAGAAACTCAAGGGCAACTAGCCCCTACAGTGTAATGTTTTACTGGGAAACTCACCATGCCTATTAGGAAGTCATTGTACCTCATGGATAGAATAAGCTATGAGGTTTTATCTAGCACTGAAATTCTATGTTCTAAATGACTCATTCAAGGCCACACCATGAATAATTCAGACACTTGAGATTCAAAGTCCCTTTCTGATTCAAAATTCCAGAGACCATTACACAGAGTTCTAGAATTAGAAAGTACCTCAGTGGACAATTAGACCACCTATTGAATCTAAGGTATCCTCAACAAGTAGTTCCCCAGTCTATAATGGAAGACTTCTAAGGAAAGGAATGGCCATCGTTCAAAGGGAGGTCTAAGGTAGAGTTACTTCACCCAGGCTTTCCCATTTTTTTCTCCAAGGATCCTATGAAATTTCTACTACAATGTCAAGTGATACTCCTGATAATTATTTGATTTGTGTTCTACATTATTCTTTTCCTCAAAACCTATTTTAATTAGTCTTATAGTTTAGAAAGTAAATATATTAATTCACAAATTTGTTAGTTCATTTTCCTTCGTGAAAGGCATCCTGAAATTATTATATTTCTATATGGGCAGGAGTTGCAAAGAAAGGAACAGAAGAGAAAGTGGGAATGAGTGATAGTCATACGTTATAACTCTATACTTTCATTGTCTTGATAAATATTTTTTATAATTTCTATGATTATTACCCTATATATTGCTTTGATTTTTCTTGATAATTAATAATTATAATTTAATGTAAAATCATAATAGTTCTTTTTAACAACAGTTTTACTCTTTCCTTTGCTAAATTTTAACTACTATGCCTCCTTAAAGCAAATAGGTAAGCCTGAATTTCTAGTATTTTTGCCAATAGAGCACAAGATTTAGAATGAACTACTAAATTGCATGGACCACCTGCCAGTAATCTGCCCTGTGAGGATGATTTTAAACAAAGAGTACAGAGACTTACCATCAGATAACTGCATAAAAGGATAGGAATCATTTGGCTAAAACAGCCACTAAGATATTATGGTGGGACAGACGAAGGGAGTAGGGTGTGCATCAAGGCAAACTTCTACCACGGATGAAGTCACAGATATTTTGAAATCTTCAGGGTCCCACATTGAGTGTTGTACCCAGTTAGTTCATGTTTGTAGAAAACATGAAAAGAAAAGCAATATCCCTCACTTTGTATTGAATGAAAAAAGGAAATTGTAATATCACTTGGGATCCTGAAATTAAAGATATTTTCTTTTGTTTTGTTTTCTTTCTTTTTCCTTTTTCCTTCCTTCCTTCCTTCATTCCTTCCTCCATTCCTTCCTTCGTTCCTTCCTCCGTTCCTTCGTTCCTTCGTTCCTTCGTTCCTTCCTTCCTTCCTTCCTTCCTCCCTTCCTTCCCCCCTTCCTTCCTCCCTTCCTTCCTTCCTTCCTTCTTTCCTTCCTTCCTTCCTTCCTTCCTTCCTTCCTTCCTTCCTTCCTTCCTTCCTTCCTTCCTTCCTTCCTTCCTTCCTTCCTCCCTCCCTCCCTCCCTCCCTCCCTCCCTCCCTTCCTTCCTCCCCACCTCTCTCTTTTGGAACCTTCTGTCAGATAGTTTGCTTATTAACATAGTCCAGCAATAGAATGAGATTCATTATTTACAGTTTGGTCAACATTGTCACATTAGGAATTAGAAACCAGAAGCCCTCACTTATAGTATCTTGGCTACTGCTTCAAAGGGTTCCCTAAGTGATGAATGCAATTTCTTCCCCAGATGGGCGGAAATAGAGCATTTAACATTACATAATATTTACCTTGTCTAATTCTAAATGTGGGGACAGGCTGTGGAAGGGATATAAGATTGATTTTCAAGGAATTTGGTTAATAAGGGTTCCATGATAACTTAGCAGGATCTCTCAATTGGAGGACCCTAGGCATGGCTTCCAGGAATCAAGGTGTGATACTCTCTCTTTAAATACTGCCCTGGGCGGATAGAGAACTATGTTCAACTTTATTCATTTTCATTTTCCTACAGTTCAGGAAACACATTGGTAAGCGTTTCCAGAGAACAAGTAGATTGGTGAAGGGCCTCAAGTGCATCTCTCTGAGGACTGGTCAAAAGTACTGGTTAAGTTTAGTTTGGTTAAGAAAAGACTCAACCATCCAGGGTTATAATGGCTTCTCTCTAGTTCTGATGTAGAAAGAGGGATTTAGCTTCTTCAGTCTGGGTAGAATTAATTAACAATGAATGTAAGCTGCGCAAGTAATTATAGATTTTATAGCAGAAAAAATTTTCTAACAGTTGAAGCTCTTAAAAAATAGAACAGGGGCCTGGGTAGATATGGGGCTCCCCATCACTGGAGGCTTTCAGGCACAGGCTACATGACAACCTTCTTGGTCTGTTGGAATAAGGATTTTTTAATAGGTTGGTTTTGATGACTGCTGTGTTCCTTTTGATATCTGGAATTCTTTGAAATTATGATTCCATGAATTTTAGTAGGTAAGTAGATTGGACTCAAGTGACAGCAGGGAAAAGAAATTGTGCATCATATAAATTCATATCAATTGCAGCAAGTTGGTCTTTAATCACCCATATCTACTGGGATCATTTGGATTAAAAGCGATTTGACACATGCAGATACAGTAGCCAGTCCATTTTGTGTTTGACTGACGGCTAAGTTTCAAAAATTCACAAAAATGGTATGTTTTTTAATCTTAAAATTTTAATTTAAAAAGCTGGTTGTCATAACTATCTGCGTTGGTCCTGTTACAAAGAGGGAATAGAATGGAGAAGGGAAATGTTATGGCAGCAGATTAGTTCATTATATGCATTAATGATTCCTCCTGGGGGCGAGGTATTATAAAGAAAGTACTTCTGTATTTATCTTTAATTCAAGAAGTCAGATGTAGGTACTCGAGGAAGGATAATCTAAAACATCCTTTTATGCTTAGAGAAATGATTCAGTCACTTGCATATATCTTTAAATCTGCAACCATTTCTGCATAATCTCTATCTAAACTGATGGCTTCTCCTGGGGAAGATGATTACTTCTAAGGGGATATTTTTTTGGTCGGGCCAATTGTAGGTATGCTGAGGAGCCTGTTCAAGTAGAGCAATGGCATGTTGATCAAACTCTGATTTCATTGCTGTGGGTGGTTTTTTTTTTTTCTTTTTCTTAAACTAGTATAAATCTAAATGTACAATTTGCCTTCTCATCCTATGAAAATATCAACCACGTCTTTCTATAAAATATCTACAAAGGATTTGCTCAATATACTGGAGGTTTTCCTTTGGTTAATATTTCTTGGTTGTTATTGTAACCTATTGTTTATTCTCAGTCTTACTAAATAACCAGTATGACTCCTCATCCACTTGTCATGTCACATGACATGTTTCCCAGTATAAACTTCAATTTGGAAGTGTGCCTCTCATCTGGATGTATCGCACTGGAAATATGCTCTGCCCCTCTGGCCCCTTCCTTTGATTGGCTTCCTCCCATAAACCCCCCTTTTAAGGAAAGCACCCAGATGGGCCATAACTTTATTCCTTTCTGGGCTCCTCTCTACTCTCTGGTCTTTTTTTTTTTTTATGCCCTATAAGGGTGTTTCTTCTTCTGCCCTCTTTCATCTTCCCTTTTATTTGTTATCTTCTATTAGAACATAAATTCCTTGTAGGCAGGGACGTATTCTGTTTCCATTTGAATTCTTATCATTGAGTACAGTGTCTGGCACTTAGATGGCACTAAATAAATGTTTGTCTGTTGTGTCAATTCACAAGGCAAGGTTTTCCCTGGTTATATGATGAACCTTTCTTACACTCATTACACAAATAACTTACAAATGTATCTATATACAACACATCTTTGATTTCACCGATATGATTTTTCTGCCCAACAATGTGTGCATATGTATATACATGAAAATATATTAATAATATATTTAGCATTTTTGAGTCTGCCAGAAATCGTTTTGTTCAATTTAATATAAACTGAATATTTAAGCATTGCTAGTTTGTATAGGCTCCCCATAACCTGGGACATATGTCTACTCTAAAATCATTTCAGGCACCATTTGAGGTAAATAAATGCTAGCAAGGAGAGTATAGCAGTATAGCACAAAGATTGTGTACTATGATCAAGTGAGAGTCATACCAGAAATGTAGGGCTGGTTCAAAAGTAAGAAAACCATCAGAGTGTTTGATTATATCAATAACAATAACAAAAATCATGTGATTATATCAATAAATTAATAAAAAGCTTTGAAAAATGTAATACACATTGCTATGAAAAACACCAGAAATCACAGGCACCATTGAAGGCTTTCTTAAAATGAAAAGTAATATTCGTATAAAACCAAGAGCAAGTATTATGTGTAATGAGGACAAACCTGAAGCCTTCCCAGTAAGGCCAGAAGTGAAGCAAGGATGTCCATTATCACCACTGTCATTCAATGTTATATTGGAAATGGTATCTGTAGCAATAAGAAGAAAAAAAGAAAATGAAGGGATAAAAGTAGATGACAAGGAAACAAAACCATTGCTCTTTGCAGGTAAGTTGATAGTATACTTAAAGAACTGTAGAGAATCAATTAAAAACTTATTGAAACAATAAACAACTTTAGCAAAGTTGTAGAACATAGCCTAAACCCAAATAAATCTTTGGTACTTCTATATATTACCAACAAAGCCCAGCAGCAAGATAGAAAGAAAAATTCCATTCAAAGTAACTGCAGACAATACAAAATATTAAGAGACTACCAGCCAAAACAAGTGCAGGAATTATAAACAAGAAAGATCTGAACGGCTGGAAAAATATTCATTGCTCATGGATAGGCTGAGTTAATATAATAAAAATGACAGTTCTACCTAACTTAATTTACTTATTCAGTTGCATACCAATAAAACTACCAAAGAATTCTTTTGTAGAGCTAAAAAAATACTAACAGAATTCATCTGGAAGATCAAAGGGTCAAAAATATTAAGGGAATCAATGAAAAAATATGGAGGAAGGAAGCCTAGGAACACCAGATTCCAGACTATATTGCAGAGCAGTAAGAATCAAAAGAATCTCATACTGGAGAAGAAATGGAGCATTAGATCAGTAGAATAGATTAGGTACACAATACATGGTAATAAAAGACCGTAATGATCTAGCATTTGATAAACCTATGGGACAAGTAATTATTGCTTGACAAAAATTGCAGGGAAAACCTGAAGCAGTTTGGCAGTGTTAGAAGTGAGCCAGTTTAACAAGCCCCCAACAGTGAGAAGCATGCTCACCTTAAATAAAGAACAATACCTGGTGTGAAATCAGGAAAGCCAGAACTTTGTTACTTCCCACAGCAGGAACTAGGTTTAGACTACCATCTCCTAATATTACACACCGTATGCCAAAATAAGGTCAAAATGGATAAATGATTTACACGTAAGGGTGATATTATAATTATATTAGGGGAACATGAAAAAAAATGTACTTGTCAAATGTATAAATTGTTGAAGACTTTATGACCAAACAATAGGGAGGATCAATGGAAGTAAAATGGGTAATTTTGATTACATGAAATTAAAAAACTTTTGAATAAGCAAAATTGATGCAGCCAAAGTTAGAAGGAAAACAGGAAATTGGTGGGGAAAATTATAGCAGGTTTTCTGATTAATATTTCATTTGTAAGAAATAAGAGCCATTCTCCAGTTGATAAATGATCAAACAATATGAATATACAGTTTTCAGAAGAAAGTAAAACTATCATGAAAAAATATTCTAAATCACTACTTATAAGATAAATGCAAAATAAAGCAACACTAAGATTACCTGTCAGATTGACCAACATGATAGAAAAGGAAAAGGAAAATGTTGGAGGGGATATGGGAAAATTGGGCCACTAATGTGTCATTGGTTGAGTTGTAAACTAGTCTAAATATTCTGAAGAACAATTTTGAAATATGAGCAAAGAGCTATAAAACTGCGTGTATCCTTTGTCTTAGAAATGTCTCTATTATATTTTTATCCCAAGAGATCAAAGAAAAGGGAAAAAGACCTTTTCATACAAAAGTATAGCAGCTCGGTTTGTGGTGACAAAACAGTTGGGAATTGGGGGGTGGGGGGGGCTAAACAAGTTATGGCATGTGATTATAATGGAATACTAATGTATGAGAAATGATGAGCAGAATGACTTCAGAAAAACCTGGGAATATATATGTGAACTGATGCCAAGTGAGGTGAGCAGATCCAGTACAATGTTAGTAATATCAGAATTGTAAGGATGATCAACTATGAAAGACTTAGTTGCCCTGGTCAAGAAAGTTATCCAACATAGTTCCCAAGGATCCATGATTACTCATATCATTCACCTCCAGAGAGATAACTGATGAACTCTGAATGCAGACTGAAGCATAATTTTTCACTTTATTTATTGTCCTTAGTGGATTTTTTTAGTGATTTTTCTTTTACACCATGGCTATTATGGAAACACGTTTTGCATGAATTCACATGTATAATTGATATCAAATTTCTTTCTTTCTCAAAGAGGGGAAAAGGTTAGAGGGAGGGAGAGAATTTGGAACTCCAATTTTTTAGAAAGAAAATAATGTTAATTTTTAAAATTTGTAATTGGGAAGTATTTAATGAAATAAATAACTTTTAAAAAAACATTCGGTACCGTGACCCACAAAGGAAAAAGAATAACTGATGAAGAATTTCTGTTACTCAACTATTACACTTAGTTGGCTGAAGCCTCAAATTGTTCCATCAGTATGCACATCTGGAACATGCCATCGTAGATAGACAATGCATTAGACTCAGAATCGAACAGGAACAAGAACATAGGCTGCTTTTCATCCTTTTGGGGAGCAGGAACAGTATTGTGAATGAGCCTTAGTTTCCTGGCACAGTCTTCAACTTTGCTGACCGTTATTCTTCCTATAACCAGTTGGATGTGGATCTCACAATGGCTTCGTATTTGAATAATCAAGTACATGACCCAAAGGACAATTGTGAGATACATGGGAAACGTCTTTTCTTTGTCTTTAAAAAATGAGGCAATTTGCTCATCTATACATAGAAGATATTTAAATTCCAGTTAGCTAGCTACCTGGCAAAAGCCTCCTGATGGGCAGTGGTCCAAGTCATCAACAGTAGTTTTCTTAAAGTGAGTTTCATAAAAAGTTCCATCAGTAAAGGACTTTCATTGCATCGCTTTTTAATTCACACAAAGAATCTAAAGCCCTCAGGTAAGACACCCTAAGACAAGAGCATGGGCAGCTGCAGTAAGGGAAAATTTGAAATCAGGGTTATGCCTGGGACCATCAGTGCCTCCCTATTGTCTCTAGTATCAAATGCATATTCCTTTGTTTGGCATTTAAAGCCTTTCACCAGCTGGCTCCAGTTTACCTTTCAAAGGGTATCACAAATTATTCCACTTTATACACTCTTAGGTCCAGTCCAACTGTGTAACGTTAATTCAGTCTTCTCTGCCCATTAATAGGCCTCAAGTACCTTTTGTTAATTTTCTAACAAGGCATTGGTTCCTGAGGGTTGTGATGGCCTCTGGCTCTGAGTATGAACACATTGAGGTGAGGTTTTATCTTGGGGATTACCCATTGGGAGTATTTGTTTGGCCAGAGGAGACTCGGGGGCAGCTGATAAGAAGCCTTCCCACCTCCACAGTTTTAAAATCCAGATGTTGATGCTTCTCTCTCTATTGCTTATGGTCAGACATTTGGAAGCCCTGTCTGTTGATCTTTGTTTCTCTTAAGTTCAGAGTACTGACTTTTTCTCCTGAACTAAGTAAATAATATATGTGCTTGATTAAAGTGATTGTTGACCCCTCAAAAGTTGCTTTCCTTTTAGAAAAGCAGACCTAAGAATCTATATAGCAGGCCCTGCTGTGTATATCAGGGTCCTTGCTGTTACAAACTGGCTGCCTTTCTGTTCTTCACACTTAATATTCCATCTCCCACCACCATGCCCTTTACACAAATTAGATTCTTCACCTCCTCTTATTTGAATCCCTAGCTTGCTTCAGGGGTGAATTTAAACCCTACCTCCTACATAAGATTTTTCCTCCTCCAATCAGCCTTTAAGGCCTTCCCCTAATTCATTTTTATTTATTTGGTATATCTTTCAGTAGCTCTTCAAGGATAGGAATTTCTTCATTTTAGTCTCTCTATCCCCATTGCCAAGCATGGTGCCTGGCACAGAGTGAGCACTCAATAAATGTCCATTGATTGCTTGGACAGGTCCTTGGGCCATGACAGGAGGGATATGGGAGAGATCAATAATGGCATTTTTGGGAATTATCTCTTGGGTTTAGCACCCTAAGCTTTGCTGAGCTAGCTTTCACCAACATTAGTTGGTGTACAACATGTCTGATTTAAATCACCTTCACCTTGATGTTGTTTCTTGAGTCAGCTAAAGGCCATGAGTTTTCTGCAGAGGGTAGGGTTTTTATATCAGTATGGCTAGTTGGCTTCTTATCTGAGGTATTTTTGACAGGAATATGCTAAATATTCATAGACAGCAGAGCTACATGTGCTATCTTTGAAACAAACGCACAAACACACACACACGGTCTGATCAGATTACATGAGCACACGTATCATATACACGAATATACATATATACATATACACATACATATAAGTATACATACATGTACATACATATACTCACATATACGTATATTATGTATATGTTATTATTTTATATATTAGAGAAATTATATGTAGTGTGTACATATCAATTGTACATAAAACATATAAATAAGATACATGCATATATTTATTATGTTTTCATTTATTTATGCACATACACATTGTCATATGCTCATGTGCCTGGTCTGAACTTTATCTGATCAAATATTTAGCAATGATCTGAGCACTGTAGACAGTTTTTCTTTCATGACTGGTACATCAGTCACATTTATTCAGAATTTTAATTGCTTTCTTTTTTAATTCTATATGTTCTCTGCACTGAAATACTTTATTCTAAGTCTTGGTCTTAGAAGACACCAGCTTGCCAAATGGGCCGTGCCTCAGAAAGATTAAGAACCACTGTGAGGCAGGGATGGCTGTCAATATCCCAAAGGAAAGACAAGGGTAGGATAGGAGGGTGGGGAGCCTGCGGCCTCGAGGCTGCATGTGGCCCTCTTGGTCCTCAGCTGTAGCCTTTTGACCGAATCCAAACTTCACAGGCCAAATCCCCTTAATGAAAGGATTTGTTCTGTAAGATATGGACTCAGTCAAAAGGCCACACCCAAGGACCTCAAAGGTCACATGTGACCTTGAGGCTGCAGATTCCCCACCCCTGGTAGTTTCTAGAAAATAGAGGATATCTAATGTCTAAAGTAGAGGTAGTCTGCTTCACATGGGTATTTTGGTTTGTAGAGAGGCCCATGAGATTTTTGGATTGTGAACAGCTTTTAATAAGTCAGGGTTTCTCCCTGTTTGAGCCATGACAGTTGAAAAGGAAGTCTTGATGTCTAAAAAAATACATCATTATTAGAAAAAAAGGGATATTTGTGCCATTATCCTGCACTACTACTAATATCTATTTCAATTTCTTTCTCATTCTTCTAGTTTGTCTGTCTATTCCCTGAAAAAGAAATGGGCACAAGCACCTACTGTGGGGCAGGCACTATACTCAGCACTTTAAAATATTATCTCATTTAATTCTTACAACTCTGGAAACCATGGTTATTATTCCCATTTTGCAGATGAACAAACTGAGGCAAGCAAAGTTTAAGTGACTTGCCCCAGGTTACAGCTTGTAAGTTTCTCAAGCTGGCTTTGAATTAAGTCTTCCTGCCTGCAAACTCAGAGCTCTGTGCACTGTGGCATGAACTAGCTGCCTCTTGGAGCTTTTGACTTTCAAAGAAGCTCATTAACCAGGCTAGTGGTCCTAGACTGTGAAGATATCAATGATGTCTGTCAGGACTCTTCCAGCTGCGTATCAAGAGATCAGGGGAGACTTGGATGATTAGAAGGGCAGTGGCAAGAACACAGGGTAGGAGAATGCTGTGACCACAATGATCGATCCATCATTTTCACTTTCGTTTATTCACATAAAACCTGGAAATCAAGAATAAACCATACAGTGTCAATAGGGACCCTAGTCTGATCAAGGGTTTTGCAATGATCCCTTTATTTTCCAAGGACTTGAGCCAGCTTTCACTTTTGCACTTGCTACATTCATCAGCAATCATTTATCTAAAAAAATAAACTTCTTCATGCCTACTGGAGTGTCAGTACAAAAGGGAGAGGGTAAAAAACTTTTTTTTTTTTTAAACTCATTACTTACTTTTGAAGCACACCCAATCCAGGAGCAGAGAGAGTTTTCCCTTATGGACTAGTGTACATTTATGTATTTTGTTTATAAAATTATGGCTTTTTTTTCAGAAAGAAGCTCAAGGCAAAGCACATTTAGACTATCTACATGACAGGCCAAAGTAAATAAGAAGGAAAGGAAAGTAAGAGCAATTGTGTGATTTTCTGGGCCAGATTGCCTGATTCTTTTCACTTGAGATAATGGATAGAGACGTGCTCTGCTTGCTTTATGATTTTGACCAGTTTTGTCTGAGTTTCCCTTCCTCCACCCTTGTAGGTTCCCATGCTGTCTGATCTCTGGCTGAGCAGCAACTAACTGAGTCAGAATTTTACAAACTCCAAGGAAGCAGCCATTTGGAAGAGGAATTGGCATGATGCCACTGAAGTATTTGTAGCACATACGTGGGGCTAGTGTTAAACATTGACATTTAAAGACGTGTTTATTTCTCCTTCTTGACTCCTTTTCCCTCCCATTATTTCCAGATGCTTCCTTCCTTCCTTCCTTCCTTCCTTCCTTCCTTCCTTCCTTCCTTCCTTCCTTCCTTCCTTCCTTCCTTCCTTCCTTCCTCACTCTGTCTCTGTCTCTTTCGTTCTTTTTTTAACAATGTCTGCCCCCTGAAGCCTCCACCCTGATTCATCTTCATCATTGACTGCATTGGCTCCTAATATTGACTTATTGGGCCATCCTAAAGAAAGTTAAAGAATCTGAAAATTTCTGAGTGTGAAGGGTCTTCAAAAAGGCTTCGATTTACTTAATCCATACCTGAACAAGAATGCCCTCCATAAGGTACTGAACTTGGAGACTTCCTGTGAAGGGCAGCTCATTACCTTCCATGGTCTCTCATTTCTCTCTTGTAGGTCGTCAGGGTCCACTGTAACTTGATTTTGCTCATCTCAGCTGAACCTTGGTTGCTACATGACTATTATCCCATTTATATCTGGCTATCCACACTTTTTCTTTTTTTTAAATTAAAATTATTTATTTGCTTTTAGTTTTCAACAGACATTTCCATAAGATTTTGAGTTCCAAATTTTCTCCCCATCTCTCCCCTCCCTGCACACCAAGACAGTGTACATTACCCCTTCCCCCAATATGCCCTCCCTCTATCACCCTCCTCTCTTCTCTTATCCTCATCCTCTCTATTTTTTGTAAGGCAAGATAGATTTCTATACCCTGTTGCCTCTATATGTTGCTTTCTAGTTGCATGTAAAAACAATTTTCTAACATTTAGTTTTAAAACTTTGACCTTCCTTGACCTGGGAGCTCTGGAATTTGGCTACAATATTCCTAGGAGTTTTCCTTTTGGGATCTCTTTCAGGAGGGGATTGGTGGATTCTTTCAATATCTATTTTACTCTCTGGATCTAGAATATCAGGGCAGTTTTCCTTGATACTTTCTTGAACGGTGATGTCTAGGCTCTTTTTTTGATCATGGCTTTCAGATAGTCCCATAATTTCTAAATTGTCTCTCCTGGATCTATTTTCCATGTCAGTTGTTTTTCCAGTGAGATATTTCACATTGTTTGCTGTTTTTTCATTCCTTTGACGTTGTTTTATGATTTCTTGATTTTTCATAAAGGCATTAGCTTCCATCTGCTTCATTCTAATGTTTAAGGAATTATTTTCTTCAGTGAGCTTTTGGACCTCTTTTTCCATCTGGCCAATTCTGCTTTTTAGGGTATTCCTCTCCTCATTGGCTTTCTGGATCTCTTTTGCCATTTGGGTTAGTCTATTTTTTAGTGTTATTTTCTTCAGCATTTTTAGATCTCCTTCAGCAAGCATTTGACTTGTTTTTTCATGATTTTCTTGCATTGCTCTCGTTTCTCTTCTCAATTTTTGCTCTACTTCTCTTACCTGATTTTCAAAGTCCTTTCTGAGCTCTTCCATGGCATAAGACTGATTCATATTTTTCTTGGAGGCTTTGGATGGAGGAGCTTTGACTTTGTTGTTTTCTATTTTTTACTTTTGTCTCCCTTGTGAACAAAGGAAAATTCTATAGCCTGATTCTTTTTCTGGTTTTTGTTCATTTTTCCAGCTATTTACTTGACTTTTGAGCTCTTTACCAAAGTAGTTCTCTGCTTCCCATGAAGTTGGAACATGTACTGTCAGCCTCTCCTTCCCCCCATAATCTGTGGGCCTAGAGCTCCAGAAAGAGTTGCTGCTTCCCTGCCCCTGCTGCTGCTGTGGGCTGCTCCTTTGCAGGTTTCTCCACTTCCTCTGCTGTCTGGGACTGGGGCCTGACCACTCCACTCTCTCACACAGGTACCACAGGTTTTTGCCACTGACCTTCCAATTTGGGGTTGTGAAGTCTGGGAGCCACCACAGGTGCCAGAGATTTGGTCTCCCCAAGGCCTGCTCAGGCCCCGTCTGGACATGGCTCATGCTGGACTGTGCTCTGCTCCCAGTGTGGCATGATATGCAGTTTCTGGTGACCTTCCAGGCTGTCTTTGGCTGGAGATTTGCTTCATTCCTTCATTCTGTGGGTTCTGCAGCTGCCGAACTTGTTTAGAGTCATTTTTTATAGGTATTTGGCTGGGTTTGTGGGCAGAGTCCTAGCAAGTTCATGCTGTTACTCCACCATCTTGCCTCTGCTTCCCCCTCATCCACAGTTTTTCCTTTCTCTTCATGCGATTCTGACCCTCTTCACTCTCAGTAAATCACCTGGACTTCAACTCTGTTGAGAAATTTGAGGCTCTCGTGCTTACCTATTCAATGAGAATTTGTCTATTTACTCTTTCTCTGAAGCCAAAAAGTCCCAGGTCTCTCTAATTATTATAAGCACACACTCACAAATAAAACACTTCTCAATAAGCCTTTCATTGTTGTTGAGTCATTTAGTTGTATCCAACTTTGTGTGACTCAGTTTGCAGTTTTCTTGGCAAAGATGTTGGAATCCTTTGCCATTTTCTTTCTTTAGCTCATATTACAGATGAGGAAACCTTGGAAACAGGGTTAAGTGACTTGCCTAGGATCACACAACTTTTAAGACTCGAAACCAGGTTTGTACTCAGGTGTTCTACTCTCCAGGCCCAGAACTCTATCCACTATTCCCCTAGCTGCCCTGATCCCCACTTTATAGAAGAAACTGAGGCTGAGAGAGGTGAAGTGATTTGCCCAGGTTCCCAAGCTAGAAAGTCTGAAGTAGAATTGGCACTCATATCTTCCTGATTTCACAGTCAGCCCTCTATTCACCTGTGAGGAAATTGGCCTGTATATGGCAGTGGCAAGCAGAAAGGGTACATTGTGGTGAAGAATTTGTGGGAGAGATACAGGGGTGGCTATTCCTGTGTCTTCCTTTCATGTGTTCGTAGGGGAGAATATGTAGTTCTTGTGAGTTTGTGGTGGTTTTCCTTGACCAACTGTTTCTATAAGAAATAAAATGTAAGTCTGTGTAGAAATCATTGTTTCATAAATTGTCATTTGTGCTTCGCTATTTGAGAAAACCCATATTTGACAAATAAATGAATTTGATATATTTTGACAAATAAATGAATTATTGTTTATATTAGGCATCTATTCACTTGTCTTCTTCACCCAGCAGAGTCACAGAATTAGTCTTTTAGGTACCGTTCAATTGATTATAGAATGATTTACCTATGGTTATTCAAGATCATATAATTTCATAGAATGGAAATACTCATCAGTGTATCGAGATCTGAGTAGTCCAGTTCTTTGATTAATCTTAATATTTATTTCCTCAAATTGCTATGTCAGAATGGGGGAGTGTCATTTTTTAGAGTATTGACCAGTCAGAGAGAGGACTTCATGTGCTTTAGAGTTTACAAAAAAAAAAAAAAAAGCAAATGAAGTGAATGGAAATCTGGCTGTCTAAAAGAAATACCAATCTTTTTCTGTGTCCTTTTCTGCCTTCTGTCCAGACTCTGTTGTAGGCCTGTATTCCCTTAACACTCCTATGTTATTGATCTTTGTGTTCGGGGGTGACATCCATAATTATGTTGTGGAAGCCTGTAAATGGGTCTCAAAATTCCCCTTGCATACATGTGAAAAACTCATCTCTATGTGATGTTTGCAGACTAGTGCCTCTGTGTATGTGTGCATGTGTGTATGCTCACTTCTCTTCCTAACAAGCTCTTCAACATTCTTCCTTCCTTCTTTCTGGTTGGATTTGACAGAAGTCCTCCACAAATTTAAGTTAAGCATCAGTCTGTCCTGACTGCTGGTATCCAACGTGAACTCCTATTTGGAGGTGCCATTTTGCAGCAAATTCTCAGAACAATTTATTTCCTCTCTGCACAGCCACACAGAGATGTGTTGTACCATTTTTAATCTATTCTCAAGGAAACTAAATGCTTGTCATAAACTTTTTATATGGGTCCTCTTTATAAATTTTATGTGTAATAGAATACACAGGTGTATCTGAATAAATCACCAAATGTTCTGGGTCTGCTATGTAGGACAAGTCTCAAGTTCATTAAGTATACTTCTACTGTTCTACAGTATACTTGGGCAGCTAGGTGGTGCAGTGGATAGAACAACCAGGCCTGAAATCAGAAAGACTCAAGTTCAAATCCAACCTTAAACACTGTCTCTGTGACCCTGCCAAGTCACTTTTTGCCCTCAGTTTCTCATATGTAAAATGAGGTGGAAAAGGAACTACAAACCACTCCAGTATTTTGGCCAAGAAAACCCTGAAAGGGGTCACAAAGGGTCAGAAAGGATTGAAAATGACTGAACAACAGTATAGTTAATATAGATTGTGCAGTGATAGCACTTTGTGTCAATTTTATAATTGGAAACAGAAAATAGTGATTGCAGCCAATCAAGACATACCAATGGTAAATAGAGTTGGGACTAATAAAATTTTTATAGTTCCAGTTCAGCTTTTAGGGCCTTGTTTTTTTGGTTTTTTTTTTTTTAAACAGTAGCAGCAAGGATTCTAGGGAAATGAATGAAAATGATTAAAGTGACAGATTAGCATCAGAAAGTCTTATGATACTCCCTAACATCCTTTAAAGATAAAGGGTATCATTTTATTTTACCTTACCTTTCGACAATAGGTACTCTAGAGAAGTTGTTTATGGAAGGCCCTTTGGTATGCATCAATGATTTTCAGTGCTGATGGGAAAATAAAGTATTTTTATTTTTTAAAATAAAATGTTCAAGTTATTCACCAAAGTAAATCTTGGAATTCCATAGCATAGTTGTAAACAGAGGGTTTGTTATGTTAGAGAGTCTTTCTCTTAAAGGCAAAAGAGTGGTAATGAATTTCAAGCATCTGATTTTCCAGTGGTGAGGCAAATGGTTAATGACATGCTGAAGGGTATATTAAATAATGGGTTTGGAAGGTGCTGAAGAACTCTTTAGAATCTTATTTTTCAATACAGAAGAGAAGTAAAGAATAAAAAATTAAAACCTACATTATTAAACCAAATTACATGAGATTATTAAGACTCTAAAAAAACATTCTTACAATGGGAATGTTGGCCTAACAAAGCAAATAGATTGGAATACAAACTATGGCAATTAAAAGTCTATGCAAATGCAATTATATATGGAATAAGGAAAAACTTAACACAACATAATCTGAAACTTTTGCCTTCATAACTATATCACATCTAGATGACAAAGTGGGTTGACAAGTGTAACTTGCCCAGTTTTGCTTATTGATCTTTTCTTAGTGATGGAACCCAATTAAATAACATTCACGATGACTTTCTCCTCATATTGAGTATTTCTCATTAGAATTGAGGCAATGTTATTTGACTGTACTTTCACAGAAGGGAAAGGTATGTCACTTTGAAACATTAATAGAATAAAAGACAGTAAAACATATATGTATGTATGTATGTATATATGCATGACTCTACATGTATACATCCATATGTTTTATCTATATAATGTGTATTTGTGTACCTGTATGTATATAACTTTATGTCTCTCTTTAAAATTAACATTACTGCTTACTAAAATGTAATTAAGATCTACATCACCACACAAAATTACATATTCATGTTGAAATAATATTTATTGAGTTTTTTCCATGTGCCATACCCTGAGCAAAGCACTGGGGATGCAAATAAAGACATACCTTGTCCCTGTCTTCAAATAACTCTTATTCTGATGAGGGAGACAGCATGCAGACTCATTTTGGACATACAAAGTATAGACAGAGGAGATCAAAGGCAAAAGAGAAGGAAGACAATAGGGATGGGGGAACCAGAAAAGGCCTCTTTCAGAAGGTTGGGATCTTGGGTGAATCTTAGAGGACACCAAAGGTGGATGAGCAGCCCTGAAGAGACACCAGAGGTGCTAGATCTCCCTGAATACTCCACATACCCCAGGTTGAGGGCAATTGACATGCCTCATATACAAGTCAAGACATCACCCCATGACATCCTTGGTCCTCTTCAGAAACAAAAACAAAGGATCCCAGGGAAGTTAGCAAGCAGAGGTGAAGAGGCAGAATATTCCAGGCATGTGTGATAGTCATGGAAAAGGCATGGAGAGTAATAAATTAGTCATTTAAGTACAAAATGTTCTGACTACATTTAAAATGGAGAGTAGTCTTCGAGGAATGCAAATTGGTCAGTATAATTAGATTACAGAGAGTGAAGAGGGAAACAAGGCTTAAGGAGAATGGAAAAGTAGGAAGGGGTTTGAGGGAAAGACTCAAGGTGGAGAGACCAATGGTCACCTCTTGCAGTGGTCTAGGTGAGAATTGATGAGTCTGTACAAGGCTGGGAGCAGGGAGAGAAGAGAGACTGCTCCAGGAGGACATAGTTATGTGGAGTGAGTGCCAGTGCTGCCCTTGATCTTAGCAAAAGATTTCTGAAGAGGGGAGGTACGGAAAATCTGTGTTGTAAACATTTTGAACTGTTGTTTATGATAGTGCAAATTATGTAGTGTTTTGGATTTGTGGGATTTGGATTGTTTTCAGTTTGGGCATGAATTTCATTGGTGTGCAGCTAGAGTTCTGGACAAGCTCTCTACCATCACAGGTTAGCAACCTTTCTACAGTTGATAATCTTTGAGATTGGCCCAGGGAACTGACAGTTTGTGACAGGCAGGATGTGTCTGAAGTGGGATTTAAATAAAGATAGACCTGTCACCAAAATAGTCTCTCTATCTACTAAGAAAAGTCGTCTCTCCTCTGTATGTACCTATAAGCACATCCATTTATGCCCATGTATGTATTGCGTACATTTATGCACACGCACGTGCACATATATACATTACACACACATGACATGTATGTGCATACATATATTCCCATATATACATAAATATATTTGATAAACATATACAAATGCATACATAAGAATAGGATACTTCTTTCCCACATATTGGAGATTCTCCTTTCCAAGCAGGGACCTAAGCTCTTGGCTCGTGCTAAGATCCCTACCACTGCCACGGGTCTGGTGGTGGCCCTTGGTCATTAATTGCTAGTCATTGTGAGAGAGGTAGTCCCTTCTTCATAATGATTAAACTCCTCAGCTACAGTTTTACTGTATCTGCAAGCATTACAATTCAATATTTGGGCAATTCAGGTGGTGGTAACTGATGAGCAGATGCCTGCTATCAGCCTAGAATAGTGATTAAAACACATGATGTACAATCAAGAGACCTAGGTCTTAGTTCTAACTGTCCTCTCACCTCCTCTAGATCCTATCTTCATCTTTCATTTCTAAACAAGTTTTTATTGATATTTGCTGTTTCTTATATCACCGTGTTATTTCACGTATCTCTCCCCTTCCACTTCCTAGGCAACCATCCCATATGAGAAATAGTATTTTTGGAGGAGGGAAAAAAAGTCAGAACAACTGATTAACACATTGAAAAGTCTGAAAACATGTGTAAAACAGAGGGTCAGTTGGGGGTTTTTTCTCCTAACTCTCCACTTGAGTCCTACTTGATCTTGATAATTGCGTTCTATTTACTTTTGATTTTTTGGATGGGGTCATTCTTCTTTCCATTTCCATTGCTGTACTGTAGTTACTATGGCAATTGTTTTCTTGGTTCTGCTGACCTCTTCACCAGTTCATGCAGATCATTCTATGCTTCTATGTATGTATCACATACATCATGTGTTATAGCATGTTAATATTCCATTATATTCATATACCACAATGCATTTAGTCATCCATCCAATGAATGTCTTTTTTGTTTTTAATTCTTAGCTATCACAGAAAGTGCTGCTTTAAATATGTTGGAGTATGTGGGGATTTTTTTCTTCTCAGGGGTTTCCTTGGGATATACATTCAGTAATGGAGTCTCTAGCTTAAAGGCCATGGACATTTTAGTCACTTTATTTACATAATTTCAATTTCTTTCCAAAACAGTGGTACTATTCCATAGCTTCACTGATGATGTGTAAGGGTATCTTTCCTTCTACATGCACTCCAACATTGAATGTTGACTTTTTTTTCCATTTTGGCCAATATGCAGGGCGTGAGGGGAAACCTCAGGCTTGTTTTGATTTACATTTCTTCGATTATTAGTGATCTTTTTTCACGTGGTTTTGAATATTTTGCCCTTCTTTTGAGTATGGTTTATTCATAATCTTTGCACACTTATCTATTGGAAGTGTCAATCAGTCATACACTCATACATACATTCACATTTTTTACCTTGGATACTGGGATGTGTAACAAGTTTGAGAGATCTAGTTTCTGGGTAATTAATCATGTCAGCATATAATTAATGAAAGGGACCAGTGACACTGAAATGCCAAAGACCCCTCAAAAAACCCAATCAGTGCATAAATGCCCTTGGAAGAGTGCATGTTCCTGAGGGTGGCAATCAACTTTGATTGGTTAAGAAGTAATGAGAATTAATATTAGAGTGATTAGAGTGAGGGATGGACCTCTTCCAAACCACTCCCAGCCTTGGGCACTCTAATAAAAAAATACACCTGAGTACAACACAGTGAACTTCCCCACCTGGGGGAGGTCTGAACAAAACTGAAGAGAAAGTTAATTCAATCTCATTATTAACAATGGTTTAGTAGAGAGTAAGGCTTTAGAAAGGCACAAATCCTGTATCTTCCCAATATTAATAATTAATTGCTTAATAATCTTTCTCTCAATACTAATCCCTTATCAGATAAATCTTATACACATTTTCCCACGTTTGACCACTTTCCTTTTTAACTCTTCACCAGTTCATATAGATCATTCTATGCTTCTATGTATTTATCACATGCATCATGTGTTATAGCATATTAATATTTCACTATATTCATACACCACAATGTGTTTAGTCATCCAACCGATGAATGTCTTTTTGTTTTTAATTCTTAGCTATCACAAAAAGTGCTGCTTTAAATATGTTGGAGTATATGGGGATTTTTTTCTTTTCGGTGGTTTCCTTGGGGTGTATTAATATTGTCTCTACAGAAACTTTGCAGTCAAGTTCCTTCTTCTGTTGGAAGCAGAGTGCTATGTTACTTCATTTAATTTTTTTAAGGTGGTCCCATTTCAACACAATCTCCTCCCCTCATACTTGCCTCTCTTCTCACTGGCTATTTCCTCTTCCCATCCTCCCCTTCAGCTAGTCCCACTGTTTGGTTTTTAAATTTCATTTTTGCACCTCTTCTCAAAAAGATGTCAGTCTTCACTATTCATCATCCCTTTCTGTTTAACCTACACCCTCATTCTCTGATTCATGACCCCTATAATTATCTGGTCTCTCTTTTCTCTGTATTCTTCACACAATCAAAGCTTCCAAGGTATCCATTCTAGATTTGTATCCCCAGGCTTTGTCTGTCACTTCCAGGACAATGTCAATTATTACAGTTGTTTGAGAGAGCACTGCCTCATGGTAGGGCTGTCCCCCACTAAGTCCCTGATTTTGCAGCCCACTACTGATCTATGCTCTCTCTTCTTGATCATTTTTCTATATTTGTCTAGAAATCTCTCCTCTGTACCTATGCTGTCCCACTCTTCCAGGTGCCTGTTGCTCTCTAAAAGTTCCAATTTCCCTTCTCCCAGGACAAGTAGACTTTTCCAGCACTCAATCCCCCAGGCGTCATTCAGTGTAAGATTCCTTCACTGACTATCCTCTTCATCCAACCATGTTAAAGAAACGCCTTCATTCCTCCCTTTTCAATCTTTTCCGCTCCTCCTCACCCACTCTTTTGTATTTCTTCTCTTTTAGAGAGCACAGAGGACACCTTCCCTTCATTGCTAATCCTTCATTTGACCCCAGCACATCACCCATACCTCTCTATCTCATTGTTCCCCTCCCCGCTTTATGTAACTTCCTACATTAGAATGTAGTTCTACAAAAGAAGCATGTACCTATAGACAGGGTGTCGCCAGATTCTGTCCATAATGCCCCTTGTCTGCCACTAGCATTCATTTCCACTTTCACCTTTTGTATATTTAGAAAAAAATATTACTTTCTTTGTTGTCACTGTTACTGTCCTTGTTTCTTGCCTGCTGCAAGATTCTCTTCTGATTTCTGTTGTTTGAGGTGTTTAAGGCACATAATCTCTTCAGTTCTAGTTACCTCTCTAAAAATGTGTCAGACTTTTCTTTAATATTGAACATCCATCTTCTTTTTGTATGATTAAGCTCAGATTTACAGGATAAGTAACCCTGACTGACTAAATCTGGAGCTCCATTGCTCTTTAGAATACATTATTCCATTGCCTTGTTCTTTTTCTAGTGGGTATAGAATAGTCTTGCATTATATGAGTGACCTTTCCTTTGCATTTGAAGGTCTTTCTCCTCATGGCTTACAGAACTTGTTTCTGATTTAACCACTTTATGTCTTGAAGTTTGCAACCTTGAAATTTATTTTTCCTTCTGCAGTAAATATGTGAATTCTTTCCATTGAAATTTCATTTTTGATGTTTAGAATTTTAGAGCAATGCTCTTCTTTATTTTCTTTAATTATAGCTTTAAGGTTTTTTTGTCCTATCACATTCTCCTGGGAGACCTATGAGCTTTAGGCTGTTTCTGTGCATCTTGTCTTCAGTTTCATATGTTTTGCTTACATTGGGAGCGTATTTTCTTTTAATATTATTTTGTGTGTGTATATGTGTGTTTTTCTTCTTCTAGTCTGTCCTTCACTTCTATATATTTGCATTCCCAATCTATTGTTCTCTTTTTTGTTTCTTTAGTTAGACTTCACATTGTAGATTCAGATTTTTCTATTCTGCACATTATTTTTGTTGTATAGGACAAAAATTCTCCTCTCAATCATAATTTATCTTCCAAACCACTCAGGAATAGTGTTTTATGGTTCCTTGTTCTCCTCAAACTCCATAGGGTCTTCTGTCTCATCAAGTGATTTTTCTTTACTTTGTAATACTTGTTCACAAATGCTTAGCTACATTTACTAGATAAAATGGTCATATGACCTGTTGTTATTGTTTTCTCCTATTGATTTATGTATTTGTGTTCAAGGTCTTTGAGTTTTCTTCTTCCTGAAATATTTGATACTTTCATTCTATTTTTTCCTCCTTATTTTCCTTATCACTGACTTTCTGACTCTTTCCCCTCTTTTTATGGTTTCCTTAGGGGTTGGATCTCAAATGTCTCAGCCTCCTCCTCACACTGGATAACTAATGGCTTACCAGCCCAAAGTGACTTTTGAGTGGTCAGAACTAGTCCCAGATGGATACTGTGCTCTTTTCCTCAGAGTTGGTAGTCCTCCATAGCTTCCCACATGTATCACATCCCATCCTTCTATTCCTTTTGTCTGACCCAAGATTATTAGTTCAGGGATGCTTTCCCTTTCATTGGCAACTCAGAACTTTGCAATGCCAATGTTTCTAGGCTGACATCCCTGGAACACTTACGCTTCTAAAGGACTGTGGCCAAGCTGGCTGTTGGGGCCCAAGCACACATGGAATCAGGGTCTCCATAGGAATGGAAAGGGAGGCAGGATTGGGGTTTAGGGTTATGTTTTTACATGATCCTATGTCATGGTCTTCTGCTAGCATAGCCACACTGATGGTAACATGGGATCTATGAACATATGAATTCCCCTTTTTTAACCTTCTTTTGGATTCTGGGTATATTAGTCAACAAGACAGCTAAAGTTGATTTATCTTTAGCTCATAATTTCTGTTTTGAAGGCATTTGAGAGATCGTTCAGATCAAGGAAAATGTCTTGCCTGCCATCTTGTTGCTCACCTGGCCTGAAATTTTCTTTGTCTTTTAAATGAGGAGGCCAGGCTAGATCAAGGGTTCTTAAACTGGGATCTGTGGATTTAACAAAAAATGTGATCACTATATTTCAGCATATTGGATTCCTGTGTAACCTTATGTATTGTACATTTAAAAACAGTGATTCACAGAGTTAATGAGACCATGTGAGAAAGCTCTACTCCACAAAATGACTGAGGATCCCTAAGCTCAATGATACTATGATCTAAGGTTCCTTTCAGTCATAATGAAACATCTCCTAGCATATACTATAGTCATCCTCACTAGTAGGTGGCCATTTATGGGATAAAATTCCAGGAATATCGAATACTTCCAGTACTAATATCCTTGGAATTGTTAATTGATTCATCATTATATAAATTTAGATATTTATTTTTGTGAGACTTTAAAAGCTCATAGATAAAAAAAAAATGGCCATCATTTACTTTTTCTTTTGAATTTGAAGGAGGCTAGAGATGCAATCCCATGATTGCTTTTGGATGGGGATAAAGGTGGTGAATTGAATATAATAGCCATTGATAGCCAAGGACTAAGAGATGGACCACTCTTATTATTTGGACCCTTTCTTTAGATTTAGCTTTAGGATTTCCATCAGAGGAAAAGCTGTTTCTTCACCAAGTATTATAGTCAATACTTTTTCAACTTCCTGGCCCGTACACTTACTAGCTCAATCTGTCATTTATCTCTTTTAAGAGATGTACTGAGTTCACCCTCATGGGCCCTAAAGGCTGGATGACCATTTATTGAGGAGGCTGGAGAAAGGATCCTTATTTAGTATAGTGTGGATTAGATGGCCCTGGAGAGACTTTCTGTAGCTGAGTTTCTATGACATGTTGTCTTTTTGCCAAATTTTTAAAACAGGTCAGCTTACACATGTTATAGTCCCTGTTGTTTTCTCTACCCATTGCTCTTTCAGTTCTTCTATTGAGGCTTCTCAATTTCATAGTTTTTATCATTTAATGAGGACAATGCCTTTCAAGTGCCCTTCTAAATGAAGCCTTATTTCAGTAGCTGGCATCATCAGGGCAGCCTTTTGAACTCTAAACTGTGGCTGGTACATTTTAGAGGAACAGGAAGGTTTTGGTGGGGAGGACTCTTCTAAAAGAAATTATATTTTATGGGTCTGTTTTTAGAATTTTAATATCTTGCCCTTTGAATGAACAGCTTCAGGGTCCAGATCCAATAGAAAATCTAACATTAAAGGAAAGATCTGAAACAGCCGGAAGAGAGTATATGGCATTTTCATTCAAAATTACTGTACTTAACCTTGAACTCTATATTGTATTCCTTGGAGGTAAACAAAGCCCTGTGTCTCTTTTGTAGCCCAGTACTGTGCAGCAGTGCCTTCTAGTGGTATGTGCTGCAGTTGATCCCACTGGAAGAGGACTTCAGGAGGTCTCCAAAGGAACCTCCCTCCATAATTCCATTCCTAGGAATTGTATTATTCATTCCACATGGCTTAAAATGCAAATATTTTACAAGAGGCAACATGCACATTCACACTAAGGTATAAATGGCTGATATCACAGTCTTTCTTGAGTGATTTAGAAGGAAAGCAAGGAGGGTACTAGGTACTTTAAATAGCAAGGGAAGGGTGATAAGAGTGCCTTAGTCATGTGGAATGAATTTTGGGGCAAAAGAAAAGGAAGAGGAAGGCACAGGTGAAAGATTAACTTAGTGCTGTCTAGGACTGGACCACTTACCTCAATAGCTATTTTGAAAGCATAGTTTTAAGATTGTTCTCTAGCTTGTCAGTGTCCCATCTAAAATTTGGCCCCAAGAGCTGATATTCTAGATTGCGTTTCCTCAGAGCAGAGTGCAACTCAAAGTACTGCCTTTTTCTTTCCCCCTAGAAACAAAGCTTTTGGGAATAATAACAGCCCATATTCATTGCCTGTAGCCAAAACTGCCGTCTTTTTTTTTTCTTTTAATTTCCATGGATCTTGTTGTCTACAAACATCCTCTTGATTTTTAGAGGAGGTGCTGCCTGATCACCTGGCCCCCTGTCCTTCTGTAGTTGATTCTGAGATTCTAATTACTGGGCTATACATTTTTTTGTTCTTTTTGTAATGCTGTCTCACTAATACAACATGTTAGCTGCCCCTTCTAGTTTAATTTTATCCAGACATTTGGTAAATAATCTAAGTCCTTGGTAAGGAATATTGACCAAAAAAAAAATACTAAGGAAAGAATTCAGTGATTTGCCACTATCCTCCTCTCAGGGATTCCCTAAGAGAACATCTCCAATATAGATGAATTTTTGTTTTATGGGGAGGGAATAAACATTTCTGTAGTGCCTTCTATGTGCCTGTCACCGTACAAAGACCTTTTTAAAAAAAGAGTATTTTATTTAAGCCTCCTGGCAATCCTACTAGGTAAAATTCTAATATTATCCTCATTTTACGGTTGAGGAAACTGAGGTAAACCTAAGGTAAATGACTTGTCCAGCGTCATACAGCCAGTCAGTGACTGAGGTTGGAATGGGTCTCAGGCTTTCCTGTCTCCATTCCAGTTCTTTCTCCACTGTGCCACCAGCTACCCCTATTGTGTTTGAACGTCCAGTGTTTGCAGGATTATAAGTTGCCTTTCCTTGTCCAGCCTATATTTTGAAGAGGCAATATGGTATATTGGAACTAAAATTGGAGAGATCTAGGTTTTAGTCACTGTGCTAACACTCACTAAGTATGTAATTATGAGTAAGGGATTTAACTTCTTTAAGTCACCTTTTACCCTAAGGTAGCAAACGGTCACAATGCTTGGACCATTCACTGAACTGGATTATTATGAAGAAAGCACTTTGTGTATCCATGAGAGCCATTGGCACACGGCGAGGATGTGGCTGATTTGTTCTGTCATTCAGTCCTGTCCAACTCTGGGTGACTCAATTTTCATTTTTCTTGGCAAAGACATTGGAATGGTTTCCCATTTCCTTCTCCAGCTCATTTTATAGATGAGGAAACTGAGGTAAACAGTTAAGTGACTTTCCCAGAGTTACACGGCTAGTAAGTGTCTAACACTAGATCTGAACTGAGGCAGATGAATCTTCTTTACTCCAGGCCTGGCACTCCATCTTGGCACCACCTAGCTGCCCCTTGACTGATTTACTGATTTACAAATTATCAGTTGATTTTCATAAGGTCAAATTGCATGATTATATGCATAAACTTTAAATATAATAAAGCTGATTATATTTAACAATAACCATTTTGAAAGAAATATAAAATCCCATTAAAATTGTACCTCTATTTTTTATACCTTGTGCATATTTAATAATGCAAACAAGGGAATTTCTTAGCTTCTTTCAGGCCTTAAGGATCCCTTTGCGTTTCCATGGCTGCTTGTATCTTGTCTTGTTCCAATCCCATAGTAGTACTCATAGCTTTCATTTAGAATTAGAGCATACTGGATTGTATATGTGTAACAAAAACCTTACCCTGAGGAGGAAAGAAAAGTGTGCTTTGAATTTATAGATCCTAGGATTACACAGTGATTAGATGATAGAGCTGGGACTGAAATTCAGATCCTCTGCCTCAAAATCCCATGCTTTTTCCACTCTATTACATGCTGTCACTTGTTATCTGGATAATCAGGGACAAGTCCCTCATGTCTTTGAGCTTGCTTACTCATCTGTAAAATGGGGTTAAGACCAGCAGTTAGTGACTGCCTCATCATTGTGTTGTGAAAAAAGCTCTTTCCAAATTGCAAAGTGCTATGTGTTTTGAATTTTTATTATAACATATAAATAGGAACCCTGAGAATATAAGATGTCTGGACCTTTCCTTCAATTTCATAGTTGCAGGTCCAGGAAAAATAAATAATGCCTCATGTCTCTGAGTCTAAGATGTTTTTTTCTTTGAAAATGTAGTACATAGGGACTCTTCTTCCTGACCTATAAGCACAGAATTCTGCTCTGTTTTGCCCATTTATTTTCTCTTATTCTCCTGGCATCATGTCCATTTTCTTCCTCTGACCTGTTATCTCCTTTTGTTCATGCTGTATTCATGGAGCAGTGATATTGAAATAATAATAAATAATAATGATCAAGTCCCTGATGTTCTTGCATGTGTATATTCAGGCTACTCTGCCTGGTGTGTTTGTCGAAACGCATGTGCCTATAGTTCAACAATGCTATTGACTTTGTGTCCTAATGCGTTATATTGTGAGGTGATGAGCTTGGTTCATGGCAAATAGTAAGTGCTTAAAAAATGCTTTTCTGTTCCTTGATTGTTTGTGTGCCCCATGTTCAAATGAGCAGGCAGAATGGAAACTCATTTCATGCAGAATTGTTTACTTGATTGCTATCAGCACCTGAAAGCTTACACAAGGCTACGCTTATGGTGAACATGAAGGCTAAAACAGCAACAAAAACAATCTGAAGCTGTTTTGGGAGACAATTCTGAAGCCATCAAAGACTGAAATACATTTCCATAATGATTGCCATTCAGTTTTCCATCTTGCTGCTCAAAGGCACGTAGAAATGGAGGGAAATGTAAACAGAAAAATATTGGTGGATTTTATTGATTGTGCATGTCCGATGGAAAGGCACCAGCCCATTTGTTGGGAGCCAAAGATATGGCACTTGACAATGTGGAACTGGTTTGTGGCTTACTCAGAATTTTCTTGTTGGCGTATTCTTAGTAATACTGTAAAATGAGAAGGAAAGATTTGACTTCTTTTTCTCTTCTTAATTTGAACTTTTGTAGTTGCAGAGAATGAGATGAAGTTGACTCCACCACTTTGGTTGCTAAAGTCAAGATGGGGTCAATTTCCAAAGCTTGATTCATAAGGCAGCGAATTATCTCGACTCTGTTCCATAGCTAGCTTCATAAAGGGGATGTCTTTGAGTTGGTCTTTGTATTTCCACCATAGTTCCTTGTACATAGTAGGTACTTTAGGTCTTCTTGTTGGTGTAAAGTGGAGTAAGTATAAATAAAATAATATGCAGGACTTTAGACCTTTTAATATATGTAGTTTATCATTTTTTTAAACTAAAAATGTCATAAATAATTAAGCAATCATTTATGTTCCTAATTTGCATTCACAAAGCACAAATGGCAAACTGGAAGTGTCTATACATTGCTTAATTGAGCTAATTAAACACCTGTATAATAAGCCTTCCTCACTCAGCAAAACCCTGATTTGGCAAAATTGTAGACACGTTGCTAAAAATAAAACTTCCAAAATGAAAGCAATTTGGAAACTTGCAGCAACAAATTGTCATTCTTTAGATACAGGAGGGAAATTTAAAGTAAATTATGAATTATGTATTACCTATTCCAAAGTAAATTAGCTATAGTGATCAAGCTTATTCAATTAAACCATACTGCTAAATTTAGTTCCAAGTTTCTAAATTGCATTGCAGAAGAACGATCTCTGGCTCAAGGAAAATTCTAGAATATGTTTAATGATTTCATGGAATCATCGTGCTTCGTCAATAATCATTTAATAAAGATTATTCTGTGGCAAACACTGGACTGAACGCTGAGGACAGTCCCAGCCCTCACGGAGCATCTTAATGTTTATCTTAATCCCCAAAAAGGAAGCTGGAGTGAGGAGAATAACCAAGCTTAGGGGCATGGTAGAGAAGGTCCTCGGTGGAGCTTGGAGAAGAATGAGACCTACGTGTCCTGTTCCCTCACCGTCCAATCAGAGGGAGAGCCTAGAGCAAGGGAGGCTACTTCCAGTCTGTGGATTCTCAGGCTCGAGTTCCCTCAGGTATTCATCCCCAGATTGTAACATGAAGAGATTTCCAGAGTACGATAGTGCAGCATGGAGAAGAAGGAGACATGGGGGTCCTAGGTGTTCTCCTTACGTAAGGATTCTGGGAAGAATCTAAGAACCCAAAGGAGAGGTTTCAGGGTGAATTTCATGGATGAAGTGAGGTTTCAGGGGGAAGAGCTGTTGGGTGGTAGAGAAAGTCAGGAGTACAGTCTAGAGAGGGAGGTTGAGTGGGACCACCAAGCTCACTGAGGACACTTCCTGGCCTACAGAAGTTTCACCTAAAACAGAGGCAAAAACATACTCACCTGAATCAGCTTTACTGATCTCTAAAGAAAGAATTTTCTTAGTCTCTTGGCAATAACTACTTCAAATTGTACAATATTAGTTTTCAGTAAATTCTTTATTTTTGGAACCATAAAGCAGAGCTAGAGTGTAGTTGAATATAGAGTTTTTGCCTTTTATACATTTGATTATAGTGGCTGTCATTGTCATCATTTTGAAAAGAAATTTTGTTTGAAACACTTTCTCATAAGAGGATGAGAAATAATTAACTTTAAAATACATTCTCAAAGTTTTAGTTTTATACCCAAAACTATATTTTCTTTTTAGATTATACCTGGATTTGCATAGCCTTTAAACCTATGAATGAGAGATTTTGAGGACAACAAAAATTACAATATTACTTCATGTTTTTATTTCATTAAAACATTATTTGGCATTTTTTTATTAGTTGACACTAAGGAATCTGATTTTTTTTCTTGAAAAAGCACAAAATCAGGGAAGCGAGGTGGTGCGGTGGATAAAGTACTGACTCTGGTGTCAGGAGGACCTGAGTTCAAATCGGGTCTCAGACATAAGACTTACTAGCTGTGTGACCATGGGTAAGTCACTTAACCCCAATTGCCTCATACACTTAAAAAAAAATAAAAAAGAAAAGAAAGTACAAAATTAAGGAGAATAAATTAGAATCAGAAATCTTCCAATAAGAAGTGGTTGGTTGTTGTCCTTCATCTTCGAAGAGGACCAAAATGACATCACCATGATAAAGTGAAGTTGCAGTGTGTCTGACTGTGGCTGATCAGACCAATACGAGCTCAGAATGCTCTACCACAGGTTGGGCACAGGTAGTCTATGAATATTTGGGGTGGTTACTCCAAATTTGTGCATCCTACGTTTCCTTTGTTCGGTCTCAATTCTGCTTTGCTCATAGAGTACAGCACCTTTTCTTATGTGGGCACACCAGGCTGAGTGGTCCTGTGTCAAGTATCTCCCATGTTGCACAGTCAGATTCAAAGTTCTTGAGAGTGTCCTTGTATCACTTCTTCTGACCACGATGTGATTGCCTGCCCCCATGTGAGTTCTTTTTGGCAGGTGTACATTTTGCATTCGGACAACATGGCCAGCTCATTGGAGTTGTGTTCCTTAAAGCATAGTTTAAAAGCTTGGCAGTTCAGCTCGAGTAAGGACTTCAGTGTCTGGTACCTTATCCTGCCAGGTGATCCTCAGAATCTTCCTAAGACAGTTCAAATGGAAGTGATTCAGTTTCCTGGCATGGCACTGGTAGATTGTCCATGTTTCACAGGAATACCACAATGGGAACAACAGAATGGCTCTGTAGACCTTCAGTTTGGTAGTCAGTCTAATACCTCTTCTGTCCCAAACTTTTCTTTGTCCACCTGTTCCATCCAACTCTTACCTGTGGCTCCAAGAAGCTGCAGCATGGGCAGTGACCACACCCCAGGAAATCCTTTTGGCAGATAGGCCAAACCAGGTTAAGGGTATCCAAGGGGTCTCAAATCCGTTGGTGAGTTCGGCCATGAAGGCAGCTGAAGAGGGTGTAGGGTGTGTTCAGGGAGGACCAGTACCTTTGGTGTGATGGCTGCTGAGCCCTTTTTGGGGCTCTTTTCATCTTTGATGTCACAATAAGAAGTTAGGGGAAAGGGAATTAGGAGATTTTCAATCTAATTGAGATTCCAATTTTAATTAGTCTGCTTGGGCCATGTAATGTTCCACCATTTATTTAGAATCATTAGGCAAAGAAGCAAAATATAAGTACTTCCTCTTTTCCTACTGAAGTAGTAGGAGAGTTAAGGTCATAGTTGATGTAGGAGGAGCAGATTATACGTAGAACTGGATAGAATAAGAACTCGAATTAGGTGCTAAAGCCTGGTTCTTTCAGTCTGCCAAGTTTCCTATCGATGTACAGTATAGTGATGGTAACATAACATAACGAGCTTATATTTGCATATCAGTGCACAGCTTTCCAAAGCAGTTACATGATCTCATTTGATCTTAATAGCTCACTTTTATGTTATACTTCACAACTGCTAGTGTGCTTGTCTCAGAGCAAAGAGAGAAGTGGAATAGTAACCTTATTTCCTACAGGAAAACAGATTTCAGAGAGTCACAGTTTCAAGGTCACCCAGCTTGGAGCCAAGTTTTGACACCAGAATTCGATTTTAGGCCTTTGGACTCCCTAATCTGGTGTTCCTTCAGCTCTAGCATGCAACATAATATGAGTCTGTGAAATATTAAGAAGGCAGATCAATAAGTCAGGAGACTTTAAGCAGATCCTCAAAATAATTTATTTCAGACACATGGAAAAAACCACATTTCCACCCTTATATTACAAATACTATGGATAGTGAATATTTGGATAGAATACTGGAAGATGTAATTGCACTAGCGCATACTGTTGTATTCAGTGATTTTCAGTTGTATCTGACTGTGTTTCCATTTAGGGTTTTCTTGGCAAAAATGTTAGAATAGTTTGCCTCTTCCTTCTCCTACTCATCTTACAAATGAAGAAATTGAGGCAAACAAGTTTAAGCAATTTGGCCAGGTCATATAACTAGGAAATGTCTGAAGCTGAAATTAAACTCAGAAAGAGGAGTCTTCCTGTCTCCAGGTCCAGCACTATCTGCACTGTGCCATCTAGCTGCTCTTGCCTACTGTGCATTTAAAACATACACACACACACCCACACACACACACACACACACATAAAATTGCTGTTTGACAGATTTGGGAAAATGAGTCAGAGAAAAAAATAAGTGGCTCACCTGAGGTCTCACAGCTACTAACTTATGAACCTGGGAATGGAAGACAGATTTCAGACTTCGAGCCTAAGGTCTTTTCCAGATGAATAAGTTGATAGATAGACTTCTTCCTCAGTCCCACAGTACAAGATCCCTCCTAAAATGAAAGGTGATATTTGTGCCCAGAGAAATATCTTTAGTGCATTACTTTTGTACTGAAAAATAACTCCATTCTCCTCAAATCCAAAGGTAAAATACGGACACTGGAAAGCTCTTCTCAAATTCTAAAAGTTTTAACATATTTAAAAAAGAAAGAGAAAGATTTGATGTCCACAATTTGAAAATGTTCTGCTTCTTTCAAAAAGAATTGTTCTGAATAAAGCAATGCAGTAAAAATCTTGACAGGCTAATTACCACCTGCTTATTTGCCCTTTATTTCATCAGTTTCCTCAGAACCTTGAAGACTGGGAGAAGTAAAGCTTAAGGGAATACCATTAGGATAGTCAGTGAGGCAATAAGACAGTGCAGCCGAGTGGAAGGCTGGCATTATATCCAGAAGGGGGGAAAATGCCTTACAATAAAATGTCAGTGCTGTCATTTTTTAGGTCATTGGCTTCTCCAGCAGTTTGGTGATCTATTTGTAGTTTAAGGAGGGAATAATAATGTAGAGTTACTTAAACATAGAAATCAAGAAATGTCAATGGATGCCATAAGAACTTCTGTATTTCCTTGAGGAGGGACTCATTTTACCATTGGTTACATAATGGGGTAATGGAGGCATGCTCTACCATCAATTTCACTTGCTTTAAACCAAACTCTTCTGTTCCTAGTCATCTATACTAACCCTACTGAAGAGTGCTGTTATATATTTAGCCTTCGCTAGGAAGGGGAAAGCGAAATGTTGAACACATTAAGAGCAGACTTCTTTCTCTCATCAGCCAGTGGAACTCAGGCAAGTTAGATCCATTTCCAAAATTACAGAGAGCCATCATGGTACAATGGACTGTGGAGTCAGAAGAGTTAGGATCAAATCCTATCTAATCAAACATTGATTAAGTATATGAACATGAGCAAGTCTCTTAATTCCCTCAATTTTCACCTTCCTTGTCTAATCAATGCAGACCCAAGATTTGAATAATCCACCTCACAAGATTATTGTGAAGAAAATTCTTTGACCTTTCATTTTTGTGTAAATAATAATAATTATAAGAATAACTTAGTTGGGATAATTCTAGTATCCTCTTTCCTGATGCATGTGGGCTATTAGTATAGAAGGAGAACTTCATATTAAAAGAGAATTCTGTTGAATAAAATCAGAGGCATTATCAATTAATCCAATTTGTATTGATTCTATGAGAACACTATTAAATAAAGTGAGGGGAAGAGAGGGAGGAGGAAACAATTTCTGCCTATATTAGAGACCAGAGAATTAGTTTTCCTAATAATTCACTGAGTGGCTATTGCAAAACAGCCAAATATCCCATATTCTGTTATTTTAGATAAGTGGTATTGGTTCTTTGATTATTGATACATTTATATCACTTCACATGACCTCTGACTTTTACTCATTAAAGCTCCAGGGGGCATATGAGAAGTAGGAACCAGTAAAGAAGATTTCTTCCCTTCCCTCACATTTCCCTTCTCCTTCCCCATGCTGCCCAGACAGTACTGAAGCAGATGATTGTGAGGAGTAATATGGTGTTCACACCCATTGAATGAGCTGGGCATCATCAGCTACCATCTTTCCAGTAAAATGGAGGAGCACTTAGCTGGACCATTTGCCATGTTACTGGATCATAACGTTCACTAGGTCTTACCACTGTCACTACTGCTCTAGCTTCTGGATTCCAGCCACCACTGCCATCTGACCTGCCAGTACACCCCAAGGATCCCTGGGCCTTGCCATCTGCTCTGTTGCTGAACCGTTGGGACATCGCCACCTACTAGAGTTAAATTTTATTATATGTTTTCTCCTCCCTTTAAGATATGAGTTTCTTGAGAATAGGGGCTGTCCTACTTTTAATTAATTTTTTAAAATTTCTATCCCCATGGTTTAGCATAATGCTTGGCACATAGAAGGTCCTTAATATACAGTTTTTGATTTATTCATTTGTTCCTGGTGGGGACTCCTTCAGATCCTTATTTGTACTTGAAAATGATGTCAGTACAATTTTGCAATATTTTAAGAACCAATTCATCTCCAGTCGTCTGCACAGTGACACATTGTAAATTAAACTCTTTATTTCTGTGTCTTTTAATTGTCATACTTGCTCTACTCCATCTAAAGCTTCTTAATTCTGTTTGATAAATAACCCTTTGGATTGTGTGTGGATCTGTAAATAAAATGAATGATAGAGGAGAAAAAACTAAGGAACTAAATAGAAAATTTGAAAAGAAAGAGAAAAGGTTTATATTCTTATTAGTAGAATTATTAGTTCTTGAATATTAGTTCTTGAAATAATTTGAAAAATTAAGGTAAGAGTGAGATATGAAAATATTAAACCCATAGTTCATTGTTTCTGAACATGATTTTTGGTTAATTCTCTTTGACTTTGTCCATCAACCTGAAATCATTTTGAGGAAGCTCAGCCTCACTTATTCAAATAAGGATTAGAGATAATTCAGTCTTTTAGTTTTCATAGTATTTGGACAGTCTCCCTTTGATCTTTGAAGCAAAGTACTTAATACAGCTTTGGAACCAAAACTTTTACCACCTAAAATGAAAAACAAAAAACCCTAAACATCAGCCTTGCTCAATGTGATAAGACCCGAAATTGAAATCAAGTAGGATACTGGATCCTCTTTATGTTAATTGTGCTGGTACTTGAGCTTAGTCTCACCTGCTATATTTTCTCTGCTTTCATTGAACAGCTGGATTTCATGTCACCTGTAATTTCATTTGAGTTTTATTGATCTTTGTTTCTACAGTGGGTTTTTGTGACTTCCCAGACTGATTAATCTGTCTTCCAACCACAGTAATCAAAATAGATTGATATTCTGTCCAAAAAAAGTGTGAATGCACATCTCGGTGAGTAAGTGAAGAACAGTGGAAAATATAGGCAATAAATCACTATTTCTATTACTGGTAGGCACTGTATTTGTTCAGATGTATGCAGAATATGCCCCTGTGGCTCAATCCTTTGATTGGCTGGTTCTTTCTGCAACCTTCATTTTAAAGAATAGGAAAATGTTCAGGCCAGTCATATCTTCACTCTTCTCAAGGTTCCACACCTACTTATACAATTTCTTTCCAGGCTTGCTGGATCTTCTTTTCCCCTTACTTTACCACTCACCCCCACTTCTTACCTCCTTTTTATTTTTGTGTACCCTTACTGCCCCCCAAAAAACCATTTATAAAGTCATTCCTATGTACCAAGGACTGTGCCAAGCACAGGTGATACAATTAATGAAAAGAAAGATGGTTCCTGCCCTCCATGAGCTTATATTCAGTGGAGAGGGAAGAAAATTCATGAAATGGGACAGGCAAATGTGGGGGGAAACCAGTGAATATCTGAGTGGGGGCATCTTGTTCCGTGGAGTTGAAACCAGGCAGAGTAGCAGACGCAGAGTGGAGTAAGGCAAAAATCTTGGTTTCTGCCCTCTGTAAAGGAAGAGATTTGGAGGAATTTGGTATTCCTTCCTCTAGCCCTTCATAAAGGAGAGAGGAGGCTGAGGGAGGTGGTGTCAATCCAGGCTTGAGTTAACAGCAAGGTCCTGAGTTTAGAGGTGGTAAGATTATCCTGGGAGGAACAGTTAAAATCAGGCAGAGCAGTAGATGAGGGGGATAGAAAGGATACTCCTTGAAGTTAGGGAAAGGTACTTCTTTTGGAATATATTTGTATTTCCTGTGCTTGACACCATAACTGGCACAAAGTCAGGACCAAATGAATGCTTGTTAAGATGACTCTGTGTTACGTTTATTGTAGTTGTTAGTAAAGGTAAATTGAGGTGACTTTGGAACTCTGGAAAACCAATGGAGAAACACAGGAGGGAAAATTGGGAAAGGGCTCAGTTACAGAAGACTTATTTTACAAGTAGAGTGGAGTAGAAATTTAAGAGCATACATGACAACGTTGGTTTCACTTTTTATGATGGATCTATCATATCATTAACTATAAAGGCCCCCAACGTTCCTGTCTAATATATGCACGTTATAGGCCCCCAGAACTGCAAAGTAATGATGTCTTTGTAGCTCTCTTTGCCTTTCTTGAATGAGACTTGAGATTGAAGTTGAAGTTAAAATCTTTCCTCCTTCCCTCCCTCCCTTCCTTCCTTCCTTCCTCCCTTCCTTCCTTCCTTCCTTCCTTCCTTCCTTCCTTCCTTCCTTCCTTCCTTCCTTCCTTCCTTCCTTCCTTCCTTCTTCCCTCCCTCCCTCCCTCCCTTCCTTCCTTCCTCCCTCCCTCCCTCCCTCCCTCCCTTCCTTCCTTCCTTCCTTCCTTCCTTCCTTCCTTCCTTCCTTCCTTCCTTCCTTCCTTCCTTCCTTCTTTCCTTCCTCTTATTTATCTTAGCCTGAGGACACAAAAGCATAAATGTACTTTAATTCTGCTTTTTGTGGAAGTTTATTACCAAAATTATTAATAAAAGAGTTAATCAGGGAAACTTCATTCTCCAGTTAATGAGTGGTCAAAGGATATGAAAAGGCAGCTTTCAGTAGAAATCACAGTTATCTATAATCATAAAAATGTTCTAAATTGGGGATTGTGGTTGTTGTCCTTCGTTCTCAAAGAAGACCAAAAGGACATCACCATGATAAAGTGAAATTTCAGTATATCCAGCTGTGACTGATCAGACCAATACAAGCTCAGAATGCTCTACCACAGGTTGGGCACAGATAGTCCATGTGAATATTTGGAGTGGATAATCCAAATTTGTGCATCCTACATTTACTTTGTGCTGTCTCAATTCTGCTTTGCTCATAGAGCACAGCACCCTTTCTGATGTGGGCACACCATGCTAAGTGGTCCTGTGCCAGTTTCTCCCATGTTGCACAATCTAATCCAGAGTTCTTGAGAGAGACCTTGAGAGTGTCCTTATATTGCTTCTTCTGACCACCATGTGATTGTCCCATGTGAGTTCTCCATAAAATAGTCTTTTTGGAGAGCGTACATTCTGCATTCATACAATGTGGTCAGCCCATCAAAGTTGCCCTTTCTGAAGTTTGAATGCTTGGCAGTTCAGCTCGAGCAAGGACTTCAGTGTCTGGTACCTTATCCTGCCAGGTAATCCTCAGAACCTTCCTAAGACAGTTCAAATGGAAGCAATTCAATTTCCTGGCACGACACTGGTAGAGTGTCCATGTTTCACAAATATACAACAATGAGGTTAGCACAATGGCTCTGTGGACCTTCAGTTTGGTAGTCAATCTACTACCTCTTCTCTCCCAAACTTTTCTGAACCTCCCAGACACTGAGCTAGCTCTGGCAATGAGTGCATCAACCTCATTGTCAATGTGAAACAGGGCTGTGTGCTTGCTCCCATGCTTCTTAGCATGATGTTTTCAGCCATGCTGTCAAATGCTTTCTATGAGAATGAACACGGCATAAGGTGAGCTACCATACTGATGGTAAGTCCTTCAATTTGAAAAGGCTATGAGCCAAGACCAAAGTAGAGGAAGTGCTGGTGCATGATTTTCTGTTTGCAGATGATTGTGTACCCCATGCAGCCTCTGAAACTGAGATGCAACAAAGTATGGATCAATTTTCTGCTGCCTATGCTAGTTTTGGCCTAATAATTAACACCAAGAAAACACAGATGCTCCAAGCAACCACCACACCATCCATACATGGAACTATCTGTTGCAACAAATGGAGAAGTTTTGAATACTGTGGATAAGTTCTAAATCAGTACTCATTAGAGAAATGCACATTAAAACAACTCCTATTTACCACTTCACATCCAACAGAAATGACAATTGCTAGAGAGGATGTGGAAAAATAGGTACACTAATGAACTGTTGGAATTTTGAATTCATGCAGTCATTCTGGAGAACAGTTCAGAACTAGGCCCACATGGATATAAAACTGTGCATACCCTTTCACCCAGTAATAACGAATACTAGGCAAGTGGATTGACTCCATTTGTATTCACAGTTAAGATTACTGTGTATTTCTCTCCATCCTATTTTCCTCTGTTTAAATTTTTCTTTTTTTACCCTGTCCCTTCTCAGAGGCTTTTTTTTTTTTGCTTTGACTTCTGCCTCCGTTAAAGAGCCCTTCCTTTGATCACTTCTACTCTTTTCTCTTATCACCTTCCTCTCCTGTTTCCACATTGCGTAGAACAGATTTCTGTACCCCACTGAGTTTGTATAAATTTTCCACTTTGAATTAGATGAGAATGAGGTTCAAGCATTCTTCCGCATCCATTTCTCCTCCAGTGTAAGTTTTCTTCCTTTTATGTCCCTTTTTGTAAGACAATTTCCCCAATTTTCTACTTCTTTCCCTCTTCTCCCAGTACATCCCTCTTTCTCATCCTTCCATTTCTTTTAGTTCATCCCAGCATTACTTACATCAGTGCTATCTGCATATGTTGGCTTCTTCTAACTGCCCTAACAAGAATAGTGCTCTTAGAAAATAAGTGCATCACCTTCTCACGATAATGTAAACAGTTTATAAATTCCCTTATGATTTCTCTTCCAGGTTTATTTTTTAATGGTTCTTGGGAGGCTTGGGTTTCAAAGTTAGCTTTTTTGTTTATCTCTAGTATTTTCATCTGGAATTCTTGAAAGTCTCCTATTTCACTGAATATCCACCCCCCCCCCCCCCATTTTTGATGGGTAGCTTACTCTTCATTGTAATCCTAGCTCCTTTGCCTTCCATAGTATCATATCCCAAACCCACTGCTCCTTCAACTTGCTGGCTGCCAAGTCTTGCATGGTCCTGACTTTAGCCATATTGTCATTGAATTGTCTTTGTGGCTAGTTGCAGTATTCTCTCTTTGACCTGTGAGTTCTGTAATTTGGCTCTAATACTACTGGGAATTCTCATTTTGTGATCTCTTTCAGGAGGTGATTGACAGATTCTTCTTTTTTATTAAAAAAAGTTACAGAGGTCTGTGATGTCTCCCTCCAACTCCCAGCCCCTAGAGAAGGCCAAAATATGACACATATTTATGTGAGATCATACAGTACATATTTCCACATTCCAATTCTTTCTCTGGAGTTGTATATCATCTTTTTTCAAAGGTTGTTTTTAGTTGATTTACATATTCTTATTATTTAGAATAGCTTACTCTTTGAACAATATTGCTGTTACCCTATGCAATGTTCTCTTGCTTTTACTTGTTCCATTCTTCGTTATTTCTTTCAAGTCTTTCCATGTTTTCCTAAAATCAGCCTGCTCATCATTTCTTGTAGCACAGCAGTACTCCCCACAAATCTGACACATGTCTCTCAGCCCTTTTCAAAGGGCTACCAGTCCACCTTTGGTGTTCATCTGTTACCCAATTCTCATCTACGGCTCTAAGCATACACAGTAAAACTGTTTTGGTAGATTTGCCTAAAGCAGATTGAGGGGAACCTTTTGGTTCAGACCTATCAGTGACATTCACCTATTAGGGGAATGTCTATTTCACATATGAACACTTCCTGAGGGGGAGTGCATGGATAAGAGAGGCAGCTAGGTGGTGCAATGGATAGAGCACCAGTGCAGGAGTTAGGAGGACCTGAGTTCAAATCTCACCTCAGACACTTGACACTCACTAGCTGTGTGACCTTGGGCAAGTCACTTAACCCCAATTGCCTCATCCTGAGTCATCTCCAGTCATCCTGATGAATATCTGGTCACTGGATCCAGATGGCTCTGGAGGAGAAGTGAGGCTGGTGACCTACACAGCCCTCCCTCACTCAAAACAAAGTCAAGTGAAAGTCATGTCATCATTTCTCTGATGGCAAGGTCTTCTTAGGCAATGAAGGATGAACACACACGCATGGATAAGAATGATTTGTTTCAATGGCCATGAAGGCAACTGAAGCAGGCTCTGTGGAGGGCTTAGAACTTGGTCAGATATTAAAGATACAAAGTTACCCATTGAATCCTGGGCTGTCATCAGTCATCTTGACTTTTTTCTTGCTAATAGACTTTGATGACTATTCAAAAGAAAGAGTGAGGTTGGTGACTTTGTGTGACTTTACCTCACTTTAATTCGTAAGCAAAAAAATACATCACCCTGTGATGTCATTGGTCCTTTTTGAAAACAAAGGATGAACAACCACTACTAGGTCTGTATCCCAGCAAGATTAAAAAAAAGGGGAAACGATGTATACATGCAAAAACATTTATAGCAGCTCTTTTGGTGGTGGTGGGGGGGAAGATGCTGGTAAGGAATTGGAAATGGAGGGCATACCAGTTAATTGGGGAATGACTGAACAAGTATTGTGACAGAATACTATTATATTATAAAAATGATGAACAGGATAGTTTTTTTTTTTTAAAAAAAGATGAAAACCTATATATTTGCTGTTGCTCAGACATGTTTTTAATTGGGTTGGACTCTGGGATTTCTTGACCAAGATTCTAGAGTGCTTCGCCATTTCTTTCTTGAGCTCATTTTACAGATGAGGAAGCTGAGGCCAACAGGACTAAGTGATATTCCCAGTATGTGTGAGGCCAGATTTGATCTCTGCAAGAAGAGTCTTCCTGAGTTCAGAGCTGATGCTGCAGACCTGGAGCTCTGTCCACCATGCCACCTAGCTGCCTGAAGACCTAGAAGAACCGAAGTGAAGTGAAGTCAACAGAATCAAATCATTGTGCATAGTAAAGTTAATAGTGTGGTGATGATCAACTGTGAAAGACTTAGCTACTTGGATCAATACGGTGATCAGAAGCAGTTCCAAAGGACCCTTGATGAAGAATGTTATCTCCAGAGATAGAACTAATGAACTCTGAGTGCAAATTGAAGCAAATTTTCTCACTTTCATGTTTTCCTTGTTTCTTGTGTGACATGATTAGTATGGAAATATGTTTTCATGATTTCATATGTATAATTGACATCATAATGCTTGCTTTTTCAGTGCATGGGGTAGAGGCTGGAAGGAGGAAGCAAATTTGCAATATTTAACAAAATCTGAAAATAAATAATAAATTCAGTAAAAATAAAGGAAAAAACTCTGAATTATTAATCATCAAGCTTATAGAAGATCATCTTCCTTGTTTAGCTTAGGGCCTTCAGTTAGGATTAAAAAAAAACAAAACAAGCTACCAGAAGTTCAGACCTCTGTCTTCCTCACTTACATTACAATGTCAACAACTGTTCTTCATTTGTTTGCAGTCTTTATATCCTATTTTAAAGATATGTTGTTATTTAGTTATTTTAAGTTGTACCGTACTCTTTGTGACCCCTTTTGGGGTATTCTTGGCAAAGATACCAGAGCAGTTTACCATTTCCTTTTCCAGTTCATTTTACAGATGAAGAACTGGGGCAAAGAGGGTTAATTGACTTGACCATGGTCACACAGTTTAAGTGTCTGAGGCCAGATTTGAACTCAGGAAGATGAATCCTCCTGACTTCATGCCTGGCACTGTATCCACTGCACCACTTAGATACATAAGAATCAAAAGAGTTTATGATTTGAGATATATACATATATATGTATATATATCTGTGTGTGTATATATATATACACACATATATTATATACGTATATAGATACATATGTATACATACATATACACAGATATATATACATATATCTGTGTATATATATATTTTTTCTTTTCCCAAGGGAGCTGGATTTGATACTAATTAAAACAGAAAGTGTAAATATAGCTTTAAAGAACAGGAAAGAAATGTTGGAGTAAATGTTTTATCTTAGCAAGAAGTGGAGGCAAGAAATATAAACTTGTCCACCCATTCTACCAGATGGAAAGTCAACACCTTCAGGTGTCTCAGATGCTCTGGTTGCCAAAATGAGTCTCTGAAATGCCAGGCTTAAGCAGAAACCCAATAGGCAACTGGGTGTCTCAGTGCTAAGCTTCCACCAATGTGTAGTCTGCCAGTCCACTCACCATTTCATCTCCCAGCTCTCTGGAAACATGAAACTCCTACTGCCACTAGTCCTGCCTCTGCTCCCCTCCCACTGGCCCATAGCTTTTTTGGTTGGATTTTCTCATTACTACTAGACAGCAAGAAGATAGTGCTGCCTCTTTGAAAACATCTCCTGCAAATCCACTCAAACAGGCTCTGAACCCCATGGGGGTCTCTCTTAAAAGCTGGTTACATCTTTAAGGGAGATTAGCGTTGGTCTCAACCTTTGATTTCTTTGGTGGAGGAAATCTCCAGTGAGAGATTTCCCTCTACCAATGCAAATTGGTAACTATTCATTGCCTCATAGATAGTAGTACAGCTGGAGATCTTGTGGGCCATAAACATTTTTTTTCCATGAATAATTCTTTTGATTTGTACTCCTTTGCATTTTATTTTATGTGTTCAAAAACATGATTCTGAGAAAAGATAGATAGGCTTCATCAGACTGCTAGAAGTTTCCATGGCCCCAAAAATGTTTCAGCCTTCTCTTTTCAGGGTTGCCTTGAGCTATAGTAGTAATAGTGGTAGTAGTAGTAGTAGTAGTAGTAGTAGTAGTAGTAGTAGTAGTAGTAGTAGTAACAGCAGCAGCAGCAGTAGTAGTAATAGCAGTGATAGTTATTCAGCCTTCCTTCTCAAAGGTGACCAGTGACATCAGGAGAGCTATCTTTTGACTTACAAATGAATAGGATTTAAGTGAGACAGGGCTGGGCAGTCATCAGCCTCACTCTCCCCTCCAGAGACATCAGAGTGCTTTGGGCCCTCAGACAGGAAGTGACTTTCCCATGATCACTCAGTCAGTGTTCCTCATGTACAGGATTTGAGCCCAGGATTTCCTAACTCTGAGAACATTTGTCTCTGTACTATGAAAGAATAGGTTCTTAAGGTAGATTCAGTATTTTATTTCCTGTTAGGAAAAATATAGAAGTTTTTACCCTCTCCCCAAGTCATGTCATAAGCAAACATCTCCTGAAACCTGATGGGAACAAAAGCAGTTGTTGTTCTTGTGTGTCAGTCTCTCCTACCCGGACCCACAACGAGCACTGAGATCTATAAATGGTGCAAACTTTGTCTCTGCAGTTAGTGTCTTTGTGCTGAGATGAGTTACAAAAATAGATGAAAGTGCCAGGTTGGGAGAACGTATTCCACAACAGCTGCGCCAGCAGCGCATCCTGCTAAAAGGCAGTGTGCTGCTTTGTGGCGCTCATTTCAGAATTTTCTCTTGATCCCCAAGCAGCGTTGGTGACGAGTCTTAGGAAACTGTTTGGACATCTCCCTTCCAATAATGCTCTTCAGCCTTTGTCAGCCCATCATGGGTTGCTTTCTGGGCTCTGCAATCAGTCTGTTGAAGCAGCCTAATGAAACAGCAGCCACGTTGCTCTCCAGAATCATAGGTTCTTCTAAGGACTTTCAGCAGTCTGAAAGCAGCAATATTTCTGATTCGTGCGAAATTGGTCTGTGTGGTTTGGGAGTTTTCTTATAAGCAAGAATAGAAGTGGATTCATTCAATCATTCCATAAACATTTATTAAGTACCTACTGTGTGCCAGGCACTGGGCTAAGTACACACTGGGAATACAAAAGATGCAAAAAGACAATCTGCTCTCAAGGAGCTCTGTGTGGCCATAGAATAACCTTTGTAAAAGACATGCTCTTGATTGTACAAATCAGGGTTTCACTGGAAGCCACATCTGCCAAGCCACCGTCAAGACAGAACCTTCCTAAACTGGGAGCTATGGTAGGAGTATAGTCAAGCCCCAGCTAATGGAAATGCTTGGGGAAAGAATAATGAATTCTTTGCTGAATTTAAAGCTGCTCAGAAGAATCGTCTTTTGCTTCTATTTCCACTGAATTGAATTGTTCCCTGAACATGCTGTTTCCTGTTTTCCACCTTCTTCTTGTGTGAAATCTTCCCCTATTTGAACATAAGCTTCTTGAGGAAGGGAGACGGTACAGTGCAGATAATTGTGACCCTAGGCAAGTCACTTAACCACTGGCTGCCTCAATTTCCTTAACTGTAAAATAAGGACAATGTTAGTACCCACCTTGAAGAGTGGCTGTCAGGATTAAATAATATAATGTTTGTACAGCTCTTAGCCCAGGGTCTGGCACATTTGTGGAATCTAAAAAAACAAACAAACAAAAAAAAACCTTGTTTCTTTTCCTCCTTCCCCTTGAGGGCTAGAATTGTCCTGCTTGCTAGTTGCTTGTATTGGTGATCCCAGCACTTACTACAGTTCTATAACATAAACAGGAAGTGCTTAATTGTAAGGGGTGCTGACCACCATGCCATCTGGGATGCCACACTGACGGACATCAGGTAAACTGAGTCCGATGCAGGGAAGGGTGAACAAGATGGCGCTGGAAGGGATGGCCCCACCCCTGGTTTGTTTTTGTCACTGTAGTTCCAGCTTGTGTTCATTACTATAGCTTCAGGTTTGTTTGTGTGTGTTACCATGGTTCACTGGGCTAGCTGGCAAAGACTATATAATCAGAATGCTTGCTTGAATAAATCGGAGTTGCTTACTGACCCACTCTCCCGCCTCATTCTTTTACTTGTGAGCTCCACAGGAGGACGAGCAGCCTGCTGGCCAGGCATAAGACTTGCTTCTCTCGGTAAGCTATGCCGTCACCATAGCACTTAATAAATGCATGTTTCCTTGTCTTGTCTCTTTTCTGGCTTTTAAAATGAAAGTAGCTAATTATGAAAATAATTTGATCTTTAATCATCTGTAGGGTCAAATATCCTCCGGATGCTGGTGTATGTGTATGCCTGTCTGTTATTTGTCAGTACAAGAGCCATAATCTTGTTTTTCTGATGCCTCCAAGCTCCTTCCTCTCTTCAGTGTCTTGATTTAGCAATGATGATTAGGGATTCTTTGGTGCCTTGTTTTCATTCAGAACATCAAAAGTCCAGGACTTTAGATGTAAATGTTAAAGGTAAAGGAGATCGAATCAGTTCTCAAATGCCTTCTTTACATTTTTTGATAGTTTTCAACATTCACTTTTATAAGACTTTGACATCCAAATTTTTCCCTTTCTCCCTCTCTTCAGTCCCCGCTCCTGATGTAGGCTCTACAGTTCTCATTGTTTTTGAAAACAAATTGGAAAGAAGAGAGGGTGAGAAATTAATCCACTTAGCCTTAGAGCTCTACCTGACTAACCTAGTGAGCCTGTTCCAAACTGCCGGACCAGACCATGTTTCACATCCTGCCATCTTGTCATCTTGTCAGTCTACCTTTCCCAGAAGTCTAAGTAATGAGATCAATACCAATAAATTACCATTATTCCTAGAAAGATCATGCTAATCAGCTCCCTTTTCTTCATATTCTTAGGGCTGAGCACAGTGTCTGGTACATAGTAGGTGCTTAAAAAAGCTAATTCTCTTAACTTCACTCTGCCTCATCGATCAACTTGCCAATGCAAGTCCTCAGAGTTTTCCTCCCCTTGTGACCCCCACTCTGACCCCTTTAAAGTATTACTTCTCCCTATTAGAACATAAGCTCCTCTAGGTTAGGTTGCCATGCTTTTGTATGCATGTGAGACATTAATGCAATTTCTAGCACATGATAGGTGCTTGATAAATGCTTTTTTCCTATTCAATTATCCATTCATTCCTTACAGATGAACTTCTGAAAGTACTTTATTCTTTGTGCAATAGTTAAGTACTTCAGTACAGTAAGCTTAATTTTAGTTACTCAGATTTTTGACAGTTAATACAAATGAAATCATGATTTTTCCTAAAATATACTGATAATTTTTTAAAAATCGAAGCAGAATTGTTAGAAGGTTGACTTTGCATTTGGATTTACTTTAATCATGAAATGCAGTGTGACAAAATGGAATGAGCCCTGAATTCAAGGTCATGCGACTTGGAAGTGATGGAGGCAAAGAGAGGCACAAACAGGCACCGACTGTGAGAAAATCACTTAATCCTTCTGTGCCTTTGTTTTCCTCTTTTATGAAATGAAGGGGTTGGATAAGATAATCTCTTTGCTCCCTTTCAACACCAAAATAACCTGGCCTGAGCATCCTTTTCTGTAAGACTGTTTCTCAGGAATATGCTGTTTTCTCAGTCTGAAGATTCTGTATTGACTATTTTCCAACCTTCTTTCTCTCTTCCTTTTCCTTCTTCTCCTTCTCCTGCTCTTCTCCCTTCTCTCCTCTTCCCTTCTCCTTTTCTTCCTTCCTCTCCCCCTTTCCTCTCCCTTCCCCATCTGTCTTCTCTTTTATCCCTTCCTCTGTACCTGCCTTCCTGTAGGGGATTACTCACTTTTGATATGTTGATGCTCAAACCCTCACCCAGGAAAGCGCTTGCTTGGGGTTGTTTCATTTTAAATCTACAGAAGTAACCAAAAGCCTCTTATTGGAACAACTGCAGTCAGGAATAATTAAGTCTCTTAGGTAGCTCAGAATATCAACCACCTCCCCTGTGAGGATTCATAAGGGTGTTTTTTTTATTCCCATGCTTGTAGCCTGTAGGAATCTCCAACACTATATTCCTATTGTGCATTTTACTTTTGGGAGCCTCACATTTCAATTTGCTGGAGACATCAAAGGATACAGTTGCTTTCCTTTGTTTGCTCCCATTGACCTGACTGAAACATGTTTCCTCTATGAAAAAGACGATCTGACCAGTCAGCATCTCTTAGTCATACCATTAATCAGCAAGTGGGGGCCATTTCCAGCTGCCCTGATCCATATCTTGCTGTATCCAGATGACTCAGGAGGAGATAGTGAGGCTGGTGACTTTGCACAGCTCTGCCTCACTTAAATCCAGTTCACTTGCAAGTCATGACAATACCTTGCTGTTGTCATGGTTCCCTTTGAGAAAGGACAAACAACTTGTGAGTAGCACTAGCTGCCTCACTGGGAACCCAACTAATCAGTTCCAGTTGGGTAACATAACTTCCTTCCTTCCTTCCTTCCTTCCTTCCTTCCTTCCTTCCTTCCTTCCTTCCTTCCTTCCTTCCTTCCTTCTTTCCTTCCTTCTTTCTTTTCTTCTCCTTCCTCTTCTCCCTCTGTTCACATGGGTAATCATAACCTTACCTGCAAGTACTCTGTTTAAAAGAATATAATTTTGATTGCTGATACCTCCCAAGATATCTTAGAGCTTATGCACTAGATTTATTTTTTAAGGCCCATGTCTTAAACCTAAATTACTCTGACTCACTGATTGGCCAACAGTGGATCCCAGACCAAGCTTACCTTGGCCATTGTTTTGGTTTGACTGCTCAGAGTGAATGTCAATAATAATTGTTTCGGTTTTAGCCAGGAATCCTAAGGGTCTTCCCCTCCCAGATTGATTTTTTTTGACTATGTAAAAAGGCCATTATTTTGCCTCATTTCATATCTAGCCTTAATCACTGAATGGGTGTTGCTTCAGACAAACTGAGACCTGGAAAAGACGTTAGCTTAAAAAGGCCAAGATTGCCCACTATATCCAGGGTCATTTCCACTTATGTCTCAGGAGGAGAGAATAAGGTTGTTGCCTCTGCACATCCCTGCCTCACTTAATTCCATTTACTCATATATCATGACATCATCTTCCCAATGTCGTGTGCCTCTTCAAAAACAAAGGACAAATAACAACATTCAACAAGTATTGCCTGTGTGTCCAGTGATGTTCCATGATATGGGGAGAGTTTAAACAGGAGTGGAAAATGAGATGTCCAACCACGATTTGCTGTAATTCTTCAAAGTACTCATTTTTCATCTCGGCCAGCTTTGTTGGGCTTTAACCACTTACAAAAGAATTGTATTTTTGTTTGTTTTGTTTTTGACCAGCACTTTTCTGACCATGTCACCCCCACTCCCTATCCAGTTAATTCCAGTGGGTCCCTATTCCCTCCTGAGTAAAATATAAAATCCTCTATTTGGATTGCACAGTCTTTTCTAACCTGGTTCTTTCCAGTCTTCTTACCCTTTTTTTTTTTTAAAAAAAGATTTAAATATATTTATTTATTTTTAGTTTTCAACATTCATTTCCACAGAATTAGAGTTCCAAATTTTCTCTCCATCTTTCTCCTTCCCCCATCCCTGAGATGGCATGCATTCTGAATACCCCTTCCCCCAGTCTACCCTCCCTTTTATCATCAACCTCCCCCCTTATCCTCTTACCCTTTACTTTCTTGAAGGGCAAGATTTCTATACCCCATTGCCTATATATCTTATTTCCCAGTTGCATGTAAAAACAATTTTTTAATATTTGTTTTTAAAATCTTGAGTTTCAAATTCTCTGTCTTCTTCCCTCCCTACCCACCCCCATTGAGAAGCAAGCAATTCAATATAAGTTATACATGTATAGTTATGCAAAACACCTCCTTAATAGTCATGTGGTGAAAGACTAACTATATTTCCCTCCATCTTATCCTGCCCTCCAATTATTCTGTTTTCTCCTTTGACCCTATCCCGTTTCTAAAGTGTTTGCTTCTGACTACCCCCTCCCATAATCTGTCCTCCCTTCTATCATTCCCCCTTATACCCCCCCCCCACTTTACTGTAGGGTAAAATACTCAGTTGAGTATGCATATTATTCCCTCCTTAAGCCAAATTCAATGAGAGTAAGGTTCATTTTTTTCCTTCTCACATCCCCATTCTTCACCTCCATGATAAAAACTTTTTCTTGCCTCTTTCATGAGATAATTTACCCCATCTATTTTACCCTATCCCCTTCTCCTGGTATATTCCTCTCTCACCCTTAATTTTATTTTTTAAATATTATCACTTCATAGTCAGCTTAACCTGTGCCATCTATCTATCTGTTTATCTATCTGTCTGTCTGTCTGTCTATCTGTCTCTCTATTTCCTCCAATTACCCTAACACTGAGAAAGTTCTCATGAGTTACAAATAAAATCTTTCCATGAAGGAATGTAGAGTTCAACTTTAATAAGTCTCTTATGATTTCTCTTTTCTATTTACCTTTTCATGCTTCTCTTAATCAAATTTTCTATTCAACTCTAGTGTTTTCCTCAAGAATGCTTGATTATGGCTTTCAGGTAGTCCAATAATTTTTAAATTATCTCTGATGGATCTATTTTCCATTTCAGTTGTTTTTCCAGTGAGATTTTTCAGATTGTCTTCTATGTTTTCATTCTTTTGGTTCTGTTTTATAATTTTTTGATATCTCATTAAGTCATTAGCTTCATTTTCTTCAGTGAGCTTTTGGACCTTCTTTTCCATTTGGCCAGTTCTACTTTTTAAGACATTCTTCTTCTCATTGGGTTTTTGGACTTCTTTTGCCATTTGGGTTAGTCTATTTTTAAGGTGTTATTTTCTTTAGTGTTTTTGGGATGTCCTTTAGGAAGCTGTTGACTCCTTGTCTTTTCATGATTTTCTTGCATCACTCTCATTTCTCTTCTCAGTTTTTCCTCTACTTTTCTTACTTGATTTTCAAAATCCTTTTTGAGCTCCTCCATGATCTGAGACCAATTCGTATTCCTCTTGGAGGCCTGTGATGTCTGAGCTTTGACTCTGCTGTCCTCCTGTGGTTTGATGCCCTGGTCTTCCTTGTCACCAAAGTAAAATTCTGTGCTTTGAGTTCTTTTACAATATCTACTAATCTTCCCAGCCAAATACTTGACTTTCTAACTCTTTGTCAAGATAGAACTCTACTTCCAGTGGGGGTAGGTATACTGTCCTAGGTTTCAGGTATTTTGTATCAGGTGCTTGATTTTCCACTGTCTGTGGGCCCAGAACTCTGGAAGCAGTGTCTTCTGTAGCTGACACCACTACCATCACTGCCAGCCACCACTGCCACCAAATCCCCACCCTGGGACTAGAGTTGGACCCAGCCAGACTAGATGTTCCTCTTTCATCCAGGTCCCACAGAATTTTTCCACTGACCTTTTTCTTGTTTGTGGGTTAAGAAGTTTGGAAACAGAGGGCGGAGCCAAGATGGCATAGTAGAAAGACGCACATACACATAGCTCCGAACCCACAACCCATAGAACAACTACAAAGAAGTAACTCACGGCGAATTCTGCACCCAGAGGCCACAGAACATTGGAGCGAGGGAGATTTCTGTTCCGGAGAGACCTGCAAACCTCTCGTAAAAGGTCCTTCGTGCTGCGGACTGGGCGCCGGGACTGGGAGCTGAGTACAGCCCTGCCGTGGCCGCGGCACCGAGAGGAACAGATCCGAGCGGGCTTCAGGGACGGGATCTCCAGCGGCCGCACAAGTACCTCCACCCACAGGTGACGGGGGTCGGTGAGAGAGTCCCTTTGGCGGGTCGAGGGGGGAGTGGGGTGCCCCCATGGCTCGGGCCCCCTCGGGAGACAGAAGCTGAGGGGCAGGCAGGAGCCTGGATCCATTGTTGAAGGTCTGTGCATAAACTCCCTGAGGGAACTGAGCCTGAGAGGCAGCCTTGCCCTCACCTGAGCATCTGAATTTAATCTCACACTGAATAGCAGCCCTGCCCCCGCCCAAAGCCCTGAGGCTGGAAGCAGCATTTGAATCTCAGACCCCAAACACTGGCTGGGAGGATCAGGAGGTGAGGTGGGTGTGAGGAAAATATTCAGAGGTCAAGTCACTGGCTGGGATAATGCCCAGAAAAGGGAAAAGAAATAAGACTATAGAAGGTTACTTTCTTGGTGAACAGGCATTTCCTCCCTTCCTTTCTGATGAGGAAGAACAATGCTTACCATCAGGCAAAGACACAGAAATCAAGGCTTCTGTGTCCCAGCCCACTCAATGGTCTCAGGCCATGGAAGAGCTCAAAAAGAATTTTGAAAATCAAGTTAGAGAGGTGGAGGAAAAGCTGGGAAGAGAAATGAGAGACATGCAGTCAAAGCATAAACAGCAAATCAGCTCCCTGCTAAAGGAGACCCAAAAAAATGTTGAAGAAAATAACACCTTGAAAACTAGCCTAACTCAATTGGCAAAAGAGGTTCAAAAAGCCAGTGAGGAGAAGAATGCTTTCAAAAGCAGAATTAGCCAAATGGAAAAGGAGATTCAAAAGCTCACTGAAGAAAATAGTTCTTTCAAAATTAGAATGGCACAGATGGAGGCTAAGGACTTTATGAGAAAGCAAGAAATCACAGAACAAAGCCAGAGGAATGGAAAAATGGAAGATAATGTGAAATATCTCATTGGAAAAACAACTGACCTTGAAAATAGATCCAGGAGAGACAATTTAAAAATTATGGGACTACCTGAAAGCCATGATCAAAAGAAGAGCCTAGACATCATCTTTCATGAAATTATCAATGAAAACTGCCCTGAGATTCTAGAACCAGAGGGCAAAATAAATATTCAAGGAATCCACAGAACACCGCCTGAAAGAGATCCAAAAAGAGAAACTCCTAGGAACATTGTGGCCAAATTCCAGAACTCCCAGGTGAAAGAGAAAATATTGCAAACAGCTAGAAAGAAACAATTCAAGTATTGTGGAAATACAATCAGGATAACACAAGATCTAGCAGCTTCTACATTAAGGGATCGAAGGGCGTGGAATAGGATATTCCAGAAGTCAAAGGAACTAGGACTAAAACCAAGAATCACCTACCCAGCAAAACTGAGTATAATACTTCAGGGGAAAAATTGGTCTTTCAATGAAATAGAGGATTTTCAAGCATTCTTGATGAAAAGACCAGAGCTGAAAAGAAAATTTGACTTCCAAACACAAGAATGAAGAGAACCATGAAAAGGTGAACAGCAAAGAGAAGTCATAAGGGACTTACTAAAGTTGAACTGTTTACATTCCTACATGGAAAGACAATATTTGTAACTCTTGAAACATTTCAGTATCTGGGTACTGGGTGGGATTTCACACACACACATGCACACACGCACACACACATAGAGACAGAGTGCACAGAGTGAATTGAAGAGGATGGGATCATATCTTAAAAAAAAATGAAATCAAGCAGTGAGAGAGAAAGATATTGGGAGGAGAAAGGGAGAATTGAATGGGGCAAATTATCTCTCATAAAAGAGGCAAGGAAAAGACTCATTAGTGGAGGGATAAAGAGGGGAGGTGAGAGAAAAACATGAAGTCTACTCTCATCACATTCCACTAAAGGAAAGAATAAAATGCCTACTCATTTTGGTATGAAAACCTATCTTACAATACAGGAAAGTGGAGGATAAGGGGATAAGCAGAGTGGGGGGGGATGATAGAAGGGAGGGCATGGGGAGGAGAGTGCAATTTGAGGTCAACACTGATGGGGAGGGATAGGATCAAAAGAGAATAGAAGTAATGGGGGACAGGATAGGATGGAGGGAAATATAGTTAGTCCTATACAACACAACTATTATGGAAGTCATTTGCAAAACTACACAGATTTGGCCTATATTGAATTGCTTGTCTTCCAAAGGGAAGGGGTGGAGAGGGAGGGAGCTAAAGAAGTTGGAACTCAAAGTGTTAGGATCAACTGTAATGTTCTTACCACTAGGAAATAAGAAATACAGGTAAAGGGGTATAGAAAGCTATCTGGCCCTACAGGACAAAAGAGAAGACAGAGACAAGGGCAGAGAGGGATGATAGAAGAGAGAGCAGATTGGTCATAGGGGCAATTAGAATGCTTAGCGTTTGGGGGGGGAGGGGAGAAAAGGGGAGAAAATTTGTAACCCAAAATGTTGTGAAAACCAGCCTTCTATCCATTATGCCATGATATCTCCCTACAATGAAATCCATTTCATAAAGGTAAAATATTCCTTAAAAAAAAAAAAGAAGTTTGGAAACTGACACCACTGCCAATGATTCAGTCCTGTGAGGCCTGCTCTGGCCTGTCTGTGCAAGTGTGGCCCACAGTGGGCTTTGCTCTGTTCCTCGCAATTGTGAAAAATCCTTCCTGTTGACTTCCCAGGGTTTCTTAGGCTGGGGATTTATTTTACTCTGTCATTTTGTGGGTTCTTTAGCTCCAAAATTTGTTTAGAGTCATTTTTTACAGGTATTTGGAGGGCTTTGGAGGAGAGCTCAGGGAAGTCCCTGCTTTTACTCTGCCATCTTGACTCCACCTCCCCAAATCTTCTTACCCTTTCACTTTCATCCACACAGTTTATGAGAAAGTGACACTGACAGTCTTGCTGATTTTAATATAAGAAATTCCATCTCCCAGGCCCTAAATCCAGGCACTTTCACTGACTCTCTTTTCTTCTCAGAATTCTCTCCCTCCTTAAGTCCAATTCCAGGATTCCTTAATATCCTTCAGGTCTCTGCTAAAATTTTACCTTCTTGAATGTGAATTCCCCTATTCCTAATAGTATCTTCTCTCTGATTATTAAAATTTATCCTTTGTGTAAGGGGATTTTTTTTTCCTTTCTTTGCATCCAGTAGTACTGTGCACAGTGCCTACCACACAGTAGGAACTTTAACAATGTGAAATTAACTGATTGAATGTTTGCCCTTAATGTGAATAACAGTTATCATCCAGCTAAAGAACCACAACATTTATCAAATTAACTGTCTCTGAGCTGTGAAGACCAGCCAGTTATTAGCACTCAGGGGTGCTGGGCTCTCATCACCAATATGCCAGTGCAGCAGCAGAGATCCTTTGCTTTTCCTTCTCCAACCAGAAGGGGCAGCAGAGAGCCACAGGTAATTTACCAGCCCTTCATCTTTTACCAACTTTAGGTCGCTCCAAGGGCAGTTCCATGGCTCAATGGATAGAGTTCTTGGCTTGGAGACTGGAAGATTCATCTTCCTGAGTTCAGATTTAGCCTTAGATGCTTTACTAGCTGTGTGACCCTGGGCAAGTCACTTCACTGTTTGCTTCAATTTTCTTATCTATAAAAAGAGCTAGAGAAGGAAGTGGCAAACCACTCCAGTAGTCAAGAAAACCCCAAATGACATCATGAAGAATCTGACAATTGAACAAGAATAAGGCAGCAACAAAGACTAGATTAATAGGTTAACTAGAGCTCCTGACCAATTAAATCAGTTCACTCCAGTCAAGCAGGAATCACCCAGATGAAATTCTCATTCAATTGACTGGCTCTAACAGGCCCCTTCCCCCTACCCCCCATCTCATCATTACCTGCCTCTGCTGCTGCTGTCTCTTCATGCCCTTCTCTTGCCACCCTGTGAAATAATTGAAGTTTATTGCTTTAAATGGCAACCTCTTAACTCTCAGGGACTCATCTTTCACTTAAAAAGTTACAGCTCCACAAATGTCTTCTATCAAATCAACAGCCTTATTTCAAACTACTTCAGGCTCCAGATGTTGATATCACTTCTCACTTTTTAAGAGTGTTTTTTTCATCTTTGGTCCTAAAATACGTATATGCAAATTAGCTGATTATACTTTGTATCTTTTTTGTCCATGCTAATGATGACTAGATATAAAAATGATCATCGAAGATCCACCCATAAACTGAAGCATTCATTTCAGTTTTCTTTAACAGGTCAGATGCCCCCTTTGGCAGCCTTTCATGACAGTGAATATGGGACGTCTAAAGGAGGGGCATGGTCAGGGACTATGACCACCTGAGTCACAACATACTACAAGTATGTGGAAAGAAGGAATGAAGAGAGAAAAGAAGGGAGGAAGAAGGGAATAATTGAGGAGAGAAGGAAGGGGGGAAGGATGGAAGGAAGAAAAGGCTTATCAATATACCAACTACTAAGTCTCAGGAACTGGGCTTTACCAATATCTCACATGATTAAGAAGATGGGGAAATGCTGTTTGTAGTGGCAAAGAGCTAGAAATTGCAGGGAAGCCCTTGTTCAATTGGGAACAAGTTGAGGGACATGATTGTGATAGAATATCTTCCTGTGCTATTAGAAATAAGCACAATTTTCTTAGAAACAGATGGAAAGACTTGTGGGAAACAATGAAATGAAAAATTAGCAGAACTCAGAGAATATTATGTACAGTAACAGCAGTACTGTTTTAAGAGTGACTTGGAATAAATAAGTTATTTTTACTATTATAAATACCCAAATTAATTATAAAGGACATATGAAGACAGATGTTATCATCATCCCAAGAAAGAACTGAGAAATAAAAGTATGTGTAGAATAATAGTACATAATATATAATAAGATATATACATATGTGTATATACATGTCTGTATGTATATACATATATATGTGTGTGTATAGTGACCATCTCTATGACAGGGTGAAGGATGAAAAAAAGGGAAAATTACATAATACTTTTATTATGTATTTAAAAGAAATAACAAGTTTTACATAATTGATTTGCAGTTTCATGTACAATCATCCTTTTTTATTATACTATGTTATAGAAATGCTTGTGTTATTCCATAAATTTAAAAATCAATAAATTGAGAAAAAATATGGGGAAGAAGAAGCGGTTGCAATGAAGTCAAACTTTCAAGTGTGACTTGGCATACATTCTTTTTACTTGTATGTGAAGATCTGTGATTCCCTTGAAAGGGGTCCATCCCTTCACCAATGTTGCTCAATCCTGACTTTGTCTTAGTATGCCTTAGTTTGAGTTGCTGTGTTTGGGGACGGGGAAATCTTCACTTGATGGTTAACCTTTATCTGGTGATGATTCTCATTGAACTCAGCAGAAAATTCTCCCAAAGTAGAAATACAGCTTGTTCATGGAGCTCTGTCTTGCTTAGTAGGCTCTGATAAAGCCCCATGGCACTATGGCCAAGGGTCACCTTCAAAATAAGACTGACCCTGGTAGAAGGTTATTTTAAGTGCCAGAAAATTCTGTTGTCTCAGACCGATAAGTCTTCATTTTTCCGTAAGTTATCTCATGTGTGTCCCCATCGGGCCATCTTCAGGCTTCCATGGTTCACATGCTTCCATCTACTGGGTAACACTCAAAGTCCCTCCTCTGGCACCCTGCACTTCTGGCTGGAGAGCAGTCACTTTATGTAGACTGAATCCAGCCAGACCCACCATGCTTTTCAAAGGTAATCTTCATGCCCTCTATGCTATTTGTATCTTTAGTTCTGAGAACAGGAATAACTCAACACAAGCAGTGTACTCCATGGTCAACACTCTTTTCTATGTGTTGCCTTCTTGCATCTTTGTATGTGCATTCTCATATATTTGCAGTGTCTGACAGCTAGTGAGTGCTTCAAACATGCTTTTACATTCCGTCCCCTATTTAATTAAAAACAAACAAACCAACACCCTTTCAGTATGTTGAATATATAGAGGATGGGTTATTCTCTGTGTTACAAGGATAAAAAAAGCAAATCCTGCTGTCTTCAATGAGCTTGCAAATCAGTAGGAAATGGAAGACAGGTGAATGGATAAGTGTTTTGAAAAGCTAATTGTAGGATGTCCTAAACACTAATATTTAGTTACAGATGCCTAATTTTGAAGTTTTTTATCCTTTTGCACATTGTGCCCAACAAATATTTCCATCCCTTCTATCTTCAGAGCTTCAGTCTTGTCTATCCAATTGCTAATTGGGTATTTTACATTCAACATTTTGTGGTTATCACAAACTCAATTAGTCCAGCACAGACTACTTCCACAAGTCTCCTATTCCTGTTGAAGTTGCAATCAACTTTTCAGGCTCCCATGTTGCTCAACATCTTCACTGAAAACTTCTCCTTGACCCTACATATCCAGTCATTATTCAGATATTATTGATTATATACTCAAAATATATCTCATAAAATGTCTCCTTTCTTTCTGCTCATACAGTCACTGCCTCAGACCCCTAAGTTCAGGACTTATCATCTGCCTGAACTATGACAATATCTTCCTAATTGATTTCCTTAACTGTAATAGGCTCTTTATATTCCATTCTAGCCACTGCACAGATGCCAAATTGATTTACCTAAACTGCGGGTCTGAGTATGCCCCCAGTAATAAGTAAATGGCAGTAGCTCACTGCTTCCCCTAGAATCTGTTGGGCATTTAAAGTTCATTGCAGCTGGTCATATCGTTTTTGAATTCACAAAGTTGCCTTCAATTCTGGACACATCCATTTTAAGATTGATGCTCATTCACCTGAGCTCAGGAAGGAACAAACATAATAGAGTGAACTCAAATTCAAGCGTAGGCTTGCTTAGATAAGATGTGATGTAGTCTCCACATGCTTGCAACCACCTCATGGCCAAGATGCATGTCATTTTCTAGAGTTCAGTATAATAAAAATGTCAAAGTTCAAGTTACCACTCTTAAGTGACAGTGTTAAATATGCTCAATTAAGAGTCAGTGGTTGCTGTTCATTTGTTTCAGTCATATCCAACTCTTTGTGATCCTATTTAGGATTTTCTTTACAAAGAAAATGCAATGGTTTGCCGCTTCCTTCTCCAGCTCATTTTACAGATGAGGAACTGACTCAAATAGTGTTAGTGACTTGCCCAGGATAACACAACTGTGTTCATCCTTCATTGCCGAAGAAGACCATGCCATCAGAGAAATGATGACATGACTAGCACTTGACTTTGTTTGGAGTGAGGGAGGGCTGTGCAGATCACCAGACTCACTTCTCCTCCAGAGCCATCTGAATCCAGTGACCAGATGTTCATCAGGATGACTGGAGATGACCCAGGATGAGGCAATTGGGGTTAAGTGAGTTGCCCAAGGTCACACAGCTAGTGAGTGTCAAGTGTCTGAGGTGAGATTTGAACTCAGGTCCTCCTAACTCCTGCACTGGTGCTCTATCCACTGTACCACCTAGCTGCCTGTAACACAACTACTAAGTGTCCAAAGCCAGACCAGGCCAGATTTGAACTCGCAAAGATGAGTCTTCAGGCTGGGCACTCTATCCATTGTGCCTTGTAGTTTCCACCAAAAGAGTCAGTAGATATGAGTTAAAATCCTGACTTGTCATTTAACCTCTTTGAACATCAGTTTTTCCAGTGTAAAATGAATGAGCTGAGTTGAATATTCTCTAATGTCACTAAGAGTATTATGACACCATGAAATATATTTTAGGATACCTTGATCAGCTCCCTACATATTCATGGTAGTTGAACTGATAAGCATTTTTAATTAAATAAGTAAATTAACAAAGTTTTGGAAAAAGGACTTTAGTTTCTCCTGATTTGTCCTATGCTTAAGATCATTGGATTGATTTTGGCCATTCCTGATTTGACAGGTAGGAATTTGGATAATGCACAGCCTTTATATCCATATATGGTTATTAACACAGTGATCCAACTGGACATATTAATACTTAATTATGTTCTATGCCCTACTTCCTTTGCTTTATCACTGTAGAAACTTTTCCAGTGCTGTCACTTTCATGGCAAATAAGGTTAACTTAAAGCACTAGTTTTCTAATGCTGGTAGTAAGTTAAAAAAAAAAGAAAGGAAATTAGAGCTCTGAACTACTTTGTCATATCAGTGAGTATTGAATGTCATGGTTATATGAGATCTAGGCTTAAGTGCCAGGATAGAACAGAACAAGTAGTTGGAACAGGAATCCTTTCAGGAAATAGCATTCTCATGATTTTAATTAATGAAATTAATTTATATCTAAGTCAGGCAACACTGAGTGAGTAAAAGTTTGACTAAAAAGACCCCTGCCATAAGATAGACGCCCATGTGTTTACCATGAATTTATTAAAGTGGAAAAATATAGTAGATTTCTATTGACTGCTTCCCTAAAGCAGTTAAATGTTCTTTTTTTGCAAAATTTAATGTATTTCAGATTTGGAAAATTTTTGTATTTAAAATATTTTCTATAAGGAGATGTCACATGGCATTTAGTCATGTCTTGAAAGACATAATGAATATTTTGAGACTTTTAAAGTTCTTGATTTCTTAGCATTTTTCATAGAGATACCCTATTAGTTTGGCAGACAAAAAGCACAAGGCTAAGGAATGAGAGATTTTCCAGCTGTAATTTGAAAGCATGATTTAGAGTGTCCCACCTTTACCAAGAATTTTTTCCTCAGTGCACTTTAATCTTAGTTTCTTTTCTTTAAGACTACTTCCTATTTGTTATACCTATATATGTGTGAGATTGTGTGTGTATGTATGTATATGTATATATGTAAATACACACATATTTATACATGTATACCCACTCACATATAAAATATATAGACTTTGTATCCCTAATGATTACTGCATTGGCTGGTACTTATCAGTCACTTAATAAGTGCTAAGGAGTTTGTGTGTTATTTGAAAGAAAGTGTTTTATGGTGAAGGAGGTGAAGGAAAAAATATTCCTGAGGGAAAAGGTTTACAAAGTAATTACTGAAGTTCCCTAAGAGAATGCTGGCACTGCACTTCACGAGGGCTCTTAGTCACAAACATCTCTTGGAACAGTAGGCACTTAATAATGCTTACAGATTGATGGATGGAAAATATAAACATCTAATAAGGAAAATATGGCCTTTTTTCTATGCTTGCAATGACAAAAAAAGTTTGTAATCACTGTGCAGCTTCCTATCTTCCTATCCAATTTGTTAGGCAGATCAGTTTTGACAAAGGCAATAATTGGTGCGTTGCCAATTGCAGAACTCAGAGTCAGGAAAATCATGCATGCAAATCCCCGATATCAAATACTTGGCAGTCGTGTGACCATGAACAAGTCACTTAATCTTAGTTTACTGTCGTCCAAATTAGAGTTGTACCTAAACTAAGCTCAGATAAGTTATATAAATTGCTTTCCAAACTTCAGAACATTGTGTTAAGGTTAGTTTTTATTTCATTTTCATCTCCTGTTCAATGGAGTTCAGACAGCAATGGCCCTGGGACAAGTTCCCATCCCGGTGTCTTCTTAGAGAATGTTGAATGTTCAGCAGACTGTTGCACAAGCAGATAAAAGGATCGATTTTTCTAATTGAATGAAAGTATTTCAGTGCTCATCTTGTGTAGATTCACTGAAAGCATCTCTGGGGCAAATCTAGTAATAGACTGGGATTTGAATTCATCCTGTAAGAATCTAAATGAGGAGTGCTTTTCTTTCTGCATCATTCAGAGAAAATTTCTGTTTGATTTTTCAGAATATATATGTTTAAGCATCTTTTTCTTGAACTCTTATGTGACAGTGTTACATCTACAAAATTTTTGATTAAGTATATATTACTTCCCTTAATATTCTGAATTATTTATAGTATTTTTTATTTACTATTTATTACTTATATCTTCATATTAGCCATTTTGTCCTACAGCATTGAAGATTCTTTCCTATAACAATGTCTATGAACATAATATTGAATATTTCTCAGTTTGTTATCTTAGACATATAATATAATTATAGATATTATTAAAGCTTTCTCTTCGGGTTTTGTTTTCCATTTGTGGGAGACAATAGCATGGAAAGAGCACAGTCAATCTGTTCATCAACATTTATTGAAGTCAGCAGATCTGAATTCAATTCTTGACTCTACTGCTTTGAACATTGGGCAACTCTCATCAAACCTCTAGTCTTTGTTCTCTTTTGTAAAAACTGGGGTAGTTGATCAACTCTAAGGTCTCTTCCACCTCTAAATCCATGATGCTCTGAAGTGACCTGTTAGTAAAGACTTTCACTAATACCTTGATTTGATTGTGTAATAGTCGAGGTACTTCACCAACTATACTGTTATAGGAATCAGCATTTCAGATATCCTCCAGTAAACAATATTTTATCATTAAATCAGGAAAAGCAGGAAACACAATTTCAATACCCTAGAAAAGAAATAATGTAACAATGCAAAATTAATGTTGTCTTTGACTTTTGGTTAACAGAATTTTAGCAAAATTACTGATGGGTAGAAAGCAAACCTAGCAGATATAACTTTCATAATTCCTTGTAAAATGATAGATGGATAGAAATAATTTCTGATTAGAAATATAGGAAATAATCTGTTATATATGCCTTAATTTTCTCTTCCTGGACATTATTCACTGGCACTGTTACCTTAATCACATTCACATCCTTGATTGAAGAATTAATTTTATTTGCCACAACACCAACAAAGTTCTATTATTTATAGTTTTTTAAAATATATAATCATATTTTTGAAACAGCCAACCCCCCAGATTGCCTACTACTGAAAGTACTTTTGAAAAGTTTAGCGAACTTGAACAGTATACACTATTACAATGCCATTTGGGCCAACAAGAAAAATCAAAATATCATGTCTTTTGTATGTCTGAGCCAAGAAAATAAGCAAAGGGCCAAATTAGTACTGATATCAAAATACAATGACAGCATTTTATTTTAATAAGCTCGTTTCAAATAAGTCATAGGAAAAGAATCTCTGATTTCATTAGCAAAATAGCATCATGTAGTATTTTTGAGATACGGCAGGTAAATTGTTTTAAAGTCTGAGCATTTGCTAAATGATAATTTGCTGCTCCCCAGACCGGTTTCTAGTCTGTCTGCTCATGAGCTAAGAAATTCAGAGACAAGTTCAATTTCATATTTAAAAGGCAATATAGGATAATGCATTAGGTGAGTCAGGATGACGTGGTTTTAAATCCTACCTCACACACTTATTAGCTGTATGGGCCCTGGCTAAACCATTTAACTTTTCGTTGTCTTACTTTCATTATTTAAAAAAAAGAGGCTTGGACTCCATGGACTTCTAAAAGCAAGCAAATAAACAAACAAATACAAATATCCCCATGATTCGATCAAGTTCCATGAGTTCCTATCTTGTCCTATTCATTGCATATGAAGTCAAAATATGTCTGGGATTAGGACCAAGTGATACTTTCCATGCCCTCAATATATGCCTGACTATATTTAGCACCACCCTGAACCTTTCCATGTGTTCTGTTTGGTAAAAAGCTGCCAATTCATTTGCCAATGCATAGATAGGTTTTTCTTCTTTCCATAAAAATATATGAGAATAAGCAAGATAGTCCAAATGATGTAATGTACTAAAGATAGTTTCTCTTTGAATTTTAGATTATGCAATGGTGACAGGCAGTATTTCACCAATGTTCTATTTAATTATTTTAAAGCATCTTAATTTCCCTTTTTGTAGGTTACAACCCTGGTCAATACGAGCAACAAGGGGCCATCAGGGAAGAAGAAGGGACGATCTAAGAAAGCTCATGTGTTAGCAGCTTCTGTGGAACAGGCCACCCAGAACTTCTTGGAAAAAGGTGAACAGATTGCTAAAGAGAGTCAAGATCTCAAGGAAGAGCTGGTCACTGCTGTAGAGGATGTACGCAAACAAGGTACTTTGAATTAAGTTCCAGCAAAGCATATGTTTCATTTCTAAGTGGTAAAGTTTCCTCCAAGAAAATGCATCCTTGCTAAAATACCTGTAAGCTTTTCTTTGCTCAGTCAGCTGCCCTTCCCACGCAGCTAATGGGTGTCACCTTTGGAGTTCCCAGAATTCAGGATCAAGTTAGATATTTTTAATTGTAATCATATAGCAATGCTGCAAATTTATCTTGGTCTCCATGATTTTATAATCTCTAGCTCTGTTCCCTAAGGCTATATGTGTCCCTGGGCTAAAGGACCATTGAACAAGCACCTTGGCTAAAGGATTCTATTTTACTAGGATTTCATGAGCCAGTCTTTGTTGTAGAAGGTAGAGAAAGAGGTAGCTTAATGCATTAAACGGAATTTAAAAAAATAAATGAAGATGGACATGTCAACAGGACATGTATTCATGAGAGCTTGAGATTTGAAATTGTCTTGGACCTGCATTCAAATCCTGCATCTTTCACTTGCTATTTGAGTAACACTTCATTTTCTCTAGGCCTCAGTATCCTCGTCTTTCAAATGGGGGAGGGGGTTTTACTACATGGCTTCGGAGGTATGTGTATATATGTTCCTTTAATCTTTACTTTGCTTCTATATTCTCAGCCAGCTTCTCTGACTCCTGAACTGTCTTTGATATTGATTTGAAATAGATTTTATCTATATGAAATATTGGAGACATACATATTATGATTTCCCTTGGGTTTCCCACTCCCTGAGAACGTCTCTGCCTAAGGCTATCTCTGCTGGCCAACTAAAGTCAGAGATGGATAATCTCAATGTCGAGACAAAGAGGAATGCTGTGGACTAACTATGTCATACCATGTACCAAAAGAGGATCAATCATAAAATCTTCAGTGTAGAGCTAGATTGAATGTTTGGAGATCATTGAGTCCAGTCTCTGAATTTTATAGAGAAGGAAACTGAGGCACAAAATGATTAGATGATTTGCCCAGGGTAGCATAGTTTGTTACATGATTGACAGAATTTGAACTCAGGTTCTCTAGACTCCAAGAATCTATCCACTTTGCTATCTAGCCACATTAATACCTCCTAAAAATCCAAACTCTTTCCCCAACAGAATAGCTACGATGACTACCTACTTTGAGTATTATGAGAATAATGTATTGTGAGTAGATTTTGCTCCATGCCTGAAGAAAATTGGTCTGATTATATTGACATATTAGGTAGACTAGAGTTAGACTGATGGCAAGGGTGGCAATCTGGATAGATATAGAATTAATAAAGGGAAGATTTAGGTTACACTTAGGAAAAGACACTCATTATCATTGTTTGTGACTATACATATGAAAATAGATATAGATATAATATCACTTATGTAGGAAATAATTCAAGTGTTATCCTCATTTTATGGATATGGAAACTCAGAAAGGTTAAGTAACCTGCCCAGAGTGACACAGGCTAGTAGATGGAAGAGCTGATGTTTGACTCAGTGTTTTGACTTCAACATGCACCTTCTCATGTGCTGAATATCAGCTAGGTTACCTGCCAGAATTGGCAAAATGTGGTTTGGCAAAGGCTGACAAACTGAGGGAAACTACAAAAAAGGATGTCTGTATAGGTGAATGACTTGTAAAGTAATGTGGCAGTAGTAACATGGAGAGAAAATGGTATATGTGTGGTGGGGGTGTAAGCTCAGTTTTCACATGAACAGTCTCGGGCAGCTAAAAGTGAGGACTTCTAAACCTCAGAGTTCTCACGAGGCCCGCCAGGGAACAGCTGGGGATTGAGGCATGAAACACAAGCTATCTTGTGTCTTTCCACCTCTTCTCAGTGGGAAACTTGCTGGGGAGAGCATCCCACCCTTGAGATCGGTCCGTGGTCTGAGTGCACCTGTTGTTAATTAGCTAGGGGCTGAGAGCACGCACGGTATTCACGTGCAAACTATGCGGCTGGAAGAGCTTAAGTAGGGACAGGAAAGCCTGAAGGCCCTCTTCTTGCTGCAGGGCCCTTAGAGGGAAGAGGGTCCCTCCCCTCTTCCAGTCCCATCCTCTTGCTGTATGATCCTTGCCCCTTGGGAGGAGGAGGGTTCCTTTCTCCTGGGGAAGAACTTGCCCTGCATATGGATACGTAACTAAGACCCTGAATAAAGCCTAGCCCTTGTTTGGCTCTGGAAAGTCTCTTCTCTCAATACGTTTATCTGGCTGATCACCAAAGACCTGCGAAAGGTAAGAAGACTCGGGTAGCCCTCAGCCTCTAGGTCGAACATATGTGCGGCTCAGAATTGTGCAGGTGGTGACAGAAAGTCTAGGAACCTCGCATGCATGGGGATGTAGTACCCATATAGACAAGTGCTTGGCAGAAATATGCCAAGAAATATAATGTCAGGGAAGTCCAGTAGTAGAAAGTTCAATAGAGAGCAGTGTCTGGACAATATGGTAGCAGGCATTAGAATAAGGACAAGGGGCTGTTATTGAGGATGTCTGATAGCAGACAGCAATCACAGATCATTGAGTTCAAGACATGACTCTAATCTTTGCGGGTATTATTGAGAGAAAGTCAGTTAGATGACTTAGTTTACACAGTGCTAAGTCTAGAGTCAAGAAGACCTGAGTTCAAATTTGGTCTCAGATGCTTACTAGCTAGGTGACCCTGGGAAAGTCACTTAACCCTGTTTGCCTCAGTTTCCTCATCTATAAAAGGGGCTGGAGAAATAAATGGTAAGCCACTCCAGTATCTTTGCCAAGAAAACACCAAATGGGGTCGTGAAGAGTTGAACAGAACTGAACAACAATATATTGAGAAGAAGTTAAGTCCCTGATCTGTGGATCAAGGCATGCAACCATTCAGTAGAAGCTAGAGAAGAAGGTGTGATTATAGGTCATCGGGAACCTAAGTCCAGTTAATAGAAAAGCTGTGGCTTAAGATCAGTGTAGGTCCAACATCAAGAGCCTCCTAATATGCCAACTGAGCTGTGGATTCATTGATCTTTATATTACCCCTGCCTAGGAGGCAGATTAATTTCTGAACCTGGGAAAGACTTTAGACTTTATACTACAGATGGGGCTTAAGAACCCCTAGAGTATAATGTGGAGTCAGAGATGACCAAGGCTGGTTATTTTAATTAAAGATGGAAGGAAACACCAAGGTTTGTGTGTTAAGTATCAGAATATGAGCTTTTGTCAATCATACTGGGATAATAAGATTAATAGATCTAATGGGGAAACCCAGCATTAAATTCACAAAACAGTAAGTTGATCATTCTCCAGTGGGGATTCCTTGTAGCAAAGTGAAGGACTTTTGAATCTCAATAAAGAACTCTGTGGAAGAACGAGCCCCAAAGAGATGGAACTATGTAGGTAAATAACGGTGAAAATCCCCTGAAAGCCCAAGCACCTGAAAGTACAAATGGCATGCAAGGTATCAGAAGAGTATTGGAAATACACACACATCCAAATGTATATAAACCTAATTGATACAACCAAATAGAAGACATATATGCATACACATGTGTATATATGTGTATGTATATGTGTGTGTGTATATACACACACTTATTAATGGTTTTAATGGAGTGAAGCAGCACATTGTACACTCTAGCTTTTGGTAAAGGTACTTGAACAAATAATTCTGTTTCAAATGTTTTCCCCTTTTAATTAGGTATTTAACTCACTAACTGAATTTTTCAAAGCAAGCAGAAATAATTTTTAGCAGATAATTCTTATTGATCAATGTACTTTTGGAAAAGGAAGAGCACAAGGAGAAAGCAAAGAAGGCCATGATGATATGCTAATTGGCAAAACATTTTTGGTATGAAACCCAAATTGTATCAGATTGAATGAGGTCATGATTAACAATACTAGAGAGACAGACAAATAGATACAAGGAAGTGAAGAAGGAAGGAAGGAAGGAAGGAAGGAAGGAAGGAAGGAAGGAAGGAAGGAAGGAAGGAAGGAAGGAAGGAAGGAAGGAAGGAAATATGACAGAGTGGAAGAAAGAGGGAATGAAGTAAGGAGGAGGGAGAAAGGGAGGGAAGAAAGGAAAGAATGAAAGAAAGGAAGGGAGGCAAGAGCTCTAGTGAGTAATGACAAAAAAATATGTTAGCCTCACGCTTGCATCAAAGAAGAATTTAATTTAATAAAATGGAATAGACCATTCCAGGCTATGTCTCTTGATATGTTGTGCCATGTTCTAATGTTGTGAGAATCCTCTAAGCTCCTCTGAGAAGCTCTTTGTAGTCTATGGGACTGGATGTGCACAGATGATAGTTTATTTGGTCAGCATTTACGTGGGTCCTTGTACACATTTGTTATAATGATTTCTTTTCTAAAGTTGAATTTTAAAAAATGTAGTATTTTCATTTAGGCCCAAGGAAAACACTCTATGAAATATTAATACTATACACTGGTTTTGGTGGATATGCAATGTCATTAATGTGATCCATCAAGGTACTACAGACTTTTAACTCTACCCCATCTAAGATTTTAGATTCTGGGTAGACTCTGCTCATTCATTATCCCACTAATTTAATACGTAACTTAGATTCCTCTTTTCTAGTCATGTATCTCTTTGATGACAACCTTTCTTTAAAAGATTTTAATAGGCTAAACAACTGAATTGAAACTAATATGATAAAATTTAACAGTGGAAACTAGTTCTTTACCTTTGAAATCAAGGAATCGTTATCACAGCAATATGGAAGAGTTATGGTTAGATGCCAATTTACTTCAAGCACATCTGGAGAAAGGCATTGTAAGCTCAATAGAAGTCATCAGTATGATATGACTATCCAAAATATGAATGGAATCTTGGACTATATTGAGGGACACATAGCTTAAAGGAACTAGCAAGTGATTGTCCTACCAGAGCAGTCTTAACTTTGAGTACAAGAACTAGATAGATTTTAGTGGGTATGCAAATTTTGATGGGGGGAAAATACTGTTTTAATATAATTAATTTCCTTTGTAATCCTGTGTATCTCATTTGACGAATCTAAAAACCACTTTCTGAGAAGGGTTCTGTGGCTTTCACCAGAAAGCCTAAGGTGTCCATGACACCAAAAAGTTTAAGAACATCTCTAGATTCTGGGGGCAGAGCACACCTGGAGTATGATGCTTGGTTCCATTGTTTATGAAGACCATTAATTGATCAGATCCTAGCATAATACCTGTTGTATAGTGGATTCTCAGTAAGTAGATTGATTGCTTGATGTATTTGTGGAGGAGTACAGCTGGAATACTAATGGCTCTCTGGTCTATATTACATAGAGATCAGATGAAATAACTTGGACTTTCAGCCTGGAGAGGAGACAATGTATGGAAGACATGGTATCAATTTCAAATACTTGAAAAGCCTTCATGGGATAGAGGGATTAATTATCCTTATTTGATTTGAACCCAGATGTCAGAATTCATAGCAATAAGTGGAAGTTGCAAAGAGAAACATTTACATTTAGGAACATGTTTATAATAATTCAGCTACCTCATTTTGGAATGAGTTACCTTGCAATACAGTAGGTTCCCTTATGTTTGCAATCTCCCTGTGAAAGCTAAATGGTCTCTTGTGTTTGATGTAGTGGAATTTTGGGAGGAAACTGACTAGATGGCCACTGAGGTTCCTTCTACCTGTGAAATCCTCTGTTTCTATGATGCTATGCCAGACCTCCTAGGCAATTCTTCATTGGTAATATGCTGAAGCAATCTTGTACCAACAAGCAAATTTTCATTTCTCTTCAGTGACATACAACTGTCATTCTTTGGAGACTGTGTGACTCTATGACCTGAAGCCAAACTTCATTCCCTAAAGAATACTGATGTTCAAAAAGATAAGCCTTTGTTTCAGAGAGAAGCTTGGCATAATTCATAGCACTGCACAGTTTCCCAAAGGCAACCGAGTCACCTATCTTCCTCTGAAATACTGGGTCCAGCTCGTTGTCTAGGATATAGATGCTGAATGACTCACTGTTAGATGTCTGTCACAATGCATATTGTAATGTGCACAAAGACATTTTTCATCCACTTGATTTTTCTTATGTGAATAGATAGGAAAAAATCTTTGATTTTATAATTCATCTAAGACCCTATTCCTTGTTCACAAACTTGAACTACTTTAGTCTTGTGATCTATATAAAACTTTAATATCTAGATGACCTCATAATCTGTAGAGATTCCTTCTGTTGGCAAGCTGCTAAATATCTAGCACAATGAGAAGGCCCTCTGAGCAAAAGTGTCACAATTTCTTTTTTTTTTTGCCTCAGTTCATATTATTCATCAGAGGTCTATTCCAGAGTTTTCTCATCTGTAAGATTAGGAATATAGACTAGACCAAGAACCGTGACTAGAGGGTTACTGTAAAATATTATTTCTTTTGTTACATCTTCTAAGAAATAGTTTTCTGATGTTTTTATATATGCATGAGGAATACTTTATTGAAAGACAGCCATTAGGGTAGCAATTTACTCTACCAAAACAAATTGCTTTTATAGTAACAAACAATCAGTACAGGAGGATCTTATTTTTTCTCTTTCAGTCACTTGTATAACTCTAATCCTCTCCTTTGTGGTAGATTGTTGTCTGTAAAAGGCCCGCCTTCCCTTTTCACACCTCAATCATTGATGCACTTGAAAACAGTGTATATTACAATGGTAATTATTTTGTAGAAATGCAAAGTCAGTTCGTGGGTTATTTATAGATATTGTCATAATCACACTTTTTTTAGAAATTACAATTTCTGCTGTTTCCCAGAAATGTTTAGTACCCCTTCTCATTCATGGATATGTGTTTATTCATGTGTTTAAAATTGTGTCACTTCCTGAATGAATCAATTTTCAAATATCCCCTTCTGCAAGAGGCCTTACCTGGTCGTGGCCATCCCTGCCAACCACAGTGTTATTCTCTCTGCCTTTGTCTTTGTGGTGTTACGTGTCTAACCCACTAGAATGGGTGCTTCTAGAGGACAGGGACTTGTTTTTGTTTTCTTTGTATCCCTAGCACTTTGCCCTGTGCCTGACACGTTGTTGTTGGTAAAGATGATGATGACATCGTCATTCATATAGGTCAGTTTTCTTTGCAAATCTTTATTTCCATAGCTACTTTCTCATGTAGCATATCAAGAACTGTCTTCTTTTCCAAAATTGGTGGTGAAAGGTAATTTTATAAAATAAATCTTGATAGTTGTTTTTCCTTATAATTTCTTTTTATTTTTGTCCTCCTAGTTTCATCTTTGAATATTCTCAGGGTGATCTGATTTTGTTACCTTGTCAAATATTCTGCATACTTACTTCCTTTTCATTGATTCTCCCTTTTGTTGTTACTTAATACTACTTATTATTTTCTGTCTTCCTCCTGCATGAGATTTTCACAAATTGATTTATATTCTAAACTGATGTTTCCACTGGTTGCCATGTTTTGCTGCTTGGTTATGAGATCAAGTGTTTCCTCACTATTTGTCTTCTTGATTGACTTAAGATGCAAGAACGTTGTTAGGAAGTGTAGTTGTCCACGTTAATATTTATTTTCCATTTAGCAGTGTCAACAACTTGTTTAAATAGGTCAGTTGAAGGTTCCTCCAGATGTATGCTTTATCATCTTTTTTTAGTTCTATTTTGAAACTGATCTTTTCTCTGATAACTGTTTGGTGCATCTAACTGTTTACAATTGATTCAGAAATGGTCTCCACATTAGTTCCTAATCATTTCTTCCCTGTTAAAGAATATTTAATTTAATTTTTTGTGTATGGTATTATTAGGTGCTTATCATGCCCAGTATCACCTCAGAAAGTATTAAATATAGTCACATTGCTTCTGGATGACTTCAGTTTCTCTTATTTCTTATTCCTGAACCACGTTTTTACAGACAGTAGGTGGTGCAGTGAAGAAAGGACTGTACCTAATTTCAGAAAGTCCTGAGTTCAAAGTTTCACTCAAATACTTACTAGCTGTATGACCCTCGGCAAGTTACTTAAACTTTGTCTGCCTCAGTTTCCTCATGTGAAATGGGGAAAATAGCATCTTCCTCCAAAGTTTTTATAAAATGTGTTGAAATTCCTTTGCAAACCTTAAAATACTATATAAATTCTAGTGATTATTGTTGATATTACTATGATCATTGTCTTTAAAATATTTCTCCTTTCCTACACTCACTGTTTCGATGAAGTCAGACATAATTAAAGTTGATAAAGATGATAATAATGATAGCTGTAGTATCTAGAATTTATATGATTCTATAAGGTATTCAATGCACTATCTCATTTTATCCTTATTTCAGGAGATGTAGAAATTGTTTCTAGAAGAGGTTAAGTGACTTGCTCCACTTGACCCAGTTAGTGAATGGCTGAGGCTGAATTTGAACTCACCTTTTCCCGATTACAAATCCAATGCTATCCATCAGACAGCCTAGCTTCCACTTAAATCTAAACTTAAATCTTCAGGGTTTTATCAAATTCATCTTAGAATTTCTTTACCTTTTCTTCCATAAGTGGTACTAGCACAATGTTCCAATTACTTTCATGTGGGTGGTTTTGAAAATGCTTGGCATGACCACTGCAACATGAAACGATGAATTGTCCATGAAATGATTTTGGATGGTTTTTAAGATGTATGATATATACCATCTCCACTAATTTGTTTATTTGACCCTTCAAGGAGACCCTGTAAGCTTTCCTTCCATTTATCTCTAATCTGGCCCAGTATTTGCTTCTTTATATCCCACAAGTTAAGAATGATTTCTGCATGTTGTATTGATCCACAGGCTATAGTTTCCAAACCTCTGATTTAGAGAAAGGAAGTTAGGATTGTCATTAATGTGTCCAGTTGTTGACTGGGGAAGCATCTCAATTAGGGTGCCAGAAACTGAGGTAATATTTATAGACAGAGCATCAACTGCTTTTTTTTCTACCACTCAGCCACTGCCACTGCGCAAACATATATATACAGCTGTACACAGTGATGAAAGGAGTTTATCATTTGTCCTTTTTTAATGCTTTGGCAAAGTCTGGATTCATCTCTGTGTGGTCAGTGTTCTGGTGATTAGCTTCTCTGTTCTTAATTAGACTAGTTCTGATAATGAAGATAGAACCTGGGAGAACTTAAATTGGTTATTTTGTTTTAATATATTTTTTAAAAGTACACAATTCTAATCTCAATTCTGGAAATAAAGATAGACCCTGAGGGAACTTATGTTGACTTTCATGACCTCCAAGAACTCCAAGACAACTCCTCACTGTGATGAGGCATTAGAGTTGAAATTTGTGGAGAAACTTTCAATTTGGATTTGGAAGAGACAGAGAGAGACAGAGGTGGGAGAGAGAGAGAGAGACAGAGAGAGAGAGAGAGACAGAGAGAGAGAGAGACAGAGAGACAGAGAGACAGAGAGACAGACAGAGACAGAGACAGAGAGAGACAGAGAGAGAGACAGAGAGAGACAGAGGGGGGAGAGAGACAGAGACAGAGAGAGAGAGAGAGATAGAGAGAGAGAGAGAGAGAGAGAGAGAGAGAGAGAGAGAGAGAGAGAGAGAGAGAGAGAGAGAGAGAAGGAGGGGTTGAGTTTGTATTGCTAGGCCACAATCACATGGGAATATCCGCTTTTTTAGTTACTCCATTTTGTACCATGGTCTTCGCCACCATCTATATTTTCTTCTTCTACAAACTGTAGAAAACTATTGTTCCTTTTGTGCTATAGATGATGGACGTACTGGAGTGTTTAGATTGATCAGATGCTGTATCCATCCCAGAAATCCAATTTTTATGCTGATT